>NC_088708.1:40320764-40662550 GCF_963576615.1 Watersipora subatra | reverse complement strand
TTATTATTCCCTCTGTAAGATCAGCTGTGGAAGTTAATTTCTATTGCCTTAACTTGAGAAGTTTATTGTATCGCGTGTAAGTGGGACTGTTAACTGTCACTACTTGAAAGGCCTTTCTATCATAAGAATGTCCATTGAATGCAATTTCAATGATAGTTCAGTCATTTGTTTCGTGTCTATCAGAACTTCCAGGTAGGACTAGGACTTGCATGAATTTTATTCATAGAATAGCGTATGTTTGAAGGCAGATGATAAAGAAGGCGGTGAATGCCAAGGAAGACGATGTTGTAATCTTCACGGGTAGCGGAACGACGGGGGCCATACACAAACTGATCGGGGTGCTAGAATTGCAGCGGCACGCAAAAGATATGGTTGGTTTGTCTTTTATTCATCCGGTGTTGCGCTCCACCCACTTCTGTCTCACAAACTGCTAGTGAATGCAATGCTTGTATCACGCAGGGGTGACATTAGCTGTCATTCTCTGAAAGAGTGGTCAATTGCCCTGAGCAGCAGTGATGCAACTTTTTTTGCAGCTTTTTGCAATTGTCGGACATCTACTTGCTAACCTTGTCTTACTAGACAGTTGAACAGAAAGGTTGTGGAAAGACTTTACATACAGATTGCAATACGAGCCGATGTTGAAATAAGCACGCGGGATGTCGACTTCATTACTACTAACAGCATATTGCCCTTTCTGTGCCTTGACAGTATGTGTACAGTGGCTGGCATGGTAAGGCTGTGTAGTTAGGTATTAGGGATTGTGTGCCAGTGTTCATAAACAGGGTCTCTTCTTGCTACTGTTCAGGTAGCCAGGATTATTGTCAAGTCTGACTACAGCTAAGATAGCCAGGGTTAAAGCCTGCTAAGGTCAATTAGTGGTTATAATAGTCGATAATATAGTGATTCTATTTTCTGTCACAAAATTTAACCAAAACAAAATTTAGACAAAGAGAAAATGAACAATTTAATATTGTTATTAAATTCGTAACTCTTGTGCACTGCTACTTCAGGTGGTGTTTGTCAGCCCGTTTGAGCACCACTCGAATCTGCTGCCATGGAAGGAATGTGGAGCTACAGTCGTGAGGATTGATGAGAGTTCACGTGGAGTTCTTGATGAGGCCTGCTTAGAGAAGAACCTTAAGGTTGAGTAATACATAACTATTGTTTGTTGATAAATCAAGCGATATTGTAGTTCTAATTTTCAAAGCTTCAGTTTACTTATTGTAATATCTGATTCACTGTTAGTATTTTTTTGTTTTCACCAACTTATAAAAATCTTCAGAAAGTGGTCTTTTGAGAAACTGCAGTCAAATGTAATGACATAGCGATTCATATAGAGCGAAGAGATATTAGCTACAAGAGATCAATTTTATTCTGATTATGTAAACCAACAGATCTCAAGTCAATGCCACACAGGCCTCAGTTTCTTATTATAAATATTTACCTTTACACCAAGAATCCCTAAAAGCCTCATCACATGCTCCCTTATGTTTGTAGGAATATGGAGGGAAGGGTTACCGAATGATAGCTTCATTCAGCGCTGCCAGCAACATAACCGGTATAATGTTAGACACTGTGGCTCTGTCCGAGCTCTGCCATAAATATGGAGCTCGTTCCTTTTGGGATTATGCTACAGCTGCGCCGTATCTCAAGATTGACATGAATGCAACAGACATGGGGTAATAACTCCAATGTAGTCGAAGCTATCGGTCATCAAGTTTTCACAAAAAGATAGCAAAGACTAGTTTTTTGAAGTAATTAATGTAACTTTCTGAGACTTGAAAGTCCATTTTATTAGTATTGGCTGCACTTAAACTAGGTCAAGGTTGTTTCTAGACGAGTCTGCTAATCAGGCCAACAAAGATGCAGTTGTCATCTGAAAAGACCTTTATCGGAGAAACGGGAGTATAATGCTAACCAATATAAACACTTCATAAAATTGTCTCACAAAACCTAGGAAGCAAGTCTATTTATAAAATATAATTAAGGTTGGAACTATGTTAGCGGTCACTCTGCAAAGTGATTATTATCCAAGTTCTGTTGTCACAACACTTGCTTTCTATCTCACGCGGAAAACAAATTTGTCTTCAAGAAGTGCCGTATCACACCAACCTGTTCTATAGCCCCACCTTTTTGTGTTTAAATTGGAAATTGTTTTTTTTTGATGTGCTCAACTAACTTACTTTGCTAACAAGGTGACTTACCTCCCTAACAAGGAGACTTACCTTTTTTCTAGATATAAGGATGCAATTTTTGTCTCGCCTCATAAGTTCGTAGGAGGCCCAGGATCACCAGGAATCTTAATTGCGAAGAAGGCCCTTTTCACCAACGCAGTTCCACATCAGGCTGGAGGAGGAACAGTATTATATGTAAGCAAGTAATCTCGGTGTTCATAAAAAAGTTGAACTGTATATGAGATCACTTAAATGAATGCATTTTTATCTTGAACGTTTTGTGAGATCATTATGTGGTAAGAACCAAATGTTTGTGCGAGCAGACAACTCTTGTTCATTGATTAAATTTTGATGCCCTTTAAAAAACGCAAGTTACCGGTATGTGAATATTGATCTCAATTTGCAGGTGACAAAAGGCCAGCACATGTATGTAGAAGACATTGAAAGTCGTGAAGAAGGAGGAACCCCTGCCATTATTGAGTCGATCCGTGCTGGTCTCTGTTTCAGACTTAAACAGGTATGACTGGTTAAATAGCCAAAAGAGTAGTTTACCTCATTTGCATTCATTTGTGATGTAGCTAGTAGTTGCAACAGCTATTCTTAACAGAAGATAGTAAAGTTGGCTTAAGATAGCATGTCTCGTATTTTTCTGTATTTTAGGATATTGGTCCTGAAGCTATTGAAAGAAGAGAAAAGTTTCTTTATGAAGAAGCACGGAAAAATTGGAGTCACATCGCAGAGATGATAATACTAGGGGCCAGTTCAAGCAGGCTGCCGATATTTTCCTTTATCATTAAGTAAGTAGACGGCATTTCAGCTATGAACAGAGAGTGCAACTCCTACTCTGTCATGTCAGCTATGAACAGAGAGTGCAACTCCTATGTCATGTCAGCTATGAACAGAGAGTGCAACTCCTACTCTGTCATGTCAGCTATGAACAGAGAGTGCAACTTCTACTCTGTCATGTCAGCTATAAACAGAGAGTGCAACTCCTACTCTGTCATGTCAGCTATGAACAGAGAGTGCAACTCCTACTCTGTCATGTCAGCTATGAACAGAGAGTGCAACTCCTAATCTGTCATGTCAGCTATGAACAGAGAGTGCAACTCCTACTCTGTCATGTCAGCTATGAACAGAGAGTGCAACTCCTAATCTGTCATGTCAGCTATGAACAGAGAGTGCAACTCCTACTCTGATATGATGCTATTTATTGCGAAGATTTATGGCTAAACCAATTTTGTCATTAATATCATATTTTTGTATGATTTGAGATATAGTAGAAATAAGTGCGTTGTCCTGTGTAGAATTAAATACAGGCACTGTATGTTGACAGATATGACGATCAGGATAACTCCCGATACCTTCATCACAACTTTGTTGCGATTCTCCTCAATGACCTCTTCGGTATTCAGGCTAGAGGAGGCTGTGCATGTGCTGGTCCGTATGCTGAGGTAAGGCTCTACCCTTGCAAAAAACAAATATCAATTTAAACACGCTCGTGTCTTAAAGATTGAGTAAGCAATTTGGACCAGCAGCAACTTGAGTTTGAAATTACAAAATCAAACTGAGGTATGTAATCAAAGATGAGTTTTGACTCTTTAGTTTTTGCTACCACCAGATTTTACACCAATTAGGAAAGTAATATATATCCTTGCAAACAATAACTACTATTAGTCATCTACATCATGGCTCCTAGACAGCTCATGGATGTCTTTATTCTCTGGTGTAGTATCAGTGCGTACAGCGTTTTCAGCAAATCAGTTGAAGCTTTCAAGCTAGCATAAAATTTTCATGCGTCATGCAAGTGTTTTGTCTTTTAACAATATTCACATTTTAGCTAACAGTGTTTCGTGAACTGGGCTTCTACAGGACAAAATACATGTAGCATCTTATGTAGGAAGTTGAAATTACTAACATATTGTAGAAAACTACGCGGTTAAAAAAGCTAACCTTCTACATGGGATCATACCTACCGGTAATAGTTGCATCAGAAACCAGTCATCTTACTGCTAGCCTTTCGCTGTTGCGAATAACAAAACTCTTTTTTCAAACACTAAAAGAAAGTTTCTTGGTAAATTTTAATGGTAGTTTGTTGAGCTGTTGGCAAGTATCTCGGAAGTAATCGGCTAAAATTACAAAATAGAGTTGTTTTACTGCAACTTTAAAAGAGTAGGCAAATCCTTTTGTAACTCAAACATTTACTGAATAATCATAAATAACTCCAACACTTCATGTAATATGAATGAACAATATATTGTCTCTCATTACTATTTGCTGTTGAAAGAAGTTATTATGAAAAATGACAACATTCACACAATTCCTTACTTAAATGTTACAAAAGTAAAACCTGTTTACTGAAAAACAAGATAATTTCATTTGTTGCAGATAAGGCTAGGCCCTTCCTAGTTGAATATGTTTACGTGGTTTAATCTTGTCATTAGAAATCTTGTGAACTTCCTGGCTGTACAATCAGACCTATTCCAATGACGGCTGTGATATTACTATTGTTGAATTTTCTTGCTTCAGGGCTTACTTGGTATACAGGGAGCAGATTTTACAGTCTTTCTTCAAGGAGATGAGGCGAGCACTAATGGAAGCACAGGCGGAAAATTGTAAGAATTTTTTTATGTAATGCGATATATGCATCAACCTTTGAAGCAATCTCATGCATGCCGGCAACAGCCAACTTCAACAAACTGCCATAATTTAGTACTTCTCAGGAAATACTTGATGCTTTCTTCAGATCTAACAAAGATTTCACATTCTCACTACATACAAAAAACGTGTGCAAACTTGTGGCTGTTTGTTGTATGGTAATGATACATATATTGACAGCAAAGACAGCGAACAGGTTAAGACTCTCGTAGAGAGATTCAGTCGTGTAAGCAGACGACTAAAGAAAGGGTACGGTGGTGTCGGTTTGCTTTTCCCCTGATTGGCTCACGTTTACTAGCAGCTTATTAACTGCTTTACTGTTCTGCACACAGTTATGAGTTGCCCCCTCTCTGTTGCTTTACTAATAGCTAGTCAGAGCTGTGTTAGTTCTGAGTGGTTTAGAGTTTAATTCAAAAGCAATATGAATAATAATATGTTGACTGGTTAGCAGGCTGGTAATATCGGGCTCTAATGTTTAAATGAAGTCTGACATGATAACACAAGATAATAAACTACATATACTATATGTAAATATATTTATATATGCTGATAGAGTAAATTATAATAATTTATTATATTTGGTAGGTAATTAAAGATATAAAATTGTTGAAACATTTTTAATTTCCAACAAAAGATTCCTCTAAGATTATGTCAATACACTTCAACGGATTATTTTAATGCACATTGGAAACGGCTTTTCGGAAACCAAAGTGATTGATCAAAGTTCCAGAAGCAGCCTCACACATTATGTATTTTCAGATTTTGTACCGACGATGAGGATGATAACAGTAATGATAGTGGCAATGATGACAACTGTGGTGACAGCTTTTGTGAGAACCAGCAAGGAAAAGCATCAGGAAAAAACCTTGGCCACCTTGAGATAATGAAGTAAGCATCTCAACATCTGAAAGTTAAAACCTAAATATTTGTGGAATTGAGAAATGAGATCCTATCCTTGTTCTTTAGGCCAGGATTTGTGCGACTGAACCTTCCATATTTCATGAATGCCAAGGAGTTCAATTATGTGATACAAGCAATTCGGCTGCTGGCAAAAAATGCCAGGAAACTCCTTCCTCTTGTAAGTACTGTAAATGAATTTATGGAATATCATGTCATAATATCTCACGTTATTATGTGTGGAATCTTAGGTAAAAGATGGTTTGAGACGGATCTTAAGTCAGTCATTCATTCATTAACATGGTAATACCAGTCACATAACTAAATACCCCTGTTGACTTGTCCGTGATGATCAACAAAGCGATAAGTGACACTGATTTTAGAGCATAGAGGATTTGCTAGAGAGTGCTAGTCATAGACTCCTTAAAGAAGTCTTCTTTAAGGAGTCTATGGTGCTAGTACAATATGAAGCACGGATATTTATTCTATTGATAACAAGATTTTTAATCAATGAAATAGTTTGTAAATGTGGACTGAAGTTCCTAATTTATAGCCATGATTGTAACTATAGCTATGTAGCCTATAGCTATGTAGCCATGCGTATGTGAAATCTGCTACAATGAAAGCTCATTAATGAATTTCAAGTTGAATTAGCTCGTTTTGAGTTGGCCTTGTAGTAAATCAATTTGAATTGACCTTTAATTGAATTTAAGTTATTTTGATCTTGTGGCGGTTTTATTTGGAAATTCTGTTAAATTTACTACAAATTTTTGTTGAATTGAGTTTTTGTCAAAATGAATTTTTGTTGAACTGGCTGTATTGAAATTAGATGATAGGTCGTACTCATACGGTGTAATTTCTTTGTCTTTTTATGCTTTACATCGACTCAAAAAGTTGCAACACTTGTAGCCTGTATATAGCAAGTGGAAGTAGTTTGAACAGTCAGGTTAAACAAAGGCTAACTAAGCATTCATCAAAACATTGCACCAAGAATACATCTAATCAACTAGCCTCGCCGGTTAACTGAGGAAATCAATCAACAAAAGGGTAATAGTTTAACGTTTTAGCACGCCACATAGCAAACTAATAGGTTTGCTAGAAGAACCTGCTAGAATCAAGGCATAAATACTGTTGTTACATGTAACCCAATGTACTTCTTTCAGTGTGGTGTAATAATCTCGAGGTTTTCAAAAATACTGTTTAGTTTCATTTAATGAAGTATCTGGTGCTGGGATCAACTATAAATAATACAGAATTTAAAATTTTATATTATGAAAATTTGAAGTCTGTTTATGCGCTTCTAAACCGATTTTAAGAGTATTTTTACTGAAAAATAACATGTGTACTAAACAAGACACTGTCAGCTCTTTTAAATTTAAGGTGAATAGAGACAGTCTACATTCTATAAATAATTTGGAAATCTAATGAGAAAATAAATCTGTTATTAAATCTATTGATAAATTTATTGATAAATGAGTGGTTATGACAGTTAAGTAAGAGAGATTGGTATGACTGTAACTATGTATCTAGAGTCGTCTTTTAGTACCAGTTCAATCCCAAAACTGGAGAATGGAAGCATCGAGACCATCTCAACTCCATTTTGAATCTCAAGGATGTAACATTTACAGAGAAAATTGAAGCCGGTAACCACCCAAAGGCACCCCGTGTAAGGCGTCTAACTGACAAGTACTTCCAAGTAAGTACAACCTATAAATGCTCTCTGCATGGTCTGTCTTACAAATACTATGTATTGTTAGTATGAAGTTCTGGCCACAAGACAACTGAGCAAAACTTTGTCTATTATGTATAGATTAGCTGTGCTAATCGGCGTTGCCTGGTTATTAAAAAAGCATTTGGTCAGAAAGTTGATTTGTATTCAACATATAACAACATTTGCCATTCTAACTTTCAAACTACATATCATGAGAAAAGTGTTTTGTGTAGTTGAAATAAATTAAGAGAGAAAATAAAACAACTGAAGGTTATCAAACTTTGTCAAACAACTTTTAAACTTCATATCATTGGAAAAATGTTTCGTGCAGGTCAAATAAAATTTTAAAAATAAAACCACTATGAGAAGGTTTAGATGTAAATGTGAAATAATTAGCAAGTAATAGCTAAATTAAGTCGGTTTTGCTACAATTGCAATAAAAATGATTCGGTAATGATACAATTAATACTGAGAACCACATAAAAATACTAAATATGTAGAATTATTAATAACAATTCTTGTATAGAAGTGTGTGTATAAAAAAGGTTCGTATTCCACCAAAAGCTATTCATCAAAACTTGGAATACAACGATACTGGTACCCCTCAATACTGGTACCTCTCGATACTGGTACCTCTCAATACTGGTACCTCTCGATACGGGTACCTCTCGATATGGGTACCTCTCGATACTGGCACAAATGTAAAAATGAGATATCGTCTTGTCTTTATTTAACCGAATTCAGAGATAATGTCGAAGCCCTTTCCACGGAGACGATATAATTGCCTGCGAGAGAATTGGCCTTGACTCCAGATATAGTAATTGAATCACACAAATTATTTCTTAACAGGGGTATCGTTATATTTTTATAACAGGGTAAAATAATCAGCGTGCACTATAGCTATAGCCGGAATAACAGACAGATCCACACACATACTTAGAGAAATATATAGATTAGCTAACTACCTGCATTAATTTCTTTTCAAATGACCAATTTGATTGTGATTCAAAAATCAAATAATAGAATCACATAACTACAAGACAAAAGAAAACTGTAACGATTAAAATTGTTAGCTCCTCTGATATGCCTCCTGTTCTTAACAACTTTGGTTACTTTGGCCAAGCTGTGCACTCGACAGGCTCCGATTCAGCTGCCAGGTGGCCAGCCCTGTTCTTTAGAAAATTCCATGTCCACTCACAAAGTTTGCATAGCTTTACACAACCTATATTTACACTTGAACTTTCCATAGTCAAACTATTCTGACACTACATGTAGGTGTAGTGTCACTTGTAGAGGTGTCGAGTACATGGAGGTGTAGTGTCACTTGTCAAGGTGTCTAGTACATGTAGGTCTAGTGCCACTTGTCAAGGTGCCTAGTACATGTAGGTGTAGTGTCACTTGTAGAGGTGTCGAGTACATGGAGGTGTAGTGTCACTTGTCAAGGTGTCTAGTACATGTAGGTGTAGTGTCACTTGTAGAGGTGTCGAGTACATGGAGGTGTAGTGTCACTTGTAAAGGTGTCTAGTACATGTAGGTCTAGTGTCACTTGTAAAGGTGTGTAGTACATGTAGGTCTAGTGTCACTTGTAAAGGTGTGTAGTACATGTAGGTCTAGTGTCACTTGTAAAGGTGTGTAGTACATGTAGGTCTAGTGCCACTTGTATAGGTGTCTAGTACATGTAGGTGTAGTGTCACTTGTAGAGGTGTCTAGTACATGAGGTGTAGTGTCACTTGTCAAGGTGTCTAGTACATGAGGTCTAGTGTCACTTGTAGAGGTGTTTAGTACATGAGGTGTAGTGTCACTTGTAAAGGTGTGTAGTACATGAGGTCTAGTCTCACTTGTGCCATCTAATAAAGGTATCATGCATACATTTTTCATCGCTCATCATTGATATCTTGTAGCACTACACGTTTACTTTTTTAGGGTTGTCTGGACTTTGCTCGAGATGTGTTCAAAAACGCAAGTGCCTGGTGTGCGGTAAGGCTAGTACTGCAGTCTTCTTGGTTGCTAGTTTTATACGGTTCAAAGAGCAACTATTGGCTAAGGAGTTAGTCGATGGCAAATTACTGTAGCTGCTAGCTGTGAAAAAGCTTTTAAAGTTGAAAAACGAAATGTACAATTGAAGAACTAAGTTTGCTGGATGAAATGCTTTTTTCATGTGCCACCACTAATGTCAGACTTTTTACAAATGTTGTAAAATGTCTGACAGTCTAAACTTTTTAGAAATTTTTTTCGTGGTTGGAGGTGAAATTTTTAGTTGCTTATTCCATGAACATAATAATGAGTAACAAATTATTTTATAAATCTAGCACTTGTAGTCACTTGTTATTGGGTAGGATGGTGCAACTTCAAAGTTACCAAAAGCTGGATTTGAAGGCTTCATTGTATACTAAAAGTAAATTATTACATTTTTTCTGAACTTTGCACTGTTGTGAAATGGTGAAGTTGTAAATAGGATTTTCATATTGCAAGTAGTGGTGGCACAACGCAATTAGTTATGATGGCACTCGTCTTTGCTCACGTTTGGAGTAGCATGAAACAAAACCTATGAGCAAAACCTTGTTAAACAAAAAGCAAAGCATAAATTTACTGCAGCAAATAACATGTTGCTGGATTGTTATGCGATGGCATATTAGTTTCTGTATTATATACCAGGGTGTCAACACATCAACAGACGTGAAACTGAAAAATATCATCCCAGAAAATAAGCATGACTTTATTTGGTTTGTGGAGCCCTGGGAGGCAGCCGAAGATCCAAGGGCGGCTAACAGTGATCCAAGTAAGTGTTCGTCGATATTATTGGTTAAAATCAATGATTATCAGTTGGTTGACTCTTTGATCTAAATGTGCAAACACTGCCAAACAGCTTTGCATGTTCCTTGTGAAAGCGAAAGGATTACTCACTTTCCACAGGCCCCAGTTGTTAGCACAAATGACTAGCACTAAGTGGTGCACATGAAATATTTAGTCAGCAGCAGTTCGCTGCAGTAAATTTCTTCTGACCAAAGTTGCTCTTGATATTACCAAACTTTTTAACAAGAATATCACGAGCACTAAACTCCTACTGTTGGTGTCATAAGAAGTTATTCGTTGATAAAATGTAACAATTTTTTGCCAATTACTTTACTTAATAAAAAGTTATTATTAGCCGAAAATGTCCTTAAATTTTGAAACTAGATTATTTATTTATAGAATTTTCTTCACTCTGTAGGATTGTTACACCTGCTCGGCTCATTTAAAGGTTGACTTGCAACAAAATTCACATTACAGTTATTTGGTATCAAAAGATTCACCATGTCTTACTCTGTTGTGTTGTAAGTGCCAAATATGTGAAAATGTGATTACAAGCTCTTAAAAGCTCAAAAATGAAAAGCGGCCGTAGATTAGAATCTCTTTATTTCGATGACGTAGTCATTACATTTGGTTATTGTCTTGTCACGTGATGTTCTCACGTGAATTGAAAGGCCAATAAAAAGCTCAATAGAAGACCTATCGTAGTACTAGTTAATGACAAACACATCGAGTTTTACCGAAGACCCCGTATCAAATATAGATGCTCGCTACTTTACAGTTTTATTTCGGCATTATTCAATCGTCAAGTTGTTCTCTGATCATGTGACCCAATACTTCGCAAATAATTTCTGCAGCACTTTTTCGATTATCACTATCACAGGTGACCAACAGGCTCGTCATGATTATCAGACAATGATATGTACTCTTTCGAGCTAAGGTTAAAAACTTTAACGATTTTTTATGGTAAGTTATAAGTTATCAGTGCTAAAAGTGACAGCATTACAATGACGATAAAACAGACGCGTAAGAACAATAGACATGGTTTTATTGAATGCGTGAAGTATATTTGTGAAAATATTTCGACGAATAAGGTTGCAAGAAAGTGTAAACAGAAACCATCTCTCACAACTACATCACATTTGAGCCGTTTTGGAAAGGGAATTCAAACTACGGCTGTCTCGTGTGGCTGCGATTTTCTGTTCGTTTTTGAGCTTTTAAGAGCTTGTAATCACCTTTCCACATATTTTGCATCTACAAAACAGCGGAGTAAGACATGGTGAATCTTTTGATACCAAATAACTGTAATGTGAATTTTGTTGCAAGTCAAACTTTAAACGAAGTTGTAAGGTCAACGTGACCTGTTTTATTACTGACACAAATACAGCAGAGGACTTGAGCATTATTAGAGATAACAATAGCACCTGTTTACCATGAAAATATGTTTTCTATCTCCAACTATGACCTATGAGCAATATATCGCAAGTGGAATACAGCTATTTTGGTTTACTATGCTGCAACCAGATGTAGGTAAATATCGTAAGAAATATAAGCAAGCGTTAGCGGGCCTGTAGGTCTTCAATTTACTAAGTAAAGCAGTAGGTGACCTAAAGAGCTGTTGTCTTGCAGAGACGGCAACAATGGTAACAAGCAGAAGAATATTCAACCCACGACAAATGAGCATACTCAGCAATAAGTCATCCCGTAGCAGCCTCAGTTCAACCGGACCATCTAGCAAAACAAAACTCAAATCTAACAAGAAAAAGGATGGTAGAAACCGCAAGCCTATCACGGTAAAAGATAGTAGAAACCCAAAGTCTATCGTGGAAGAAGGTAATAGAAACCCCAAGCCTAACGTGGAAGAAGATAATAGAAACCTCGAATCTATCGAGGAGGAAGGCAATCTCGACTGATACCACCAGAAGTATTTATAGTATATGCTCAAATTATTTCAGTGAATCTCTCTGTGTTGAAGACTTGTATGATATATTTCTGTAAATGATATATTATGAGAGTGTGTTAAACATACACACTTGGTAAGTATCTGTTTGTTTTAGTATTTATTGCTGTCAGCACAATCTCCTTCACATATATATACCGGTATATTATTTGTTTATTAGTTCATCAGGATTACGTATATATTTTGGTTTGTTAGATTAATTCTGATAGTTTATTTATGGTTTAAATTTATGCCATCTCGTTTAACAATAAAGATGAAAACATGACACAATTATATGCATAATACAAAAAGCTGTATTAGGTGGGACATCTATCAATGTTGTCACACCGTGTTGGCTTATATTGATAATCTCATCGGAGGTTGAGGTAATAAGAATTAATGAAGTGATTGTCAAAAATTTCTGTCAATAGCAAAGAAAGCTGCTAGTCACAGAAAATGTGTACAGTCATGTATTTGTATAGTCAATGTAGAAGGCAAGTTGCTCATCATACGAAAGGACTTGTCGAGTTTGTATCATAGCTGAAACTCTGGAAATCAAATACAATAGGTAGCCATGCCATTCCCGCTATAAGGACAACCAAGATAGCTACAATGTTGAGGAGTACCCCTGCCTTTACCTACAAATAGCAAGCACTTCCATTAGGTCTTGTTCACTCATGTCCAGGTGAAATGTTAATCGGAGCTTTTACCGCTATCAAAGTTAAGTCGACTTAAATCTTGAAACATCCTGGCAGTCAAATCACCTCAAACGTCAAAAAGAATTACGAATGATAGAAAAATACTGACAGATTGTAATAAAATCAACTATAATTGTGAAAGTTTTTTGTGATACCACATTGTTAAGGTAACTCCAGATCTTTTGGAGTTGTCTAAAATGTGCGAGTACATTTGGCCATGACTCGGATTGGTTGCGGTCGCTACCAATTATGGACGATACATATAGATGATATTTGCATCAGCTTCCTTAAATGTTAACCAGAGTTGCTAAATGCTTCAATCAAAGGTCTAATTTAAGTGTATCATTGCTCACTGGCAGCACAGAACATTTCAGTCGTACATCTGTGTAGGCAGCAGCAGGTTCAAGTGGAACCAAAAATATATTTAGCCTTAAAGGACAATAAACTTCACCCGCGCATCCCTAGCATAATTCACTTGATGGAAATTTGCAAATTCTTCGCAAAAGAGACATTTTTAAAACTGATCAAAGTTAGTCATTTGCAGTCATTCAGCTGAATTTGTCAGTTTTCTTAAGGAATAGGACTATCAGCTTTTGCACTATCAATCTAGTTGCATCAAGTATGGCATTGATTCATTGATCGGTAGAGACCGTAGCTGTTTTTGGAATCATGGCCAAATGTGCATCTTCATTTTAATTAATTACAAAAAACCTTATATTCTACATAACAGACTCTTCCTAACAGAATTATGTGAACATATTGTTATATCAGAATGATGTTAACATGTTGTTATATCAGAATGATATTAACATATTGTTATATCAGAATGATGTTAACATATTGTTATATCAGAATGATGTTAACATATTGTTATATCAGAATGATGTTAACATATTGTTATATCAGATTGATGTTAACATATTGTTATATCAGATTGATGTTAACATATTGTTATATCAGAATGATGTTAACATATTGTTATATCAGAATGATGTTAACATATTGTTATATCAGATTGATGTTAACATATTGTTATATCAAAATATTCCCTAATAGAACCAAAGAACAAAAAGTATAAAAGTGTAAATATTCCGCCATAATGGTAGAAGTATCACATGCAAACTACTACAATGAAAATCAAAAACTTAACAAATGAATGAAATGTAATTTGTACAATTCCTCATCAATTAGGGAAACAAGTCAGACAAGGCAAAGCTCATAAAATATTTTGCCACCGGGTGTTTCACAAACAGGACAAGCCTTTGGCAACTATTTTGCATGTTCTTACATTAGACTGCTGCTGCTCACAGACACAGCAAATACATGTCTTAATGATATAATACTTGGTTAATAACTTACCATATCCCAAATCCTGAGTACACCTGCCGAGTATACAATAGCGTTGGGAGGGGTGGCAACCGGTAAGGCAAAAGCGAAGCTAGAGGCGATGCAGCTGGGAGCCATCAGCAAAACAGGATTTATCTTTCCTTGAACGGCCTGCAAAATGGAGGAGAGTAAAAATCTTAAGACATCAATGAAAAAACCGAGTAAAAACAATATGGCTGATGACAAGCACTTGTTTCAAAGTGTCAACAAGAAAAGTATAATACGACTTTCTGAACAAAAGTTATTTGAATAATACTTCAAACAGAATGCTTAAATGTATATATTCCTTTGAAGCCATCCTTTCTAGTGTTGAATGTATTTTTAATAGGTAAAATAGGAAATCAGCTATTAAAAGGCAGGAATGTAACAGCAAATCTCGGAGTATCTAGTAAGACAAAGTTTACCATGACTGCCAGCTATGATTTCAGCTGCTAGCAGTTAACCATGAATGGTGTGAAGATAAAACCGTGATTTAGCGATGTTCCTAAAACCAACTCTTGACGTATATAAATGAGGATACTAGAATCTACCCTGTACAGGTTGTTACCCTAGTGGCTGTATAGGTAAAATGGTTTACATTTTATTTTGCTAAGAGAATAGTGACTACATACAACAAATATTTCCACTCATACTTACACATACAGTCATGTTCATAAATATTAACACCCCTGGAATTACGAGTAGTTTTAAATGAGAGGATTATAATTAAGCCTGAGTAAGTCTAATAATTATGGTGTATTCAACAATTTATAGTATATATCAAAGTGAAGCTGAGACTCCATTCTTTCCAATGAGACTAATTTCATACACACTGAAAGAACTCTCATTCTCAAGACTGAATTAATTATGGACAATAAACAACACTATTTTACCTCTGATATTTTATTCACAATTCCATATAAAAACCAAACCCAACGGTCTTTTTCAGGGCCACCAACTCGTATCAAAGAGTTTGTTCACTTTTCAGAGCTGTTTGTATGCCCGCAACAATATGGAATCCAAAATTTTAATTTTTGAAAGTATCATGACTTAGCCATTCCTGCCTTTAAACTTTCAAAATCAAGGTCAACCTGTATTGGGAAATTTAATTTTGGGTTTATCAGATAAAGAGCACTTCAAGCTTTAATTTGATATGAGGTTTGTATATTGTCATCAATAATATCCAGAATTTTAGTCTAAAGTTAGCAAACACTCTAAAATGACAGGGGTGTTAATATTTATGAACATGACTGTAGCTCAAATTGGAGATTCCGTTCGTTGTAATGAGGTAACTCCTGACTTGTTCACCGATTGTTATTATTATTATTGTTATAGTGTTTTTCTTCACAGCCGTGTGGTGGTAGGTAGTAGCAGGTGGTAGGTGACTGGTTTTAGTCCATGTTAAGTAAGGATCCAACATCTTCCTCAATTCCACTAAGAGAGGACCTTCCTCAATATGTGAGCTGTTCCTAAGATGGCTGTCTTCTGTAAGGTCTCAAAAGATATGTTTACTCTTACCTCGGCCAGGTATGCTATATACCTCATTGATATTGTTCTGAGTGTACCAAGTACTATTGGTATCACTTCTGTCTTCACCTTTCACAGTCTGTTTATCTCGAACCCAAGCTCTTTGTATTTACCAATCTTCTCATCTTCCTTCTGTACTACCCTTGTGTCTCCAGCTATTGCTATGTCTATGACCAGACATTCTTTGGTTTATTTGTTTATTATATTTCTGTTTATTCTGTTTCTAACATTTATTGTATCAGGTCTGCTCTTCTAGCTTCAATAACCTTGTCTGTCTGCACATTGAAGTCCCATAGCAGCTTTACTTTCTCATTTTCCAATACAGCTTCTGCACGGCGGTCGTACCTTTTTTCTGTGAGGGGCAACTTATGTTTCTTGCATATGCTCCAGTGCACTGCACTTGCCACTTTGTCATGCCGCCCTTTATATTCTGTCTGTGCGGTCTTACTGCATTCGCTGACTATGTGGGACACTGATTCATCTTTCTGCTTACACAATCTGCATTTTGGATCATTTGTTTACTTTTCTGTCTTGGCCTTCCTATAGTTGGTTCTTAATGCTTGATCCTGGTCACAATGATCAGGCTTTCAGTCTCTTGTTTGAGACATCCCCTCTTCACCCATTGCCATGTCTCCTTTGCTGCTTGATTCTCTGTCTTAGATGTTGTTCATTCATTGGCTTATCATGCCAGTTATGCTTTCATTCAGTTTTCTGATGGTTTCTATACTCTTGTCTTCTATCTTCACTGTTGGTATTTATGGTCTTACTCGCTGTTCTTATAAAATCGACTGGGCTGCCTTCTGTGTACTTTTTCAGGCTGTGGCTTTCGTATTTCACAGTTTCCTCTACACTCATTAATCCTCTTCCTCCTTGGTCCTTTTCAACATACACTCTATCTACATCAGATCTTGGATGAAGACCTTTATGCATTGTCATCAGTTTCCGCGTCTTTCTGTCCAGTTGCTATAACTATGCCTTCGTCTACTGAATAATCTCCGCTCCGCATCTGTACAAGAATACAGCCCTTGTATTGATAGTGGTAATGAGATTTCCAGCAGTCAGCTTTGATTTCAGCACTTTCGTGAGCCTGTGAATATATTCTTTCTTGATCTTAGCTTTCATTTCAGATTGTTTTATGTCGTCTGTCTCCATAACTCCTAAATATTTGTAGCTTTCATTATCTTCAAGTTCATGGATTTCAGTTTCATTTGGTAGCATAATACTTCCTCTGTCAGTTAGTTTCCCTCTTATCATGGTGATGGTAGCGCACTTATCTAATCTAAACTCCATACCGAAGTCATCGCTGAAGATTCTCATTGTGTGTATCAGTGTCTCAATCTCGTTCTTGTTCTTCCCATACAGTTTCAGGTCGTCCATATACAGTAGATGGTTAACATTTGTTTTTGAGATGGTACGCTGGTTTAACTTTGCGCAGTACAGTTGTGAGGGGTATCATTGACATCACAATGTCTTCTTTGAAGATACGTTGGCTGATCGATACTTGTCCTAGTTCTTTCCCTCCACTTTCTAGCTGTTTTCCATTGTTTCATACCTGCTGTCATGAACCTTTTGATGTTTTCTGAGATCCCTAACATATCCATTACATTCATTATCCATGAGTGGGAAACCCTATCATACGCTTTTCTGTAGTCAATCCATCCCATCACCAGGTTGGTTTTTCTTGCCTTACTATCTTTCATAACACACTTGTCTATTATCAAATGATCTTCAGTTCCTCGACTTTTCTTTTCACAGCCCTTCTGTTCTGATGGTAGGAGTTCATTTCTATCCAGGTGTTCGTAAATGCTGTCCAGGATCATTGCAGTCAGTACTTTGTACAATATTGGCAGGCAGGTAATCGGTCTATAGTTTGATGATATGTTGCCTTTGCTTGCATCCTTAAGAATTAGCACCGTTCTTCCTGTTGTCATCCATGATGTCGGGTTGCCTCTCTTAATAATCTCATTTATCTGATTCACAATTCTTGTGTGAAGAGCTGTGAAGTTCTTGACCCAGTAGCCCTGTACTCCATCCGGTCCAGCGGCTTTCCATGGTGATAATCTCCCAAGGATTCTTTTTAATCCCACTATATTGATCTCCATATCAGTTTGTTTTTCTAAATCTTTGTAGTTGTTTATAGTTTTGTAAATTATTACTATTATTATTATCATTATTGGCGATTGTTTTTAGTAAACTAAGGTACTTGTTTAAAGAACAAGTCAAGAATAAATCACAAACCATTGTCTGTTACCATCTAAAAGGTTATAACTCACACTAATCTCAGCCAATACCAGAAATAGAAAAGAAAACTCTCTGTATTAATCTCATTTTGTAATAATTACATTTTACCTTTAGTTGTTCTCTTAACTTACATGTAAGTGAATGCTTGTTTGGCCACATCCACAGTCCACAAATTTTCATACCATTTCAAGTATCATTTCTCTCATCAACTGAATCAAAATTTAACAAACTCATTTTAAATTTTACAAGTGTAGAGAGTTGGTATTTTCTTGGTCAAATTGGTCTCCTACATGTTTTGCTTGTTTATTAAAGTTTTCAGAACAAAATACATGATTTTAGCTGAGACTTCTTAGACAGAATATTACTATCAGCCTGGTGAACTTACAATATCAGCTAGAATAGGCTGTATGAGGGAGCTGATGACAACGTTACTTGTGAACTCTGTGATGAGAGCTGTTAAGCAGCAAATGGTCAGTATCATAGCCCAGACAGGGAAGTTGGACACAAACTGCAAGCTGCTTCCAATAGCGGCTGACAAGCCAGATTTCTGCAAGGAACAATTAGAGTTAGTCAAGGTCAAGGTCTCTCATTCATGTATCAGCATCAAGTTCAAACAATAGTACATAGTAACATATCAACAAACAGTATACAATTTTGTATTAGATTTTTTATTGAGGTTTTTCATTCAAGTGTATAAAAACAGAATTAATGCATTGTCATACTTACCAGAAGGTATTTAAAAAGTATATTTAAGTATATTTATATATAAAAAGGTATTTAAGGTCATTTAAAAATAATGACTAGAAAATTGAAAGAACTGCAAAAAAGCAAGTGACGCCCATTCTTGGTTGAGCCTCCAAAATGAATTTTAGTACTAATGCAACGAGTGTGTCAAAACATCTACTATATTGGTTAGCTTAAAAGCGCTAATTAAACAAATAGCCAAAACAACTCTCTGTTTGAAAGAAGTTTTAAAATACATGAGATAATATTTTCCAAAAGTGTAAAAAAAATGTAAATAAATCAATACTAAACTAATAAAATAATATGCAGTTACATTAGTTCAAAAAGAGGGAAACCAGATAAAACTCACGTACATTTACACAGTCAGCAAGAGCAAATCCTCCTGCTACAAGAAAGATGACACCCCAATTTACTTTAAGGGTCATATGCTGCCAAGATAGTAGAGACTCGAATGGGCGACTTGACTTCATCCTCAAGAACAATGGAGGGTACTTTGGCATGAATAGCACAGAAATTGCGACCAACATGGCTGCTGTGGCATCAGTAACATACCTGCAGAATGACAGTAAGTCTTTAACCCTAAAATATTCATTCATTTAACAAACTGTTTGCAACATCAGTACCAGAAGTACGCATTTTTTTTGTTTCAGAACCACTTGACATACTGATGGCACCTTTGTATAAATACACACAAATAGGCTGTATATATGTATACACATATGTATATAAACACATGTATATATACATATTATATATCTATATATATATTTCTCAAAGGATGTCCGTGTGTCGTATGTCTGTCTGCATTCCAGCTATAGCTATTATTAGAATAGCCTAGCTGGGCAACAATGCTGACGCAGCGTCATTGCCTACCGGCATTTGAAGCCTAACAGCTTACTGCAATTTTTCATTGGCACTGTGCCAGGATAATAGCTTGAAAGTTAGTTGTTTGATAAAGTTTTAAAACCTTTACAGTTGTTTTCATAATTCTCTTAATTTATTTCAACTACACAAAACGCTTCTCTCGTGATATGTAGTTTGAAAGTTAGAATGGTAAATGTTGCAATATGTTAAATACAATTTAACAATTTTTTTCAATTTTCTGCCCAGACTTTCTTATTACCCTGACAACGCCGGGTAGCACAACTAGTATATATATAAATCTCAATGTTTGTCCATCTGTACATCCATCTGTCAGTCTATAGCGATAAAGAACGATAAATCTGCTGAGAACTGGATTTGAACTTACAACCTCTAGTTCTGCAGACATCCATTTATCCAATACACTACACTGTCCAACTAGCTATACCATGAAATAAATTGAGAACATACTTGGAACGCATGCCAATCTTTCATGGCTTCACATTAAACACTGCAGCTAGCTTTAAACCTAATGCCATACTAGACGAAAAATGCTTAACCTCATATAGCCAACAAGACTAGTGCAATCAGTATAGATCTGTAGTAGGTACTGCAGCTGGTACCGTATGAAGTACACAGATATAAACACAGTAAACAGAAATATGAACATCTTCACTTAAAAGTTAGAATGGTAAAGGTTGCAGATGTTGATTAAAAGTCAATTTTCTGTACAAAACTCTTTTATTACCAGCACAACGCCAAGCATTCAACTAGTATATATATATCTATATATATATATATATATATATATATATATATATATATATATATATATATATATATATATATATATATATATACCTATATATGTAATTACAACTAGGGTTCTACTATATTATAAATTAATACAGTAAAATAATACTAAAATAAAAGAGCTCGACAAGAAATTGAAGCAAATAGTACTAGTTATTGACAATATATATATTATATATATACATTTGTATGTATATATATACGGTATATACATACAACCATATATATATATATCTGTGTCTGGGGCACTGGGCGCCATAACACCGGCGCATAAAATGTGGCTTGCCCAAATACCAACAACAATCAACTCAGGTGAGTTGCAGAAAAGTGCACTATTGGGAACAGCTAAGATCTTGAGGCGAGTGCTCAAACTCCCAGGTCTCTGGTAGGAGACCCGAGTTAGAGCAGAATTTACCACCCATACGGGGTATCCGGGGTGAAGAAAAAATTTTATATATATATATAAAATTGCTTTATATTAATATTTTATATATATATATATTTTATATATATATATAAAATTGTTTCCTCACCCCGGATACCCCGTATGGGTGGTAAATTCTGCTCTAACTCGGGTCTCCTACCAGAGACCTGGGAGTTTGAGCACTCGCCTCAAGATCTTAGCTGTTCCCAATAGCGCACTTTTCTGCAACTCACCTGAGTTGATTGTTGTTGGTATTTGGGCAAGCCACATTTTATGCGCCGGTGTTATGGCGCCCAGTGCCCCAGACACAGATATATATATATAAAAGGTTGTATGTATATACCGTATATATATACATACAAATGTATATATATAATATATATATTGTCAATAACTAGTACTATTTGCTTCAATTTCTTGTAGAGCTCTTTTATTTTAGTATTATTTTACTGTATTAATTTATAATATAGTAGAACCCTAGTTGTAATTACATATATAGGTATATATATATATATATATATATATATATATATATATATATATATATATATATATACAAAATATATATACAAAGGCTATATGTATATATATATAAAATATATATACAAAGGCTATATGTATATATATACAAAATATATATACAAAGGCTATATGTATATATATACAAAATATATATACAAAGGCTATATGTATACATATACAAAATATATATACAAAGGCTATATGTATATATATACAACATATATATTGCTCATGTACTGTATACATACTGTATATATACTGTACATATATACTGCATATATAAACTGTATATATGCTGCATAATGTATATACTGTACATATATACTGCATATACATGTATACTGTATATATACTGTATATTCAAGCCCGTATTCCCTGGAGCGGCTGGACGGCTGAGCCGCCACAACTTTTTAGTAATTTTTAACGGCTAAGTTCTAAGAATTGCAGTCTAAGCTCATTCACTTGGAATTTCCAACTACATGTACTAATTACGAGCGAGCGTTAGTTGCACTCTAGTGCGACTAGCGATGAGGCTCACTAATCTAGTACGCTTGTATTGGTTTTGCCTGCCACTAATGCAGGGAGTGAGAGATCCTTTTCTGCATTAAAGCAAATCAAAACAGCAATGAGGAGCACTATCAGGCAGGCTAAATAATCTTTTAATATTACATATATATAAAGATTTTGAAATACATGTAGATACAGAATCAGTTGTGAAAGATTTCTGCCATGGACACATTGACAGAACAAAAGCTATTGCAATAAAGAAGTAATAGCTCTTGTTCTTTCAATGTTTTTTACAGAAATCTGTATTGTCATGAGCTTTATATCGTTCGTTGAATAAAGAAAAAGTTTTTTGCCTACCATGAACCATAAGCAATATATTTATGGAGATTTCGATGCTTACAATTGATTGCATTTATGCATACTTTGAAGGTTGTTGATGCCTAAAAGGTCCAGAGCTTCGGGGCGCTGCCCCATATCCCGTTGAAGAGGGGGGCTAACACCGCCCCCTAAACCCCCAAGTGTTCATAACTAGTCACCTAATATTTGCAGCCCTAACTTGCAACCAGGGAATACAAGCCTGTGTATATTGTATATCTGATACAATCGCAACACACTGATAGCGAGGATAATAATCTGGAAGCTAAACGAAATTGTTTACCCTTCAGGGAACAAAAGGCCCCATCCACCAGCCTTCGCGGGATAGCGTCCTAACCACAGTACAATAAGCAGTATAAAATGAGCAAGAGTTACCCCCTCTTGCCAGTTTACTCTGCCAAGAGAAGAATACTCTTTATTTATTACATCTGCGATGCGTTTCTTATCCTCCTTGGTTTGAAGAAAAGATGTTCTGCAAACAAGAAAATTGTATCATTGTGATTAATTTTGCATCAACAAAATATTTTATACTATGAATGCTATAATCAAAGTATACAGGACAAGAATTTATACAACCATTATTGTCCCCTTCTAAATCATATTTTTATTTCATATCGCAATGCAATTCTAAATTTTATAACTACTGTGTTTGATACTAGAGTTTCTTGAATATTTAAGATGTAGCAACTTGCGATATAATTTCAATAATTTGAGCTGTAATTTTAAACAGCCCTAAACTGTTACAACTTTTGGCTTGATAAAGTCCAAAGAAAAAATACCTACTTACCTGCATCCAATGAAAAGGACTTGCAACCAGACCCAACAAATCACAAACAACAGGATTGAGATGGGCATAGCAAAGCCAATCCAACGTGGGAGAGTTAGTTTAAAATCGTATTCCAGCCTGTTGCCAACCCTGCAGCAGACACGGAGCCGTAGCAAACAGGTTGTTCCAAAAAGGATGTATTATTGATAAGATTTTAATCTGTAATGGATATGTATGCTTGTAAAATATGAAAATGTAGTTATGCAACCTAAACAATTTTTGTAAGTTTACACAGTTAAAAAAACAGTGAATCAAATGAACATGTGTAACTTACTCAAAGATGTTATCATAAAAGACAAGGTTTGTGCCAGAGCCGGTAAGAGTGGCCACGCCTCCACAAGTGGCTGAGTAGCACACAGCCAGACAAAGACACTTTGCTGTCATCTCAAATCTGGCGGTAGCGGTTGATTTGTCAGTGGAATCAAGCGATGTTGTATCCTGATTATTACAGTTCACACCCTCTTCGATAGTAGCTAGGTTCACACCCTCTTCGATAGTAGCTATGATAAAGTATTCAGAGGTGTACTTTACATTAACAAGTGCATGTTTAACTAAATAGAAAAAACTAACCAATCTCATCCTAAAAAATCGTTAAAAAGCATCAAGTTTGACATATTGTCTGTCCTAACCCAATCCGCTAAAGTATGAACTAGGCACAAGAGTATGAACTCTCTAACGCCTCACTTGAGTATAATGACTTGAGACATTGTCATGGGTTCAACAACCTGTGTCTACGAATAATTCATTGAATTGTAAACAAAGTACTGCCAGAAAAATATCCATTTTGCAAATAGCGTGCTTTGTTATGCGATAATGAGGAAATAGCAATTTCTATTTTTAAGCATTAGCCAGCTGGTTGAGAAAGCAATGCTCTCAAAAAACTTATTAGTGCTCTATGAGAAGAAAACTCTACAGATATGACACGTATTTGAATAATCGAAGAATTTTAAACTTTGTTTTCTCTAACAGGAAATATTTTTTATCAAATTTTGTCATACGAGAATACATGACTATTTTCAACAGATGTTGTACCTGCTTTACCTCATCCATGTTGTACCTGCCTTACCTCATCCATATTGTACCTGCCTTGCCTCATCCATGTTGTACCTGCCTTACCTCATCTATGTTGTACCTGCCTTACTTTGGCCATGTTGTACCTGCCTTATCTCATCCATGTTGTACCTGCCTTACCTTGTCCATGTTGTACCTGCCTTATCTCATCCATGTTGTACCTGCCTTACCTTGTCCATGTTGTACCTGCCTTACCTCATCCATGTTGTACCTGCCTTACCTTGTCCACGTTGTATCTGCCTTACCTTCTCCATTTTTTAATTGCAGCTCTACATCTTCTGATGGTTGTGCCACATGGAATGATTCGGGGCTTGTATTAGATTTCATGTCAGCCAAGCGCTGACATTCTGTTGAATCAAGCTGCTTGTGTTCAACTCTGAGTTGTTCAATGACACAGTTGAGAATGGAGACCATCATGACAGCTGTTGCAGAGTTGCTTACCCACATCGAGAGAAACCAGGTTGGTAGCATGAAACCTGAAAACAAGATATGAGGTTATAGAAAACAAAGTATATACCATATGTCATGGTGTATAAATGAGTATGCTGTTTTACTGTCTTTTACACAAAAATTATGTCATTTTTTGGATGTAATAAATAACTACTCTCATAGGAAAATTAATGAATTGCTCACAAAAAATTTGAGCTAAGCAACTTGCTAAGTATTGGTTCGAACAAGCATTCGCGTAAATTCAGCAAGCATTAGTAAATTGCAGCTTTGTGATACAAAGAGTTGTCTCCTCTTTGATTGATGCTGACCAAGGTAAAAAAATACAACTTTCATATTTTTGTTTCGTATATGGGTAAACTAATTTGGATGTATTCTTAATTCATTCAACAAAATAATGTAAAACTTTCAGTGAACAAGTTTTAAATTCTCTAATAAAGTTTGGAAGTTTCTGTAATCTAAATACAATTTTCATTACGTCAGCAATTAGAAAAGCCAAAAATCAAAGGCTGATTTTAAACGCTCCAAAATATTATTACATTAAAGTGTCAAAACTCATAAGCTTGAATTGGCTATCAGGAGTACTGTAGGTTGTGTCATTTCTAAATATATTGAAACATGCATGTACACAAGCGGTCTCAGTAAATTCTAGATGTTATCTTTTCAGACAAAACCAAACTAGAGTTTATGTTTTTACACACTGGCTGTAGATCTGAAAGAGACAGTGAAAACTCAAAGAAATAGCATAAGAGAAAAAAATGATGATAATATAAATGAGCAACAACCTGTAAGAGTAAAACATGACACACTTCACTGAGATCCTGCCAAAAGTCATATTTAACGGCAGAGTTCTTAAAGTTCACCTACCATAATAACATTAAGATATTTATTATGTTTAAAATTAACTATAATCCTCCCTGATTTTGTAAAAAATATTACCTGCCCTAAAAAACAACAAAGAAGGTTTTTAGTAACCAGTAAAAGTGTGTCGAGTTTAAGGTTGTGCTCTAAAATGAGTTCGACTGGCCTCGTTCTCTAGTGATTCTCAGTCAACAATAAGGTAATACATGAGAATTCGCAGTAGTATTAAGAATATGGAACTTTAACTCTCTATATCTTTAAAAAACAAATTGATAGAACTTCCCAGAGCTCCACTAGTGAAAATCCATCTGCAAAGCATAGCCTATGCATAAATAAAAAACCTATTAGCTAGAAGCCGGTAAAAGGTGCTATAGTTTGGATGCGATTAACAACCTATAACACGCCATCAGATAAAACAAAATCATTTCTAAGAGACAATGTTCTTTTATATACTAAAATCACGATATGGATATGATGTATATATATTACTGTTAGATTTGACAGAATGACACTAGCAAACAGGAAACCACAACAAAATATTTGTGTGACCACACAGATGTCTCATATGCAAGTTACAAGTAGTATTACAGGTTTTTGTAGGTATCTATAGGTTTTTATTGGCATTAGTGATCATCAACAAGACAATGCTTTTCGCTACAGGCAAAAACACAAATGAGATCTTAAATCTTAATACTGTACATGAAATGTTGTTAAGAGACAATGGACGGGGTCAATGTATGCATATTAAATACTGTTGCATGATTTGTTGAAAAGTATAAGAAATTGAATTCATTTTTATTGGACATGTTTTCAGTGCCAGCATGTCATATTTTGGCAGATCTTTTACCAAATTTTCAACAAATCAGTAACTATCGTGTAGTTTTAGCTAAACTGAAATATAAGTCCAGTTTATTTTAGTGTTATCGTTATGATAATGGCAGCACAAAAAACAAAATTACAAATTTAATGGTTTGCCAAATAATAAAACGCATAATATACCTACTGAGGTATCATAGCAAATTTTTTATATATGTACGTATTTGCAACCAAAAATTTTGAATTGAAATTGTCTTCTCTTAAAAAGGGAGTTTAACTGTGATAATTCAGATGGACAAGTTGTTGAGGACTTTGGAGCCATAACAAGTACAATTAGCTTTTACTGATAATATTTTTATATGCTAATACAGCAGACCAATAAACAACCCAAGCAGATCACAGGGTTACTATTAAATAAGTCAGGGATTTGCCACTTTGTACATGAATTATGAATAGACCAGCTGAATGCCCAGTGTTGCCCGAGTAATAAAAAAGCTTTTGCATAAAAAATTTATTTTTAATCAACATATACAACATTTACCATTCTAATATTTAAATGAAGATATTAATTTATTTCTCTATGTACTATAAGTTTAATTAAGTTTATGATATATATATACAGTATAATGTACACATATTTATAGCATTTTTGGAAGTCTAGGCACACATTTTTCTTCTAGTACACTGGCGATCCCGTGATCGTCAGTGTACTAGAAGAAAAATGCGTGCCTAGACTTACACCTGCCATTAAAGGTTGGCAGGTGTAATAAGTATGTCCATAATTATTCCATAATATGGCAAATTGATGGGGTGGCATATAGAGAGCCTGTCTGAAGAATGGTGTTTCCGAGTTCAAATTCTAGTGCAAAATGGTTTCTGATTGCTAACGCTAGCAAGTGCTGCAAGCGTGCTTATGTTATCGCTATAACTGGGCATGCGACAGACCAACAAACCAACATACACTTTAATTTATATACATGTATATAGATGTATCAACGTAGACTAAATCTGTTTTTGAATTTGATTTTTATGCAAAAGACAACTCTGTTTCATCAATTATTTGTAAATACAGATTATTTAAGGGATGGCTATTCAGTAGGGTAGTACTGCAATGTAATCATAAACAGTGTTCAGGATTGTTTTAAATGAGATACACTCATGAAAAATGTATGAATTGCATTTGCCACAATATCCTATACACTCACTATACATGTTCCTATACACACCAATAACTTCATAGCAGCATAGCAGCATTCCAGAACCTTCATGTGAATTATATTTCTGACCAAAGTTAAACCTGAGATGTGATAACTAAGATAGGTTATATAGATACATTATGTAGATACGTTATTTAGATGTGTCATGTAGATATGTTATGTAGATACATTATGTAGATACATTATGTAGATATGTTATGAAGATATGTTATGTAGATATGTTATGTAGATACATTATGTAGATATGTTATGTAGATACGGTATGTTATGTGTAGATATAGAGGCTGATGATTTAGGGCACACATGCTGAAGAAGTGTGTCAACGTATTCTTCATGCTGCTTTATATGAATTTACTGTCTATCTAATGGTATCCTGACTAGCTGTATTCAGGAAAGTCAATTATTTAAGACTATTTACTGTCTATCTAATGGTATCCTGACTAGCTGTATTCAGGATAGTCAACTATTTAAAACTATTTACTGTCTATCTAATAGTATCCTGACTAGCTGTATTCAGGAAAGTCAACTATTTAAGACTATTTACTGTCTATCTAATGGTATCCTGACTAGCTGTATTCAGGAAAGTCAACTATTTAAGACTATTTACTGTCTATCTAATGGTATCCTGACTAGCTGTATTCAGGATAGTCAACTATTTAAGACTATTTACTGTCCCTCTAATGGTATCCTGACTAGCTGCATTCAGGAAAGTCAACTATTTAAGACTATTTACTGTCTATCTAATGGTATCCTGACTAGCTGCATTCAGGAAAGTCAACTATTTAAGACTATTTACTGTCTCTCTAATAGTATCCTGACTAGCTGTATTCAGGAAAGTCAACTATTTAAGACTATTTACTGTCTATCTAATGGTATCCTGACTAGCTGTATTCAGGAAAGTCAACTATTTAAGACTATTTACTGTCTATCTAATGGTATCCTGACTAGCTGTATTCAGGATAGTCAACTATTTAAGACTATTTACTGTCCCTCTAATGGTACCCTGACTAGCTGCATTCAGGAAAGTCAACTATTTAAGACTATTTACTGTCTCTCTAATAGTATCCTGACTAGCTGTATTCAGGAAAGTCAACTATTTAAGACTATTTACTGTCTATCTAATGGTATCCTGACTAGCTGTATTCAGAAAAGTCAACTATTTAAGACTATTTACTGTCTATCTAATGGTATCCTGACTAGCTGTATTCAGGAAAGTCAACTATTTAAGACTATTTACTGTCTATCTAATGGTATATTGACTAGCTGTATTCAGGATAGTCAACTATTTAAGATTATTTACTGTCCCTCTAATGGTATCCTGACTAGCTGTATTCAGGAAAGTCAACTATTTAAGACTATTTACTGTCTATCTAATGGTATCCTGACTAGCAGTATTCAGGATAGTCAACTATTTAAGACTATTTACTGTCTATCTAATGGTATCCTGACTAGCTGTATTCAGGAAAGTCAACTATTTAAGACTATTTACTGTCCCTCTAATGGTATCCTGACTAGCTGTATTCAGGAAAGTCAACTATTTAAGGCTATGTTCAACAATCCCTTTCCACTCTCACTACTCTCAAAAAATTATCTGTTGGTCTTATGATTTCCAAAAAGTTTTCAAATTGAAAAAAGAGCAGTCGACATCAATGTAATTAGCCAATGAGACGCAACTGATGCAAAAGCACTGTAAGTAAAGACATAGGTAGCCTGTGTACCAATGGTTTTAAGCTATTTGTTAGAAAAAAGTAACGAGGCTCACCTAGCATCAGGAACCGGGGATTAGTACCAAATAGTTTAATGAAGGTAAGAGCGATCCTCCTGTGGAGCCCGGAGTGCTGTATGCTTGTCGCTATCACCATTGTGCCAAAAAACAAGGCTATTTTATCCTGTTGAAACAATCATAGAACTCGTTGAACGAAACATTGAGAACAAAACATATTACACTTTTTGTGATAACATTTCTAGTTTTGACTTTGATAACATGCAAAACGTTTTGGTGAGTGGTCATAAATGGCCAAACAAAACGCTTCAGAGAGCAAATTATTGGTGACATATGAAATGCTTAAAATGCCTCATATAGAATGTGAGGCATTGGCCTCGACAATTGCTAGTTGATTATGTCCAGCCAAAGATAGATAATGTTTATAATCTACTCCAAAGGAGTAGACATGGACAATCTGACTCAATGATCAGCATGTACTACAATTACAGCAGAAACAATATGAATTCGAACATTTACATTTGTACCCCAGTTGCACATCCCCTATGCATAGGGAATGCAAAAGCACCCTTAGTTTTCCCACTTTAAAATATTCTTAAAACAAACAAAGCAGGCAAATGGATGATGTTAAACGATTTATGTTTGTTAACATTCAGACTGACAAATAAAATAATAGTTTACTACATAAAACTTATAGATATATTTATATAATACCAGACATCTGCCAGCAGTGATGTAGTGCAAACCTTTTTTTAATCATAATTGTAAAGTTGAGATAAGTGGATGTAGGCGATCAAGAGGCGCAACGCGACTCCCCAGGCCCTCTAGCCGGTTGGAACAGTTGGAACGGGGCCTGGGGCGCTGTAAGCCCGCCAGTGGGGTCCAAGACAAAGCTCCGGCCGCCAAAGCATTTGGCCCCAGGCCCCCAGGCCCTCCAGTCGGTTGGAACAGTTGGAACGGGGCCTGGGGGCGCTGTAAGCCTGCCAGTGGAGTCCAAGGCAAAGCCCCGGCCGCCAAAGCCTACAGGGCTTTAAAATCATGTATATGATATTAGAAATGAGCACATCTGTAGTAATAAATAAGTTGAGAAAATAATAATAAAAATTGGGAAGATAGTGTTGGCAAGAGCCATGAGAAAGACAAACAACTATGGTGACATTACCGACTATAATGACATTAGTGTACTTGAATCAATGCACTGATGATGCTATGATATCCCTTGAGACTTGGCAAAGTCTAAAATCTTTTAACCCTAACTATAGTCATAATTAAAAAAAAACACAAAAATTGTCTAACCATAACTTAGTTAGGGAGAGTTAGGGTAGCACTACATCACTGTCTGCTAGTAACATAAACTGTAACAGCCCTGGAGAGCGACTCTATGAATAAAATGTTTTATGCCTTAAGACATACTATAATTGGAACAATAACCTTATCTCATAAGTTAGCCTGTGATTATTAACAATAGACATATCAATTCTATCTATCACTGCCTTTAAAACTATGAAATATTCAAAGCTTGAAAGAGATTATCTGACCTGTATTGATCTCAGGCAGTTTCTCCAAAAACTACATATTACTCTTTTCAACATCTATCATTCTCTTAAATATTGATGATACTGTGATGTCATGTTGAATGGCGATGACCTTGAAAAGTTAGCGCTACCAGTTTAGAGATTTATGGCTGACAGCAAAGTATTACAGTTGGGAGGAGAATATTGTGACATTCATCACTGGCTGCTGCATCAAAGCAGCTTTTATTCACCAACAGCTGCCTGATTGTCCAAGCTACTAGCAGATAGTTTTACTGCTGAGAATCTTTGAGGTAGACACTGCCTGCCTCGATAGATTCAGTTTTTCTTAGTTTAGGAATGTCTAAAAACATGGAGGGGAGCCTTTGATCATTGCTGCTGTTGACCTGCACTAATTTTACCTGGTTTACACCAGCTTTACCTGGTCAACAGTAGCTGTACCTGATCTACACTAACTGTACCTGATCTACACTAACTGTACCTGATCTATACTAGCTGTACATGTTCTCCACTAACTGTACTTGATCTACACTAACTGTACCTGATCTATACTAACTGTACCTGATCTATACTAACTGTATCTGGTCTCCATCTGGTCTTCACTAGCTGTACATGTTCTCCACTAACTGTACCTGACCTAAACTAACTGTACCTGACCTAAACTAACTGTACCTGATCTACACTAACTGTACCTGATCTACATTAGCTGTACATGTTCTCCACTAACTGTACCTGATCTACACTAACTGTACTTGATCTATACTAACTGTACCTGATCTATACTAACTGTATCTGGTCTCCATCTGGTCTCCACTAGCTGTACATGTTCTCCACTAACTGTACCTGACCTAAACTAACTGTACCTGACCTAAACTAACTGTACCTGATCTATACTAACTGTACCTGGTTTCCACTAACAGTACCTGATCTATAATAGCTGCACCTTGCCTTGTTCAGCTTAGATCGGTCATGCACTAGCTCAATAACCTGAGGGAGAATGCTTCTAGAGAGAACAGGGCTTAGCCATCCAGGGTAAAAGAAATACATTTAGGAACATTATAGACTATCAGGTAAAAGCGCTAAATCTAACCAGTGAACTTGCCAGCCACTACTATTTATTTATTATACCATATATAATATATTATTGACTCCAACTAACCTTGAAGTAGTTTTTGCAGACGACATCCGCTTCAAGTATACCCATGAGGGGGGCGAGCATTAGGGGTAGAAGGGCTGTGATAGCTAAGTGGATGACTTCAGTGCACCAGTAGACAGCCATTATGAGCAGCATGTAGAGACAGTTGCATGCCTAAATAAGAAGGTTTGCACTTATTACTTGCCCAAAGCTAGGCCAGCATAGTTTTAAATTCATTGTGGAAGATCAAACCTGTTCGCTGATTGTTAGAATATTGTGGGTTCTGAGAAGGGTTTGCTCAAGATCAGCAAACAGAAACCGTGATACCAAGAGTCGTCTGCTCTTTTCTTAATGTTAGAAGTGAAAAACTTGATTTTCCAATTCGTAGGTGACAGGGCTATTGTGCATACATCGCTCGTCAATCTCGGAAGAGCTCCTCTTGCTAAAAGCCTGCTCACTGAGCATTTTATAAAAAGCTATAAACATCTCTAATGGTTTGTCTAGAACATCCATAACTGGGCTGTCAGAAACCAAACACAATCAAGTGTATGATTAACCCAGGGATCAACACCTGGTTCCTCTGTGTAAGGCTGAGCAAATTACAATAAAGTTAATGTGTTAGATATCGCAGTACGGAATACGTTTGGTTAGGACTTGACTATACTTTACAAAGACATTCTAAAGAGTTACAAAACCTCAGCTCTATTCAACTAAACACAAATCAACTGAAAACTTGGAATGAAAACTGGTTTGAGAGTGCCATTGAGGAACTCATCTTTTAATCTAAATTATGTTTTAGCAATTTACTTGCAATAGAAAGGTTTTTTAACACTCTCGAAGTGTTATCCTCTACGTGTCATTTTTGTTAAGACTGCTGCTTACGACTTCACTGCCGTTTGATTATAGATTCACAGAACCGCTGCTATATTGCTTCTTACATGCCATACACATGCCTCCTACACGCCATATACATGCCTTCTACACGCCATATACATGCCTCCTATATGCCATATACATGCCTCCGACACACCATATGCATGCCTTCGACACGCCATATACATGCCTCCTACATGCCATATACATGCCTCCGACACACCATATGCATGCCTTCGACACGCCATATACATGTAAAACTGTTATCTAATAGCCTAATTTACTTATGCAACGTTTCGCCTCTTCACCTACCCTTGGCGTCAAGCCCATCTGTTCATGCAGAGGTACAATTGGAGAGAGGAGAACTGGGGTGAGTAGGATAACCAGGGATCTCCTGTGATTCTTGATGAACTCCATGCTTGTAACTTGTGTGTTAAGAAACGGACACAAATGACCACAAAATGTGAGTGAGGTGACACCAAGTTTATAAGGGTCAAAAGGTCAAAGTTTGAATGCGGTTTGAGTGTGGGAAATGGCGTATTTAGAGAAATAAATGTGATCAAAAGGCTTGCTTACTTGCCAAGGTTTAGTGCACATCCTTCCAGGGGTTCAATTCTGATGAATAATGCCAGGGATTTCCTTAAAATAACAGACAGCATTTACAGTTTGTATCACCTCGTCCATTATTGCTCTCCACCGATAGTGTTTACAGTGACTAAATATTCATCATTCGGCAGTCTCATAACATGATCATTTCATTCATACGCCCATGTCAATAAAAAGTAGTCCGTTATATCTAGTCTAGTAGCACTGTATTGATCATTAATTATACATGTAAAAGCAGCATTTACGATAAGATATTTTGGGTACTTGCTTTATGGATGCTTACAAGACAAATTTGGGTTGAAAAAAATGATAGTTAGCTTTTAGTGAGAAGCGAGTATGTTTATGAAGTCGCAAAAGCATACTATATTTAGCACATCGGTTGTTCTACCATTGATTCTATTGGCCCATCGGTTGTTCTACCATTGATTCTATTGGCCAGCACAAAAGTAAACAAATTGCTAACATAAATATGTATTGCAAGCCAACATGCGCTGAGATGCTTCAGGATTTCCTCAATTACTTGATTTGACAAAAAAATTTTAATCGATAAATCACTGTGTGTAAAAAACACCTTTAGCATTTTATAATAAACATCAGTGGCCGCTGCCTATATAAGGCCAGTATTTGTATGACTGGTTTATAGAATAGAAGGGAAACAAACAAAATTATCCTATCGGTGGGAAAATCATGACATAGAGCTCGATGGCCAACTAAACCACAATCTGAAAAACAAGCCTACTCACCTCTACTGGAAGTACAAGCCTACTCACCTCTACTGGAAGTACAGCCTACTCACCTCTACTGGAAGTACAGCCTTTGGAAAGTCTTTTTCTCCTAGAATACTTGTTATGTGGATATTAGCCAGTGTAGCAGGACACATAAAGTCTGCTATACAGATTATGATAGTGGCATTAAGACCGATTAAGACCCAGCAGGAATGCTTGCAAGATTGTAATGACAATACAAGCTCTCCACATGTTGCAATTTGTTTTTCTAAACCATCTTAGAACAGTTGATCAGGTGGCACTTCTAGTGAGACCACATAAGATCTTTTTGATGTGACACTAGGCTATTAGACACCTTTGAAGTGACACTATGCTATTAGACACATTTGATGTGACACTATGCTATTAGACACCTTTGATGTGACACTATTCTATTAGACACCTTTGATGTGACACTATGCTATTAGACACCTTTGATGTGACACTATGCTACTAGACACCTTTGATGTGACACTATGCTATTAGACACCTTTGATGTGACACTATGCTATTAGACACCTTTGATGTGACACTATTCTATTAGACACCTTTGATGTGACACTATTCTATTAGACACCTTTGATGTGACACTATGCTATTAGACACCTTTGATGTGACACTATGCTATTAGGTGCACTGTATATGATTTTGCCACTTCTGGATGATGCACTACTATAGGATGAGCCAGCAATTTATCATGTCTATTTATACAAATGAATCATGTATTTCTATAGAGTAATAAATAAGCTGTAAATAGTAACAAAAGTTAAGCTCTTCGCAGAGCACAAGTTGCGAGTGTCATTCCTTAAATATGCTGCCGGTTACCTAACCAACAAAATGTATCAATAAAACTGTGACAAATGCAGTAGATAGAAAACCTCTACAAAGCAGAGATAGCTGGGAAAGACAACTGATCGCGAATGATTGCATACAACCAACTGTTCTAGTGTGACAGTCTGATAATGCGACAGTCTGATAGCGTGACAGTCTGATAATGCAACAGTTGGATAGCGAGACGGTCAGATAGCGTGACAGTTGAATAGTGTGACGGTAGAATAGTGTGACAGTCAGATAGTGTGACAGTTAAACACCAGAATCAGCTAATAACAAGTCATTTGGCAAACGTTGAATTGAAGCTGTGGCAGAACTTATCTTTGAGTTTCTTCTGGTCGAGATGGTTCATGGCACTTGCCACCCTCTTCATAGCTCTCCTGAACAAGATCAGAATGTCAATAGATAAAGCAATGGTAGCAACATGGTTTGTCAACAGACCAAAGATACTGATGTATCAATTCAAGCTATACTTGTGTGACTTTGCAGATGATGGAAAGAAACCTACCTGCTCAGGACCTTAGATTCCAATCTTGACCGGGTCGTATTCTTCATCTTCTCTATGTTGGTTAGCTTGGAGTTACGACTCTTCGACTTCCTGCACTTCTCTTTGACTTTAAGGTCAACTCCCGTCTCCGCTTGAATGTCCCTCAGTAAAGATGGATCCTGCCAGTCAGGATTCTCTGCAAGTAATGATGGTCAAGAACTGTTTGATATGCAGGCCAGTCATTGTTTTACGACGGGCTGATAGAAGTGCTGAGTTGAACAGTAAGAACTGGTTTACCATAGTCATTATGACTCTAACTCACCCTACTTACACCTACTTACAGTATATCTCTTTCATAATTATGACTCACTATAATTTTGATGCAATTATAGCCCTACTGTTCTCTAGCTTCATCTCTGTATTTCAACCTGTTCTTAGTAAATCTCCACTATGAATTATACCTCTAGATTCAGTCTTCAACAACAACAACATACAAAACTCTTCATCTCCGTATTATTGGCTATACTCCTTACTAAATCTTCAGCCCCAGATTGGAGCACACAGTGAGTTGAACTGTAACTACCAGCAATAGTGAGTTGAACTGTAACTACCAGCAATAGTGAGTTGAACTGTAACTACCAGCAATAGTGAGTGGAACTGTAACTAACAGCAATAGTGAGTTGAACTGTAACTACCAGCAATAGTGAGTTGAACTGTAACTACCAGCAATAGTGAGTTGAACTGTAACTACCAGCAATAGTGAGTTGAACTGTAACTACCAGCAATAGTGAGTGGAACTGTAACTATCAGCAATAGTGAGTTGAACTGTAACTACCAGCAATAGTGAGTTGAACTGTAACTACCAGCAATAGTGAGTTGAACTGTAACTACCAGCAATAGTGAGTTGAACTGTAACTACCAGCAATAGTGAGTTGAACTGTAACTACTAGCAATAGTGAGTGGAACTGTAACTACCAGTAATAGTGAGTTGAGCTGTAACTACCAGCAATAGTGAGTTGAACTGTAACTATCAGCAATAGTGAGTTGAATTGTAACTACCAGCAATAGTGAGTTGAACTGTAACTACCAGCAATAGTGAGTTGAACTGTAACTACCAGCAATAGTGAGTTGAACTGTAACTACCAGTAATAGTGAGTTGAGCTGTAACTACCAGCAATAGTGAGTTGAACTGTAACTACCAGCAATAGTGAGTTGAACTGTAACTACCAGCAATAGTGAGTTGAACTGTAACTACCAGCAATAGTGAGTTGAACTGTAACTACCAGTAATAGTGAGTTGAGCTGTAACTACCAGCAATAGTGAGTTGAACTGTAACTACCAGCAATAGTGAGTTGAACTGTAACTACCAGCAATAGTGAGTTGAACTGTAACTACTAGCAATAGTGCGTTGAACTGTAATTACCAGTAATAGTGAGTTGAGCTGTAACTACCAGCAATAGTGAGTTGAATTGTAACTACTAGCAATAGTGAGTGGAACTGTAACTACCAGTAATAGTGAGTTGAGCTGTAACTACCAGCAATAGTGAGTTGAACTGTAACTACCAGCAATAGTGAGTGGAACTGTAACTATCAGCAATAGTGAGTTGAACTGTAACTACCAGCAATAGTGAGTTGAACTGTAACTACCAGCAATAGTGAGTTGAACTGTAACTACCAGCAATAGTGAGTTGAACTGTAATTACCAGCAATAGTGAGTTGAGCTGTAACTACCAGCAATAGTGAGTTGAACTGTAACTACCAGCAATAGTGAGTTGAACTGTAACTACCAGCAATAGTGAGTTGAACTGTAACTACCAGCAATAGTGAGTTGAACTGTAACTACCAGCAATAGTGAGTTGAGCTGTAACTACCAGCAATAGTGAGTTGAATTGTAACTACTAGCAATAGTGAGTGGAACTGTAACTACCAGTAATAGTGAGTTGAGCTGTAACTACCAGCAATAGTGAGTTGAACTGTAACTACCAGCAATAGTGAGTTGAACTGTAACTACCAGCAATAGTGAGTTGAACTGTAACTACCAGCAATAGTGAGTTGAACTGTAACTACCAGCAATAGTGAGTTGAACTGTAACTACCAGTAATAGCGAGTTGAGCTGTAACTACCAGCAATAGTGAGTTGAATTGTAACTACTAGCATTAGTGAGTTGAACTGTAACTACCAGCAATAGTGAGTTGAACTGTAACTACCAGCAATAGTGAGTGGAACTGTAACTATCAGCAATAGTGAGTTGAATTGTAACTACCAGCAATAGTGAGTTGAACTGTAACTACCAGCAATAGTGAGTTGAACTGTAACTACCAGCAATAGTGAGTTGAACTGTAACTACCAGTAATAGTGAGTTGAGCTGTAACTACCAGCAATAGTGAGTTGAATTGTAACTACTAGCATTAGTGAGTTGAACTGTAACTACCAGCAATAGTGAGTTGAACTGTAACTACCAGTAATAGTGAGTTGAGCTGTAACTACCAGCAATAGTGAGTTGAATTGTAACTACTAGCATTAGTGAGTTGAACTGTAACTACCAACAATAGTGAGTTGAGCTGTAACTACCAGCAATAGTGAGTTGAACTGTAACTACCAGAATTGCTGCAATTCGTCTCGCCCATACTGCCGAGACATCGACTCATTTCAAACATACTGCCGAGAAATCGACTCATTTCAAACACACTATATAGAAAACTCACCTTCTCTTTGTTTGTTTTTGATCTGAGCAAACTTAGTGACATCTGCACCATTAGCAGGAGATCCATCACCATTGCGGGCTATAATAGGGCCGTGCATGGGACACTTCAACCTGTCCATGCGGGGACACAGTCTTCCAGATGGTAATGGAGCACGACAGGTCCATTTGACTGGCACAAACTTTCCTGAGAATTCTATTTTTCTTGAACTGTAGAGCTCTTGCAGACTCTGTAACAACCAAATGACTGTTGACAACATCGTGAGTTGCAGACACCCACAAGTACATACTTACACAATTACTTTCCTCATCAAGTAAAAGTAACTCCTGTTTAGCCTTTAACACAAGAATGCTACAAATCCCAGGCTTTTATGTAAGCAATTAAAACTGACAACAAAGATGCACTTTTCAAAATTTACACACTCAGACATACAATATGTCAAAGTTGGAAACTCATATTACAATTACATCACATTACAATTCATATTTAAAATACTTTCACACACTTAGACACGCAATACCTTCACACACTCAAGACACGCAATACCTTCACACACTCAGACAAACAATACCTTCACACACTCAGACATACAATACCTTCACATACTCAGACACACAATACCTTCACACACTCAGACACACAATACCTTCACATACTCAGACACACAATACCTTCACACACTCAAGACACGCAATACCTTCACACACTCAGACATACAATACCTTCACATACTCAGACATACAATACCTTCACATACTCAGACACACAATACCTTCACATACTCAGACACGCAATACCTTCACATACTCAGACACACAATACCTTCACATACTCAGACACACATTACCTTTACACACTCAGACATACAATACCTTCTCATACTCAGACATACAATACCTTCACATACTCAGACACACAATACCTTCACATACTCAGACACACATTACCTTCACACACTCAGACATACAATACCTTCTCATACTCAGACATACAATACCTTCACATACTCAGACACACAATACCTTCACATACTCAGACACACATTACCTTCACACACTCAGACATACAATACCTTCTCATACTCAGACATACAATACCTTCACATACTCAGACACACAATACCTTCACATACTCAAGACACACAATACCTTCACATACTCAGACATACAATACCTTCACATACTCAGACATACAATACCTTCTCATACTCAGACATACAATACCTTCACATACTCAGACACACAATACCTTCACATACTCAGACACACAATACCTTCACATACTCAGACACACATTACCTTCACACACTCAGACATACAATACTTTCACACACTCAGACATACAATACCTTCACATACTCAGACACGCAATACCTTCACATACTCAGACATACAATACCTTCTCATACTCAGACATACAATACCTTCACATACTCAGACACACAATACCTTCACATACTCAGACACACAATACCTTCACATACTCAGACACACATTACCTTCACACACTCAGACACACATTACCTTCACACACTCAGACATACAATACTTTCACACACTCAGACATACAATACCTTCACATACTCAGACACACAATACCTTCACATACTCAGACACGCAATACCTTCACATACTCAGACACACATTACCTTCACACACTCAGACATACAATACCTTCACACACTTAGACATACAATACTTTCACATACTCAGACATACAATACTTTCACATACTCAGACATACAATACCTTCACATACTCAGACATACAATACCTTCTCATACTCAGACATACAATACCTTCACATACTCAGACACACAATACCTTCACATACTCAGACATACAATACCTTCACATACTCAGACACACATTACCTTCACACACTCAGACATACAATACTTTCACACACTCAGACATACAATACCTTCACATACTCAGACACACAATACCTTCACATACTCAGACACGCAATACCTTCACATACTCAGACACACATTACCTTCACACACTCAGACATACAATACCTTCACACACTTAGACATACAATACTTTCACATACTCAGACATACAATACTTTCACATACTCAGACATACAATACCTTCACATACTCAGACTCGCAATGCAGGTTTCTTACACTGTGAAAGCTCTGAGTAGAATCAGATTTTGGCACCCAGCCTCGAGAGGCATCATTGGGCAGCACTTCAGGAATTGTAAGTTCACCAGGACTCTCCCAGTACTCTAGGTCAAGGTCATACGCAACAACTGGTGCCTTCCGCTTGGCCTTTGATGTAGACGGCTCATCACTCGTAGTTTTCCCAGTCATCCCCAGACGAGACTTGAAAAAAGAGACCTCATCGATCTCTTCAGGTATTTCAATCAAATCATCGTCTTCATCGTCATCTGCAGAGGTTTAAAAAAATTATAAATTTACTTGTCTTGAAGAATGTTAATGACAGCAAAGTTGATGAATTTTGCTAAAATGATCACAGAGCAGATCACTTTAATAAAAAGAGTAATTGTTTTACACATGGAGCTTTGCAGGTCACTGAAAACTATTAATTATTGTTATTATAGCTGCAACTAACTAGATGTATATTTACTTGCCAGCGTATTTTTACCACATCGTTTTCAGTTGTCCGTGAGTTTTCAAAAACTAGTTTTATGTTAGGCAAGTTTAATATTCATCAGCAGTACAAAATCTCATGGTTAATACAACTAAGGGTGAATTATCATTTCACTTAATTCTCAGGATACGCATGGTTAAAACATTTACGTTTCTTGCGTGCCGCTTTCTACCAATCATGAGCAATATTACATCGTATGCGCAATAGTTTAAAAGTCAGAAAAGTTTAATATGAATTAAATCATTGGTGTATTCCATTAGACTTATTTAAATATTACAAAGGCAGCAGATGGAACATCTCCCAGTTTTAGCGGTATTAAATAAATGTGCAAATACAGCCCAATTGTTTCACTTTTCTCTATCAATGTGCATATCACGTATTGGGCAGTAAGAGACAAAATGAGCAGCAGTCACATTTCAACAGCCGAGCTGTCAATGAGCAGACGATGACAGGCAAAATGTATTATTAGATTTGGCATAAATCCAAACATGAAGAAGTTATTTATGTACCAAGTTGTTAAATCCTTTTGTCAGACTATCTTTTGGAGACGTGACAGGCGTGACAGGCGAATCAATTGTCAAGGCTGATCAGACATTCAACTTGCACCAAGTGGTGAAAACGTAAAGATTTGGGTCAGCAGCCTATACCTCGACAGGTCTTGCTGCATTGGTCAGTAGACTGGGGTTCACACATTAGCGCACATGCTTCATGGCTTAGTAGACTGGGGTTCACACAATAGTAGCACATGCTTCATAGCTTAGTAGACTGGCGTTCACACATTAGTAGCACATGCTTCATAGCTTAGTAGACTGGGGTTCACACATTAGTAACACATGCTTCATAGCTTAGTAGACTGGGGTTCACACATTAGTAGCACATGCTTCATAGCTTAGTAGACTGTGGTTCACACATTAGTAGCACATGCTTCATAGCTTAGTAGACTGGCGTTCACACATTAGTAGCACATGCTTCATAGCTTAGTAGACTAGGGTTCACACATTAGTAGCACATGCTTCATAGCTTAGTAGACTGGCGTTCACACATTAGTAGCACATGCTTCATAGCTTAGTAGACTGGCGTTCACACATTAGTAGCACATGCTTCATAGCTTAGTAGACTGGAGTTCACACATTAGTAGCACATGCTTCATAGCTTAGTAGACTGGGATTCACACATTAGTAGCACATGCTTCATAGCTTAGTAGACTGGCGTTCACACATTAGTAGCACATGCTTCATAGCTTAGTAGACTGGGGTTCACACATTAGTAGCACATGCTTCATAGCTTAGTAGACTGGGGTTCACACATTAATAGCACATGCTTCATAGCTTAGTAGACTGGCGTTCACACATTAGTAGCACATGCTTCATAACTTAGTAGACTGGAGTTCACACATTAGTAGCACATGCTTCATAGCTTAGTAGACTGGGGTTCGCACATTATTAGCACATGCTTCATAGCTTAGTAGACTGGGGTTCACACATTAGTAGCATGCTTCATTGGTTAGTAGTTGATGCTGAAATGGTTAATCCATGATGCTATAATGTAAGAGCCTAGATGCGCTTGTAGACTGTGTTCTATATGATTGTTAGTTCAGTGAGACAGAAGAGAAAGTGGACAGTAAATGGATGACAAGATCACCAGAGACGTAGTCAATAAGGTACTCCGACAATTAAAAAGCCACAATGAAACTGGTACAGGCAAGGCTACAGCTGCTCAAAGTAAACAACATTGTTTGGTTAGAACGAAGGAGGGTGCAAATCTTAAATGGCAGCTTTCTATTGTATATCTCACCCGAATCTTTCAATCGCTGAATGTTGAGAAGGTCAAGGTCTTTGACAGCCCCCTGCATCATCCCCTTGAGATCTAATAGTTTAGCGAGTGTTTCCTGTTCGAGTGCATACTTTTGCATTATTGCCATAGATTTGACAACCATAGGTATGTACTTGATAGTGAGCAGCACCTTCAGTTCATCTGCAGTAACACGCATCTATTAAACTCTAAGTGATAACAGCATCCGTTTAAAAGACTTACAACGACTGGTTACTTCGTTTAAGCTTGCTTTATTTTACCATTATCAATAAAAAAACCTATTTTATTGAAGTATAGACTCAAGAGAAGGCAATGTTTTCATGGTCCTACGCAATGATTTCCTTTTCTAGAATGTTCCAGTATACTTGCAGCTAAACTCTTCATCTATTATCCCTTCTTTGGTTGCAAGTTGCTATATAATTTTCTCTAGTCTTAATCGGGCGCATGTTTCATAACGAGTTTATGAAAGTCATAGACATAACAATGGAGTTTGGGTTATTACAGCCAAGCAGGGGAGTACGGTGAGTTACAAATGCTATAAATTGATGTTATATGTTGTGTGTATGTTAGAGGTAGTAATACAAATCTCAAGCCTCAATAGCAATGTCACACTTCATATGTAGTCGACATGAGAAATGACTCACCAAGGTTAGCGATGATGTCAGTATTTTCTGCACTTTCTCTAACAGTGCTATGGCTAGCAATGCTCACTTGTATGTTAGACTTTCTGTTGAGTAACCCGTGCTGTTTCATGACCTGCTGACTCGTGTCAGCAACTAATCCACTGTTACTCTCTTTAGAAGGAGCCTCTGCGTAAGTACAAATGAGTCAACCATGATGTGAAAAATAAAAACATGTTTTGTATGTCTCGTTTCAGTTCTGAGTCACCAAACTAACACACTACTGCGAGTTGAGTGCAATTCCTGTTTGAGCAGCAAATATTATTTCTAAGCAAGCCTCACTTTTTTTTCACTCATCTATCTATCATAAATGTCAGCGTTCATCGTCGTTCACCTGTCCAGCTATAGCCATTGAAATCTAGGGATGAATAATGCGCATTGCACAGGATTGGAACTCCTCAAGACTGCAACTGTAAGTTTGTATACATGCGCACGTAACCACAAGCTAAACTGTTCTTACCATTCCCATCGCTCTTACCATATATGTACTGTACACTTTTCGTGATTGCACACGCTAAATTTTTAATTTATACAGTGTGCCTTCCGGTCACGATGCCCCTTTTATAAGTGTGCCTTCCGGTCACGATGCCCCTGTTATAAGTGTGCCTTCCGGTCACGATGCCCCTGTTATAAGTGTGCCTTCCGGTCACGATGCCCCTGTTATAAGTGTGCCTTCCGGTCACGATGCCCCTGTTATAAGAGTGCCTTCCGGTCACGATGCCCCTGTTATAAGAGTGCCTTCCGGTCAAGATGCCCCTGTTATAAGAGTGCCTTCCGGTCACGATGCCCCTGTTATAAGAGTGCCTTCCGGTCACGATGCCCCTGTTATAAGAGTGCCTTCTGGTCACGATGCCCCTGTTATAAGAGTGCCTTCCGGTCACGATGCCCTGTTATAAGAGTGTCTTCCGGTCACGATGCCCCTGTTATAAGAGTGCCTTCCGGTCACGATGCCCCTGTTATAAGAGTGCCTTCCGGTCAAGATGCCCCTGTTATAAGAGTGCCTTCCGGTCACGATGCCCCTGTTATAAGAGTGCCTTCCGGTCACGATGCCCCTGTTATAAGAGTGCCTTCTGGTCACGATGCCCCTGTTATAAGAGTGCCTTCCGGTCACGATGCCCTGTTATAAGAGTGTCTTCCGGTCACGATGCCCCTGTTATAAGAGTGCCTTCCGGTCACGATGCCCCTGTTATAAGAGTGCCTTTCGGTCACGATGCCCCTGTTATAAGAGTGCCTTCCGGTCACGATGCCCCTGTTATAAGAGTGCCTTCCGGTCACGATGCCCCTGTTATAAGAGTGCCTTCCGGTCACGATGCCCCTGTTATAAGTGTGCCTTCCGGTCACAATGCCCCTGTTATAAGATGTTTTCGCCTTACTATATGGAACCCAATGTTTATGCTACCCTCCCCAAATGCGGATGAAATTTTTTCCGACTTTTTTTGCCACAGGATATCAACAACCAACTATGAAGTAACTAAAATTTGGCAGTCGGTGTACTGATTACAACTAAATAAAAAATTGCCGATATGCTATTCGCCGAAATACCTCCCACAGTGCCTGAATAAAATACGGATGCTCGCTATCTCACTTCAGCGTTATTCCTTTTAAGTTATAGTAAAAACAAATTCGAGAACAGATAATAGATAAAATTTTAGCCTATGACAAAGTTAAAGTTTAGTAAAATACATACTAAAACTTAGCTTCAAGTGTGTGTTTAGTAATCTACATTCATTTAAGTTAAATTCAGAGTTTATGTTATACGTCTGCCTCGAAGGTAAGTACTCCCCACGGTACGTACTGCACATAGCACATTGTAATGTTACATTTTCTTGCAAATCATAACCATTAAATACACTACAGTTACTGTAGGCAACCATAGTTACTAAGGTTAATATATTGTACTGTTACTAATTTTTAATATGTACAGTATATAAAATTTTGATGATTTTTACCAGTTAGTGTTTGCATTAGATAATTACTAAGGGTTTCTATATCACTCTATACAATACTTTCACTGAAACACTGAAATGAATTAAAATCATATAATTGTATACCAAATAATTGTTTGTTGTAATCGTGGCAATCCAGAATTATTTAGCCATTACTTGCTAATGATTTCACATTTACATTACAAACACCTTTGCAATTGTTTCATTTTTTCTCTTAATTTATTTCAACAAAACACTTTTTTTCAGATATGAAATTTAAAAGTTACAATTGTTTGAAAAAGTTTGAAAACCTTTTTTGCTTAATTTATTTGAACTGCACCAAATGCTCTTCTCAGGATAGGAAGTTTGAAAGTTAGAATGGTAACTGTTGTTCTATGTGAAATAAAAAACAAATTTTCTGTGCAAAGACCTTTTTATTACCTGGGCAACGCCTGGAATTCATCTAGTATGACATTATAGGTAGTTAAGACAGTGTAAGTGTTAAAGCAATAGCACACTATAGCTAAGTGAGCACAACTCCTACTAAAACAGCAGAATATTACAAGTGGAGCAAAATTCTACAAAAGGAAATGGGTTGATGGCCCATAATTAATGCCCCTACATGACTAAGACCTAAGGCTATGCAATAATTTAGAGAGAGGCTATCTTGAAAAAAGGCAGAATGCAAACACAAACCAGAGTCTGCTGTCTTCTGAGAAAATATCTGACTATCAAAAACATCAAATGATGTCTGTGAGGGAAGAAGCAGCTTAAAGCAAGTAGTTAGCTGAGATGTCAGGCTCCTCATGTCTTCCTCATTCTCTACAAGTCAACATAAATCACATGGAACACAGGCTTCCTCTAACATGCATTTTTTATCAGCCCGTTCAACTCACAAAAACTGCAGTATAACTACCCATGTCTGTGCAAGCTAATACCTGCCATTCAGCACAAATATCCATATCTATGAACGATTATGGCTAGTCATTTAGTACAACTACCTATGAACGATTATGGCTAGCCATTTAGTACAACTACCTATGACTATGCAAATTTAAGCTGAAAAGAATATTAGACTGTGTTCAGGTATGTAGGTAACTGCATTTCATGATCATATTTGATCTGTCAGTTCCGATGTTTTAATACAGTTTCTAAAACCTGTAAGCAGGTACCTTGAGGCAATTACATTAAAACAGTTAACTTCTAACAATAACAAGAATAATAGGATACACACATATATAACTAACAAGTTAGCAAGATACAATAAAATCAATGGCCAGCTAAAAACATCACCCTTAAGCAATTTTATTCTGCCAATAAAAATATATCACAACCAAATGTAACAATTTAGGTTTTAACTATTCTTGAAGTGTTAGATATTATTTCCAATTTGTTCAAAAGCTCATAGAATATCCACTCAGAATACAAAACAAGGAACACCGTGTATCATGCATTTTGTGAAAATTTTCACTACACCTTGCAAATAATGTACATGGTACATCTATGATGAGTGTAGAATAGAGGGTGACTTTATATAAAATCACCATGTCCATGGTGCACCTATGATGAGTGTAGAATAGAGGGTGATTCAATTTAGATGCAAGACAGGCTGTTGTAAAAAGCCACTTGTGCTAATGCATAAAAAATGTAATGCATTTAACATTATGTATTACAATTTCTAGATATACACTGGGTGTTTGCTGATACCACTGTACATATGCAGACAAAGATGGCATATCAATCTCATGAGTAAAACTCTCACCCTCGATTTCAGCAAGAACTCTGTCCACAACTTTCTTACTCTGAGCTTCCGCTTTCTGTTTCGCTTCTTCTTCCCGCTGCCGCTGCACAGCACTCATGTGATCTGCCCGGTCAAAGTCGACCTGGTGGCAGCTACGAAGATAATTGAATGCCAACTCCAGTTTCCTATAACCAGATGAGTATGCACCATGCCAGCTTCGAAGCGCCTGATATGCAAGGTTTTTTAGCTCTTCGGCAGCTTTTCTTGGAGGAGGTAGTGGAGAGTTTGAGTCAATCTCTATAAAAAATTGGCATGTACATACTTTTTGATGAAATAATTGGAGCTAACGATTCAGTTGTCAACCACCAGAAAAATTCCTTCATTTAAGTTAAGTTTTGTTTAAACAAAAGACAGACATAACATGTATAAAACTATAGCAATCAACTAGCAGTACTTACCCAAAGTTAGCTCGAGATACGCCTGGAAGTTCTCCAACAGAAGCTCCCTGAACCTATGAGAGCGCCTGAAAAGCTCATCGATAATTTGAAAAGTTGAGAGCCGAATTTCAGCATGATTGCGTCTTAGTTGAGACCAGAGAAGCTCAAAGCACTGTACCACATATTCCTCAGATAGTCTGTGGACCAGAGTATATAGGTTATTATTACTCAAGATAAGCTAAGGACTCAGAGAAGTCAGCTTTCGCAATTTCACACTTTGAATAACTTGACAGACCCAGTCTTCATCTTATGCTTGTTAATTATAGGATATATAATCAATTATTATTAATTATAATAATTAAAAATTGCATCTTTACCTTTTCTCCTAAAAACTTATACCTAAAAATCCTTCGTCTTCTTAATCAGTGCCAATATATTAAGGTTATTAACATCCATGCATACAAGCTCTATAAATGTAACAAGGTAGAAGAACCTTTTTGCTAACTTAATCTATTCCCAGTGATATTGTTTGATAGAAATACAATTTCATAGCCACACCTGCAAATCTTTTTCAGCTCTTTCAACTTTCTTTCATCTAGTTTACTCTCTCCCGAAGTTGTGAGACTGTCACAAAGATCCGTCAAAACCTTACACTTTGACGCATCCATGTCTGTATACATAAAAACAGCAAGTTTGTTAGTTTAAGCAAATTGGTAACCTCTTATAGTTTTAGTATGACTACATATTTGGACTTGAAAATTTAAGTAAGTATTGAAGGTCTCAGCCAAATTGGATTCCCAACAATGTGCAACAAAATACAAAGTTACCAAGTTGTTGGTAAAAGTGTAGATGTTATGAAGTAATGGGATAATATTAATCTGTGTAAGAATTAAGCTTATTCTTTGAAAAAAATATTTATATTTGAACAGATTTATTAAACTTATTTGACTAATTAAATTTGCAAATACACACAAAATGTTTAGTTAAGAAAAATCAGAACTGATCGGGGCATTGGGGCATAACAGAGAGTCGATACTTTACACCAATTATAGTGTAAATTATGATGAACTCACAACAATGTTTTTGAGTGAATAAATTGTCTGATGATATAGAGGTGTTTTGTAATTTCAGGCTTTGTAGCGCAAGTAATAGCAAAGTCTACGGGTTTAGTAAAACGCGTGATGCGTGAAGAATTGCGTGATGCTGCGTGACGGCTAAAATCATGCCAGATCGTCATAAAATTGCTCCTAATGGCTTACCAGATGCATTTCAAGTAATATCTCAGCAACCCAGAGATTTTCTTTCCAAGTTTAAATTATTTTCAAGCTAATACAGGTCGAAATTCTTTTCAAGCATGTGTGAATATGACTCCTGACAACTTTAGCCAGTTTTAATACATTTTGGACCAATTTTGACCTTCAAGCATTTTCCTAGTTTGAGAAAAATTTCAACAAACTAGAAAAATGCATGAGGGTCAAAATTAATCCAAAATGTATTAAAACTAGCTAAAACACTTTAAAATCTATTAGAATCGTCAGGAGTCATATTCACACATGCTTGAAAAAAACTTCGACCTGAATTAGCTTAACAATAATTTAAACTTGGAAAGAAAATTACTGGTTTGTTGAGATACTACTTAAATGCATCTGGTAAGCCATTGGGAGCAATTTTATGACGATCTGGCATGATTCTAGCCGTCACGCAGCGTCACACAATTCTTCACGCATCACGCTTTTTACTAGACCCGCAAAGTCTAACTATACAAGGTACTTAAGATAGTCAATGTATGATTACTGATTTGTTTACTAATTATAGTCCTAACCTTTAACTATAATATTACTGTAATACAGAACTAACTTTAACAAAATAAGAATTTCAAATACTGCCTTAACCCTTTCACTCGTGATCCCAACTATTTCGGGAGAAGTTGTGTTCACTTGGGCCTAAGCCCAACTATTTAGGGACACATGCTGAGTAACTTTATTAATACTCCTTTTATGTATATCGCTTTTTTAATACTTCATTTCAAAAGATAACAGTCCGATGTTAATTTTGATACCAAAAATGTGGTTGGATAAAAACATTTTACCAGGCAAATCACATAATAAATTTCAACTTCTTCAACTCTGGAGGTTGCCATTTTGAATACGCTCACCGAAAGCCGATCTAGATTTCTAAGTCAATCCAACGTGGTTATAAGTTCAGGTAAAGAATTCAGCTGTGAAAACGATTCACAACAACAGAATAATATTGTATTAGCAGCACAAGGTAAGTTTTACATGTACTGCAACAGAATTACTGAATTATTGTTTTTTATTTCCAAAAAAAATTTAGCCGGTAAATCTTCACAATTTTAGTAGATGCAAATGGCAATGTAAGTGCATTTATTTCTAGATATTGTTGTGCAAGTTTGCAACAAGCAATTATATTGTTTTTATATAACAATTTTTATTATCATTATGCTACCACTTGTAGGTGAGGGTGGAAATGTAAGTGATGATTCTTTTACTAGTAGCAATTATGATATGCCCAGAGCGTCCACACCTGTCATTGATTACCAACAACAGATAGTTTATGAACATTTATTCTATACTACTTTGGATAAACATCTTTATACTTCTTTTGACACACATTCTTTTTACTCATTTTCAAGCATTTCTAGATATCAGTTTTGTACTCAAGTTGTTTGCATCTTGTGTGTCTTATTATCATAATTGCAATAATGGTTGTTTGCAGTCATTAGAATGTGAATGCTGTCTATATAGAATGTAATTCTGATATACGTATAGACATAATAAACCAATCGATTGAACGATGGATCAGAAGCTTTATTATGCCATGATATTGCATATAGGCTGATAACTTCAGTTCTAGTAATTAGAACTCCAAGATTTATTTTGCAACTTGCTCCTAATACATTTTCCTGTCATTCTAATATGTTATTGAAATCTTATCAACCAAAACAAAAAGTTGACTGGTAGTAGCAATTAAGCATAGACTTAGATTTCCAAAAAGTATATCGATTTGAATCTCATCAATAACATCTCATATAAGTTAACATGATGTGCATATATTATTATCAAATTGCAGTTTAGAATGTTCCCAACAAGTTGAAAAAAAAACATTTTAAATTATCTTGAACGCAACATTATTTATGTCCAATCTAATCCAACTCACTTTTTTGAATAACAAATGTAAAAAATTAATTAGGCCTGGCAGGCGGTCAACTGGAAAATAATTAGGACTAAAAGGGTTAAAGATGTGGTTGCGTCAAAAAATTCGATTTAATGAAATTAAGACCCATAAAAGGCTAAAACATCAGCTACAATTTGATGCCATTTTTGTCTTTGTAGGCCAACCCTGTCCAGAGATATATGCGTTTGAATGAAGCCCTCTTAAAAAGCTCACGTTCCAGCGGGTGCTTCTTTTGTGACGTCAAAAGCAATATATCTTAAAAGAAACCACGAGCGATAAATATGAAGCCGCTTCCTTAGTCAATCATCAGCCCGAAATTTTTATATAGGCCGTAATAAATGTTATCACTCGTAAAATGCGTTGTCTGTGATCTCAAATTTAGGGATTTTACTATATTATTAAATCGCATGGACATCGATATTTACTAAATTAATTAACATCATTACTTTAATGAATTGCTCGATCGACATGTTTTATTGGCGAACAACATAATTGTAAAAATTGCTGTAAAGTTACTGCGAAGGTGACTCGGAGTTTTCTTGGCATCAGGTAGTTAAAGTTCTACGGAGGAAGATCGGAGAATGGAGGTAAATTTATCTTTTACTTTGAGTCTCCTATAGAGTTTCCTGTTGAGTTTACATTCAGATTATATTTCCCTGTTTGAGGCTAAAATGTAATTTCCTGCGCGTGCGAGATACGTATGTACAGTGAGTTCTTGACGGCTTCTTTTTAATCTTTAACATCTAGCAATACAATGGCTTAGATTGATGAATATACTAAAGGTAACATTTTAGTACTCATTAATACATGTACTAATTAATAAAATTATAACTTTTTGCTATCACTAATCATTGTTTTATGTTTTTTTATCGGTTCACCTAGCTATATTTGCTTCAAATTTTCTGTGGCAGTTTTATCTAGTAAATTAGATTTATGATTTGGCTTTAGATGTTCACTTTTTACTTGTAGAAAGTGAAGAAAATCGATTGATCACTGCAAATCTTCAACTTCCAGAACCAAAGCTTCGAATCATTGGCTTGGCGTACTTGTGCCTTTGTTAAAAATTTATTCGTTTTTAAAATTACACTCGCGATCTATCAAACTCCCAATTTGAAAGCGTTCAGTAGATGCTTTAGAATGACATATCTATGAATGACATATATTTATTGCATTTGTTTTACTGATTACAGGATGTTTATGTCGTCCCACCAGCCGAAGCAGCTTTGTCGGCGTGGAAACTGCAATAAAGGGGAAAGAGAGACTTGAATGTGTGCTGCATAAACCATGTTTTGTTTGAGTTTGTTGCAGTAGATGAATTTGTCTTATTGTATCAGCTAAAACTATGTGAGTGGCCACGACTTGATGAATATTTTTAATAAAAGCTTTATGCCGAGAGGACAATCTTTTTCCTTGTAAAAATTATATAATAAAATTATATTGTTGAAGATAATGCAAAACATGATTTGTAGAATATTGTAGTGAGTTGGATACGGTATATGGATGTCCGCAGAACTGGAGAATGTGAGTTCAAATCCAGTTTGCAGCAGACTTCTCATCCTTAAAACTCTATCCCTATGTATATTCTTTTCAAAGACGCAGCTTGCTTATTTTACTTATGGTAGTAAGAAACTAGTTTTCAGTGTGGGCAATGATATACAGCCTCGCCCCAAGGATAGGCGACGGACATAATGTGGGCGAGGCTTTTGGGAGGCTGTATATCGTTAGTGTGGGTAGCGGCGGAACTGTGCTGATACAAAGACCTTATTCTACATAGTTTGCTTGACAGAATTACCGTAGACCGGTAGAATTGGTAGTCGGTACTCAAATGTTTGCACAGCATTTGGAGAAAGTGAGTAAGACAAATTTTCAATTTTCGTTATTTGAGGCCTTTGAAACATTCATAATAATGTATCTGTAGCGGGGTTTAAAATTTTATTCTAACCAACATGAGCAAATACAAAATAAAATATATGCCAATAGAGCCGCGTAGGACTAGACTTTTATCGCAAATAGCCGATGTGAATACGAGATATATTGACAGATAAATCACGCGTGACATCATTTTGGTCACGTCTGGACATGCTTTTTTGGCATGAGCGTTTTTACCGCGACCAGATTTTTTCGATTTTAATCTTCAATTATCTTGGCAATGAGATCGCCTAACACAACAAACAACATATCAACTGATAGAGAAAAAAAATGTTTTCTCTTAAGATCAACTCAAATTTGACGCAACCACATCTTTAAAAAACAATATAATTTTCAAAGCGTACCACGATACTATGACGCCTTACAGTGCCTCGCGTTGCGTGTTCACAACTCGAGCTGTACAACTCGAGTTGCTGTTTAAAGAACTCAGCTTGGGCTTTTGATAAACTCGAGTTGTGTTACGCAAAACTAACACGGGTTTGTAAAAAAAGCAAAGTGAGTAATAGGGGTGTCTCATTTACAGAACATTTACAGAAATTTAATTATAATAATTTAAATATATATACATATTTAAATTATATATATTGGCGGTATTTGCGCATATTTATTTCTATAAATATAAAGAGAGAAAAACAATGGTAGAATGTAAAAAGCAAACTAAAAAAAACAATCTATGTGGGGACCGAGCCACTTCTTTTTCGAATGATAAAAAGAGTTATCTCTCTAGAACCTGACAAGAAACTGAATGAACACCGAAATTGAACAAAAATAGAAATTATTTCAATGGCGTTTAATGATGCACAAAAAAATTCCATATAGAAAATATAGCTAGAGAAAATGAAATGATGAGTTGTTTAGTACAATGCCTCCACAGTGCTTCGCGTTCCATGTTTTCAAGCCGAGTTGTTGAACTCGAGTTGCTGTTTAAAGAACTAGGACTGATTTTTTGATGAACTCGAGTTGTGTAACTCGAGTTGTACAACTCTAGTTATATTTACAAACTCGAGTTTGTAAATATAACTCGAGTTGTACAACTCGAGTTGCAAACTCGGGACACTATAATTTGCCATTAGCTCTAGTTTTACAGTACATACACACATAGTTTAATTTCTATTAGCTAACGGGTGCCTATTGATGTACCATTGTTAATATAACCAGATCTACGGTTATGCTACCTTAATACTAATATATTGCACCTTACTTTTACAAACTCGCGTTCCGTGTTCACAACTCGAGTAGTGAACACGGAACGCGGGGCACTGTAAGGCGCCATACAATACACTGTATTATCGAGTAACAAAGCAGTGCGTGCAAACAGCCGTACTGAACGAATCATCTTTGAAACAAATATCACTAAATGACTAAACAAAAAAACATAACGACAGCTTTGTTAACCAGTTGAGTGATAAACTGTTTTGCTGTGTTGAGGCTGGGTTCACCTGTAGCGAATATTGATTATATTCGCTGTTGGAAGTGCGCAGTAAATATGTTATTGGTGACATGACATAAAAAATAAAGGTAAATCCTAATTCTATGTGTAAATTTTTAAACGAAAACATTTCAAGACTATGTCAGGTTTTGCAATATGTAAACTTTCAGTTCCTTATGCCACACACATGAGACAAAACAAGATGCAGCAGGCCTATACCTTTTGGAAAATCTTACAACATTCCGTTTATGCAATGATTTCAAAATCATAATTCGCCACCCATTTCTAGTGGTAAAATTATCCAGTTGTGTATTTTATAGATTTGTATTTTATCCCAGGCATCATCATAAATCAAAATTTGTCGCAGCAAACGCAACTGAATTAAAAACTAGCACTTTAAGCCACAAAGCATTGTTTTACACTAGCACATGTGTTTACTTTTTTATTACAATGTAGCTTATCTATTACTTTTTCCTAATCTCATAAAATGAACATAAATTCATAATTCAACCTTGCCGTCCAAAAAAAATGCGCTGACTAAGCAATCTTCCATGAAAATAAAACTCACGGACAAGTATAAACTGGACTCGCTTTGGACGCTAAAGAATGTAGAGACAACTCACAACCTAAATTTATTACTATGATTTCGCAGCATCAATACTTGTAGTTAAGTTGTGCTAACAAAGAAGAGAGAGATTTTGGAGGGATATCTTCATAAAATCTTAATCAGCAACCCCAAATTAAACTGGAATACTAGTGTGATAGTTCCACATAACTGTCATACTGCATAACTGTCCCACATAACTGTCATACTGCACAACTGTCCCAAATAACTGTCATACTGCATGCAAATGACAAGTAGTGTTGCTCATTGCATGTTTGTATCTCCTATAGCTTATTCAATATCACACGCCAACATATCATCATGATTTGCCATAAACATGTTTTTGTGAAGCTAGTTTTGTTTTATGTCAGTCAATAAAGCCAAGTGCGTACAATGCTACCCAAACAATTAAAGCGAATCTTTCTATGCCATCAATTTGTTCAAGACATATTTTCTAGTTTTAATGCGAGTGAATGTCGAGGTGTCAGTTATTTGAGTTTTATTGTTATACTTCATGAAGTCATTTGCAACTTGGAAAAATTTGAGGTTCATCACCAAACATTCAAAGCAAATAATTTCTAAAATCATGGTGTCTATTCAGTTAAGTTCAGCTGCTTTCCTTCTAATGTTGAATAATATGAAAAAATCACTACTCCTTGTGTATATTATCAACATTTATATATAATCATAACAAATTATATATTCAAATTCTTTTATCAAATAGCTACACAAATATACTAAAACGCTTTCAACAAGCATTTGCCAAACTCTGTTTATTAAACCATCAAAACCGCAAAACAAAACATCTTTATCTGACCACTATAATTCATCGTTTAAATTCATTAAATAGCAGTGTCTTCCCATTGTGCTCGTAAAAGAGGTACATCTGAGGTAAAACAGATGAAATAATGTGTAAGAAGCATTCTTGCACTCAGTGATGGTCAGTTATTTATGTTCTCTAATATATCTTATACCCCAATGTTGATTGGCTCTTGAAGGTTTGAACAAGTTGCAACTCCGTAAAACTCGGTGAGACTACTAACCTGTGTCGCATCAGATTGTTTTGTGTAACTTTCTCTTGACAATTAGCTCAAAAATTTCTCAAGCACTTTCTGTCAGATGACTTTATAAAAATTTAATTTGTCAACTTTAAGAAGCCATTGTAAAGATACATATATGAATAATTACATCCTGCAGCCGTTTTCAGACTCCAAACTTTCTAGCAAGCCCAATCACATCATGGTTGATGTTTTTCTGTTGTAGTAAAAGGAGTTCAAGATAGAATTAGAAACTTTTTACTTGAAAAGGCAAATATTTATGCAGTCAGAACCAAAGTGTTGGGATTAGCAAGTCTAACATATATCAACCTGTTGTCTAGTCTAATGTACTTACAGTATGTATGTACAAACTGTATGTACATACTGTACAGTATGTACATACAGTATATACGTACAGTATATACGTACAGACTGTATGTACATACTGAATGTACAGTATGTACATACAGTATATACGTACAGAATGTACGTACAGTATATACATACAGTATGTACATACAGTATATACATACAGTATGTACGTACAGTATATACGTACATACTGTATGTATATACTGAATGTACAGTATGTACGTACAGTATATACGTACAGTATGTACGTATATACCGAATGTACAGTATTTATGTACAGTATATACATACAGTATGTACGTACAGTATATACATGCAGTATGTACATACAGTATATACATACAGTATGTAGGTACAGTATATACATACAAAATGTACGTACTATGCTTGTTCCAGCATACATACGTGCATTAAAGTTACTTACATGCATTAAAGTTATATTGTAAAAGCTGTGAAAATCATATGATTATAAAAATATGTAGGTATGTTTATAACAGAGTTATTAAATAAATTATACTTCGCATGAGGTTATTTGCACCTCAACTAAACCTTTATGTCAAGTTTGCAGAGTAGAGTGCACAAAGATCAAATTCACCAAATGGATGCAAGTGGAGAGCTCGCAGTGGATCAACCACTGCTAGAAGCATGGTGAACCTATCAGTCTTACAGCTAATTGAAATTGATTATTTCTAGAACATTCTCAAGCGGAGGTGTATAATGAACGGTAATTTGTTAATGAGAAGTGTACAATGATGGGAGTCGCACCGGTTATTATGTTACAACACAAAGTTTGCTCTGTCACGTGTAACGAAACATTAATTAACCCGCTACCATGGCAACCCATACGTATCCTTAGTATATCGAACTGTTTGAAGATTAGTTGCACGTATTTCCTGATGGTATACACTGAACTCTAACAATGGCTTTTCTTTCTTGTTTCGCTTTGTTAACTGTATCGCTGGCAGCGCTGAGCAACTGTCAGATGATGCATTCCGTGGACAGAATGATGGAGGCAGTAGCAAAGCAAGAGATTTTAGCCGACCAACTGGAGGAATACTTACTGGAGGAAGAAAAGAGGTTAAAAGCAATTTCATTGTAAGTTCGATTAGCAATCCTATTTCCTAGCCTCTGCTTTGGCAGCTATGGAGTAAGTTTTGTTATAGTCATAAGTCACCTGACCAACATGGTGGACCCCAAGCTAGTCTTGCTGCGTCAGCACCTTCTATATATCTCTCAGCCATCAGATTCTACTCAAAACTGTTTAGAAGTGATTGTGCATTGTTCATATTTATTACCTCTAAAAAGCACCTTCAAATATTATTTTTAAGTTCTAGGATATTTGGCAAGTTCTCAAGAATTAGCTTTCTCGTTTTAAAAGATCTGAAAATTCCTATAGGTGTTCATGATTCAAGTGTTTTTGTTGAATGTTCTAACCTAGAGGCCTAGAGGTATCCTTATGCAGTAGAGAGTTGTACCTGTTCACAGACTCACGAAACTATCTCATTGTCATAGCAAAACACGAAAATGGTAGTACATGTAGTAGGCTACTAATCTGACAATAGACTCACAACTAGCTCTACTATTGGGTAATTACCTGGCTAGTTCCTTCATTGGGTAGCCACTCGACTAGGTCTGCTAGCTCTGCTATTAGGTAGCCTCACAACTAAGTCTGCTAGCTCTGCTGTTAGGTAGCCACACAACTAAGTCTGCTAGCTCTGATATTGTGTAGCTGCTTGACTAGCTCTGTTATTGCGAAACCACATGGCTAACTCTGTTATTGTGTAGCTACACGACTAGCTCTGCTATTGTGTAGTCACACACTAGCTCTGCTATTGTGTAGCAACTTCACCAGCTCTACTGTCAGTTAGCTGCATTAGTGGCTTTGCTATTGGGTAGCCACATGGCAACCTTAGCTATAGGTCACAAGCTCTATCATTGCTGAGCCACCTGACTAGCTTTGCTATTGCCTAGGCACACAATTAGCTCAGCTGCTAGTTACACAGCAGATAGAGCTGTTATAAGCCCCATATAATATCAACATATCATTGTTAATAGGCCAGATACTCCAATCTGTGAAATTGGCAATGAATTATTGTCATGTTTTAGACAGTTAGATTTTCTTGCAGGTGTTCAATCACATCTCTTTCAGGAACTTGTCAATGGAACACTCTTGGTTTACTCAATAATTGACTTAAAATTTTCACCAAACAAATAGGAAACCAGGAATTGATTGCATTTTGCTAATTACAGTTATTTTGTATATGCAATCGCAGTAGATAAGTTGAGTACCAATTCTATATGAGTATTTAGGGGAGAGGGATGTGTCTGACCTTTCCATAGATATGAAGGCAGCATTGACAGGTGTATCTGTTGCGAAACATTATGGAGACAAGAAGTACCGGAAGAGATTAAATTTTTATTAATTTGGATTAAGTAGTCGAAACTTGTGACTACTTGGCACTGAATGCTATACAATGCTGGGAAATTGTAAGACTGGAAAAGCTGTAAATGAATGAATTTGTGGCACGTCGCTTAGTCCAGAAATTGGTTCAAATATAAGACCTCCAAGATACTCATTATGGTTTATCTAATTAAAAATGGACAAAAGTATATGTGAGAGATTAGTGGAAGAGTGGAAGAATTTAAATCATTTCTGAGCACTGCATCATATTCAAGTTTGTTACAGGCCCTGAGCTTGGTCTGATGGGTTCCTGATTGAAATTGGTTGAGTAATGGTCATCAAAAATTAAAACAACATCTGCTCTGGTTTTGTGATCAATAAATAAGACCGCGAGAGAAAAGCAAGATTTTATACAGACAGTCGACTGCACTTAAGAAATTGGATCGATGAAAACAAGGAAAGATAAATCTGTATTTTTTACTAGTTGACAGTTATATATTATAATATCAGTTATATAACAAAAGAGTCATAGAGTAGTAGAGCATTGACAGCTATTTTCATTCACATTATTTAGATCCTTTGATAATAGACAGTAATACAACTATTTATTTATTCACTCTATCGCTGGACAATATAGCACACTCATAGACATCTACACGTAGGTTCTTTTTATGTCTATTGCTGAACAATATAACACATTTATAGACATATACAGGTAGGTTCTTTTTATGTCTATTGCTGAACAATATAGCACAATCATAGACATCTACACGTAGGTTCTTTTTATGTCTATTGCTGAAAAATGTACTACACTCCTAAACATCTGAGTTCTCTTTATAACTATTGCAGGACAATTTACCATGCCCGTTGACATCTGGGTTTGCTTTATACCCTAATATAACAGTTCGTAGAGCTATTACCACATATTTGCAATATCCTAACTTCTATATTAGACTAGCTCAACAGGAAACACATAAATATCTGAGATCATACGCAGTGAGTGTAGCGAACATCAACAAAACTAATGGCTTCCACTAGCTGTGATTATGGACTTAGAGTACTTGATGGGCTTGATTATGGAATTTGAGTAGGTCATGAGGTTTTTTGTTCTAAAGCTCATTAAAACATTAATTTAATGCCTAATTTAACAAGTTAAGGCACATTTTCAAATGTTTTTTTTTAAATGTAGAGAATAGTTATTCTGTTTTAAAAACTAAGAACTTCCTATTTACAATCAAGCTTTTCAGAAAATCATAACTTAGCAGCTGGTGGCAGCCGTAACCTGGAACCCCTAAGCAAAATTATCATGGCTGGGATGCTGGACTAAATTGGATGCAGATGCAGTAGTAAAAAGTGTTAGCAAGCAATATTTCTTAGAGTGAATATAGGCCTACTATTCAATGATTTTTATAAAGTTACCTTACTCTTTTGTAAACTAAATCACTTTACTTATAGCAAAGTTAAATTTGAACTTTCAACAACAAACCAAGTTAAGCACTCCTGTGACCAAATATTATTTGACTATGAAGAGTGCCTGCATGCTTTCTTTGTGATATTAAGATTACTGTGGAAATAGACGTGCTATTTGCATGAATACTTCCAAACTAAAATCTGTCTTCAGTAATAACTGCAGTATTCGTTAAGCATCTAAACATACAAAATGAGATTTCAAACCGAATGTGCTGATTAGCCAAACAGGTTTTAAAACTATATCTACTGACATGCGGACAGTAATGTAGAAGCTAACATGTAGACAGTAGTGTAGAAGCTAACATATAGACAGTAGTGTAGAAGCTGATATGTAGACAGTAGTGTAGAAACTGACATGCAGACAGTAGTGTAGAAGCTAACATGCAGACAGTAGTGTAGAAGCTGACATATAGACAGTAGTTTAGAAGCTAACATGTAGACAGTAGTGTAGAAGCTGACATGTAGACAGTAGTGTAAAAGCTAACATATAGACAGTAGTGTAGAAGCTGATATGTAGACAGTAGTGTAGAAGCTGACATGTAGACAGTAGTGTAGAAGCTGATATGCAGACAGTAGTGTAGAAGCTGACATATAGACAGTAGTTTAGAAGCTAACATGTAGACAGTAGTGTAGAAGCTGACATATAGACAGTAGTGTAGAAGCTAACATGTAGACAGTAGTGTAGAAGCTAACATATAGACAGTAGTGTAGAAGCTGACATGTAGACAGTAGTGTAGAAGCTGACATGTAGACAGTAGTGTAGAAGCTGACATGCAGACAGTAGTGTAGAAGCTGACATATAGACAGTAGTTTAGAAGCTAACATGTAGACAGTAGTGTAGAAGCTGACATGTAGACAGTAGTGTAGAAGCTGACATGCAGACAGTAGTGTAGAAGCTGACATATAGACAGTAGTTTAGAAGCTAACATGTAGACAGTAGTGTAGAAGCTGACATGTAGACAGTAGTGTAAAAGCTAACATATAGACAGTAGTGTAGAAGCTGATATGTAGACAGTAGTGTAGAAGCTGACATGTAGACAGTAGTGTAGAAGCTGACATGCAGACAGTAGTGTAGAAGCTGACATATAGACAGTAGTTTAGAAGCTAACATGTAGACAGTAGTGTAGAAGCTGACATATAGACAGTAGTGTAGAAGCTAACATGTAGACAGTAGTGTAGAAGCTAACATATAGACAGTAGTGTAGAAGCTGACATGTAGACAGTAGTGTAGAAGCTGACATGTAGACAGTAGTGTAGAAGCTGACATGCAGACAGTAGTGTAGAAGCTAACATATAGACAGTAGTGTAGAAGCTAACATGTAGACAGTAGTGTAGAAGCTAACATATAGACAGTAATGTAGAAGCTGACATGTAGACAGTAATGTAGAAGCTGACATATAGACAATAGTGTAGAAGCTAACATATAGACAGTAGTGTAGAAGCTAACATATAGACAGTAGTGTAGAAGCTAGCATAAAATCATTATTGATGAATATCATGACTCTAATGTGGTTTTGAATATAACAATTAGGGAGTATTTATGGCTGGGTCATGCCGCCTTCAGACTCTCAGACAGCGAGTAACATGTCACATTGCCTGTTGATAATTGCTGCTCTATTTTATGACCTTGTTACATGAGAAGAATTTGTCTTACTAATTGGTGCGTTTGATTGTAATTATGATCATTACTATAGTTTGATATGCATGAGAGCAAGATTCTGTCAAACTCTGACAGCAGAAAAGGTCAAGTGTTATGTGTCGGTCATTTGATGACTCTTGCTAGACTTTTCGAAATTGATACTGACCTTCGACATTCTCACTGATTGTAATTGTTGATCTGTGAGAAATAGAATTTTTTTCCTTTCAAATGATTGATATTAGTGAGATCTTTCAAGTTATAAATGAACTTTTCATTTGATTAGTGCATTTATTGATGACAGTTGAACAAGTTGATGATAGTCTGCAGACATTTTATCATTTTGTCCGGCTGACTTAACAGTTTTTGTGAAGGTTTAATAAGGTCTAACTATGGTCTGTTCAGTATTCGTTGTTTGTGCCAATGACTATCAATGAATATCGATGACTATCGAGGACTATCGATGACTATCGATGACTATCGATGACTATCGATGACTAATCAATATCTCAGAACAAACTTTGTGATACCAACAAATTCCTTGTAATGCTTTAAAATAGAATGTGTAACTTTTCTGCCCAAACAATTTATTTAGCCACTTTTCTATGATTTTCTCTGGAAGGTTTTATTTGCAAAAAGTGTAATAATATATATTGAAAAAATAGTAAATCTGAAACAAACGGCATCCGTAATCACATTCCTTAGCAATACCAAAAATGACATTAACTCAAAGCAACGGCATTTCTGTTTACTTTTTTTATCATTTTATAAAGTGTAGAACTCTTAGTTCCTCTGAATGACCAGTTTGAAAGAGTTACTAAACAGCTTTCGATCAGCCACTGTTTACTAGTCTAAGGAAGGCTGTTTCTATGGTTATACTATCTGGTAGCTTATTTAAATCAAATAATCTCATTATTATTCTTATACATATACATATACATACAAAACCTCTGCAGTTTATAAACACCGAGCATTAAAGTATTATCAATATATTATGCTAAAGGAGACAACTTTCAAAGTTGTTACAAACCTACCAACTGTGATTGGTGGGTCTCATAGATGACATGCAAACAAATCAACTTAGTTTTTGATCAACTTTGAGATTGTCTAATTTTTCATATTGTTCTTATGGTCAGTATATATCCACATAAATTTAGTTATTATATTTGCTAATGCCTAAAGAGTTTATTGGATCTAGCTAGTCTAAATGCCACCAAACTATTGCTCACTTGTATATGACAACTTGTCACTCATAGAATAGGTAACTATAGATAGCGGTTAAGCAGGTGGGTCATGAATATATCAAAAACAATATTTCATTCCTAATAATAATTTCTAGTTTCCATTTTTTAATTTTTTCTCACATGTAAGGAAAAGCATCATTTTGTCGATGGTTCCTAATGGCAATGAAAAGTTATGCATACATGCGCTTAAAAACATCAAGTTAAGAATTGTTTTTTCTTTCATTCAACTGCCGTATTATTAATAGTAAAGTAGACAACTCTTTGTATTACACATTAATACTTGTTTATCAACTTATTACTTCACCACATTTTAAAGATCTATTACAAGACTAAGGGCTGCAGGCCATTCTAAACCGACGACAACAACAGAGCTAGAGAAAGAAATGTCACATCCTGTCAGGGTTCTAAGAATTCTTACTGGCATCTACATAGAAGTAGAGACTGTTAAAGATTTGCTTGAATCAACCCACATTTCAGCAGGTAAACTGTAGAACTTTTGCTAAAATCTTAGATAAAAGCTGTTTGTTTCACTTTACACTCGCAATAGAGAAAGACAGTCAGCTCCTTAGTTTTCAGGGTTGTGAGGATTTCAAACAGGAGCAACTATGTAAAAAGATTTGACTGCTAAATAACTTAAAAATGGGTATTAAAAGATAATTTTATGCTATAGAGCTACTCGGACTATAGAGCTACTCAGGCTGAATGATTAATCTTGCTTAATCTAAGTTTTAATTTATTCTAATTTAGCGTAAATGTGGTTCTTGTGATTTATTTGTAAAATTTCTTTAGCTGTTTTACTTTTTTTCTCTTTAACTTCCTTGTTGTTTGATGTCTAGTGAGATCATTATAAGATCATGTTAACGCATAGGCTACCTCTAGTTCAGATAGTAGACTCAATAATGTGAAAAGGTGTTTAGATGGTTAAGTTTTGTAGGACACTTCTCTGAGTTTGGCAGTTGGTGTAATTGTAATTCTCCACAAATACTTCCTTTGCCATATTTGTAATGGTCTTTATTGTAAGCACTGTTTTTCCTTGTGGGCTCTGGCCTGTCACTCTTAAATTTCTCTCATTTATGTTTATGTTTTACTTATTGTCATGCACAACTATAATAGAAATAATTGTCATAAACTCATGATTTTTAAATTTATAAATAAATGACTCATTTATAAATTTATAAATGACTCATAAATCATGATTAGAGGTCTAGTTGATTAAATGGTACCTTAGCCTGTGAGCATACACTTGTTAGTAGTGTAGGCTAGGAAGGCTATAAATTATGTGAACTATCTGAAGACTTGTGAGCTTATCTCAAATAGTTCGAATGTAACATTGCACAAAATCGTAATAAATATTCAGCATACTGCACACAAAACAACGTATAGTACACAGCATGGGATATACAGCGTATGGTATACAGCATATAATATAGCACATATAGCACATATAGCATAGATTATATAGTATAATACATACAGTATACAAACTATCCAACTAACAAGACAGCAGACGAACTCACTGAAACACTTTCATAATGCTGGGCTCTGATAGCAATAAATTAGATCATCATACCTACATATTATATAAGTTCTTATTATCTATTTTTCTTGTTTAGATATGAATGAAACCTTTGACTTTCTACCGACTCACAAGGACTACATAGATGTAGTGCAAGCAGTGGTTAGACTACAAGAGGTATACAGCGATAAAGCTGACTTTACTAAAGCACAAGGAGACAACTCCAAAGATGTATTGACTGGTACGTGGTAAGGAAACACTAGGATATGCACCAATTGAAATCTAAGGACTTTATAGATATAATATGAAGATGAGAGTTAATTCCCAAACCTCTCAGAGACATATATGTGTGTATACAAGTAAGTGTGTATATTGCAGTGTATATGTATGTATGTGGGTGTGTATATGTGTGTGTATATATGTGTGTATATATGTAAATGTGTGTATTTCAGTGTATATGTGTGTGTATATATGTGTATACATATTCAAGTGTGTATATTTCAGTGTACATGTGTGTATATATATGTATACATATTCAAGTGCGTGTATTTCAGTGTATATGTGTGTATATCTATGTATACATATGTGTAAGTGTGTATATATGTGTGTATATACATGTTATATATATATATACATGTATATATATATATATATATATATATATATATATATATAAGTGTGTGTTTAGGAAAATGGAAAAAGCATTCTAAAAAAGTAAGGCTGAGAAGAAACCGTTGCTATAACATAAGCTATGATAACATGATATGCAAACCCGCAGTGTTGTTTGCCATTTCGTATATCGCCTGTACATTTCGTATATCGTCTGTACATTTTGTATATCGTCTGCACATTTCATATATTGTCTGTACATTTTGTATATCGTCTGTACTACTAAACCTGAAACAGTTTGCTATGCTAAAGTATCTTTATGAAAACTGTTCTTGTTTCTTTAAGCAAAATAAATACAGAAGACAAATAAAAGCTTTGCATCAACTACCAGTAACTGTTTTATGACATCCAAAAGTTCTGTTTATTTTCAGTGATATGCCTTTGTATTGGATTAAGAGCCCTTTTGTGAATATTATTTAGTTTCAGATTGATATGAACAGAGAGAACATGAGACTTTCTCTTTAAAGTACTTTTTATTTTTTTATACAAAAGTCTGTGCAGCGTTACATTGACATTCTGGCATGACTACTACAAGTTGACCAAGTAAATGATGAAGGGTAAAACTCTATTTGACAGTTACACAGTTACACTTACAGCTACAGTTCAAAGCTTTCGTTCAGTGTTAAACCGCTAGTGTCAATCGTTGAGTTGATAAATAATTGAACTTTTGTGTAACTCAGTGTTAATTTTCAGCGCATGAAGTGTTTGAGATTGGAAGGCTGTGTGTAGATGAAAAGAACCTCTATAGCGCTCTCACAAACTTTCAAAGGGCCAAAAAGATGTTTGAGGAGATGAATAACACAGAAAAGGCCATGGAGAGTTTAGACTTTCTGGCCTACCTTATGCATGAGGTAAGCGCATGTGTACTGTTTAAGTTAAGTATCTTGTATGAACAGACATGGTAATTTTTCTATTCAACAATATTACAGCTGTGACCTAGTGGTCTAAAACTCTGACCTGCAAACAACAGGTTGGGGTTGACTTCTCAAAAAAGGTCACTTGTGGTGACAAAAATTACATTCAACCTTAAATTGCTGTCTGCATCTAGACATGTCTCAAGTCATCAATGTTGCCTTGCCACTAGACTCGGCCAACTCAAGTCAAGCTCACAGAGACACTGCTCGTGCAACAATGCTCTTAAAAATCATGTACAGCCTCTGTTTGCAATAAGCTAAGCAGATGCACTCAATCTTCGAGAATTACTCACACTTATCTTTGATAACTGTTAACAGTCTTAAGACTGTTAACAGTTATCGAACAAGTTATGTGTGATCGAACATTTATCAACTCAACGATCTTAAGACTGTTAATAACAAGCTACATTGTTGTTAGCACTGTTAAGACTGTTAACAACAATGTAGCATTGCTACAAAAGATACCTGCAAAAATAAATTGCTTATTTTATCAGTTTCGTTAATTGATATCCAGTCAACATATACTTGAAACTAGTAAAAACTTGTTTAACTATGGTTAATTTATAAAAATAAACAAAGTTCGATACTGTGATCACATAACTGAAGGCAATGGCATCAATTATGTGATGATGTAACAGGTTATGTAGAGCTGTACATAGGTAGTAAGTAAACTATGACTACAAACAGAACCACTTGTAGATACTTTCCTAACATTAGACACTTTCTGACACTTCTGTTTAAGTCTCAACTACCTGCCAACAGTGAAGTTTTATTCAGTATTACCTTCTCATATTGCCTGCGACTTTGTGTTATACAGCAAGGTAACTCAGACTATGCCCTCAACTATACATACAGCCTTTTGGAATACTATAAGGATAAAGATGAGTCAACGATTAATAGACTTCAAGAGAATGTTGCAATTTACATTGATTCTCTCGGTGGAGAATCTGAAGCCGCTGCCCGTGTGATACTGAAAAACCCTTACCAAAACTTTCCGGAAGCGTTATATACCAATTACAAAGAACTGTGTAGAGGAGAGCATGTTCAAGTAAGCATGACACCCAAGTACATTTATACATATATGTAATCGTAACTTAATTATTTACACAACTCAATTACAATGCAGTAGGAGTTGCGCACTCTGTTGAGTAGATAACTCTAAACATTAAGCTTGAATTACATTTACCTAAATATTAAACTAATATTGAATGCTTAACATATACCCGTGTAAAATAAATTTGTTTTTTATTTTTATATTATGTTTTACTTAGCATCATATTGAAAATTTTAGAACTTCTTGTTATGAAAGTCACAATTAGAATAAACAATAATAATAGCAATACAATTTGTGTTTGAAATTGCTCTATAGTGTGACAATAGTTTGTATATTTTTGTCTACTTACTGTGTTTAAAGGCGCTTGATGAAGATGTTCAGCCTCTCCAATGTCATTTGCATACAAACAACAATCATCCACTCCTTGTGCTTTCTCCTGCCAAGAGAGAAGACTTGAATCTTAAAACAGGCCTTTCATTTTTTCATGGAGTGTTGACAGACAAGGAAATCAGCTTGCTTCAAAAAATGGCTATTGAGCATGTAAGTGAAGTTTTCTGTTTTCTTATTCACCTTTTATAACTTTCTTCAAATCAAAATCTGTGCTGTTTCTAAAACTGTTAACTATTGTAGTTCCAAATATACAAGAGCTCGTATGACAATGTGTACCACTATTGGTCAGCCATCCTACAACCATTGGTTCAACCCCCAGTTCTCTGTACTCGTTCATATTTTTTCTTCTTCATTATTCCTCTTCTGCCTTTTTCTAATTTTACTTACTCATTTTATTTGTTTTATTTATCATTTCGTATATGACACCCGTTCTTCTCCCTATTAGCTAAAACCTCTCAACCATTCTATCTGATTAGATTTTCAAGTTCAGCAGTTCAAACTAATTTTCATTTAATCGCTGCCTCAGCTTAAGATAATACCACTTCTTTAATCGCTGCCTCTTAATAATACCACTTGTTTAGATTGTGTCACTTTAGCCATGTTTTTAGCAAACCCTCTACTACGCTATTGCTGCAACCTTATCATGTCTCCTGTTGTATCTAAACCGAGCCAGTTCCTAACCAGTACTGATGAACTGGCCTACTGTCTTATCTCTCTCTCTTTACATTGTCTCAATTTGGGATCATACTCAGTATTTTTAGACTTCTGTGTAGCGATTGATTTTGGGCTGAGACTATCAAACTATTATTATCTCTTATGAATATATATTCAAACACTCTAGAATGGTGCAAGACAAATGCTCTTAGAGCCATGCTGTAGGTTACCTGAGCCTATGACTAGGGTTCATCCTTCATGCACGCAGTTGGAACTTAAAAAGGATATAACAGTTGGCTGTCTATAGACTGAGTAGACATATACATCTATATACATGAATCTCAAACTTTGCCTCTATGTGTGTAGTTCGGTATGTCCATCTATACCTATTAAAATCTCTCATTCTCCTGGATTTGAACCCCTGACGATTGTAACCGCAGGTTTGTAATCCAGTTGTCTAACAACGAGTCCACGAAGGCTCTCACAGTTCATAGCTCTTACTACCGGATATACTGTATAGACCCTTTGCTTGATTTCACATGCTAAATGACGTATTAATTGAAACTCTATGAACTCTATTAGCTCTATGAATCACGATGCTTTTTCGTCCTCGTCGTACTAGGACTAATTCGTTTTTCACTAAACCATATCAACAAGCGTTTCTCTTGAAATTAAAATTTGGCAATTTTATCTCAGTTCAGCATCATCCGTTGTGGTAAAAACGGGTTCGCAAACAGATAAGTGATAAAAATTTTGTTAAAAATTTACTAAAATGCATAATAAAACTTCCTTCAAGAATGTTTTCAGTAAGCTGAAGTCATGTAAAGTTAGATTCAGCGTTTATGTTATACATCTGCTTGAAGGTAAGAACTCTGCACCGTGGTACATTGTAATGTTAAATTTTCTTGCAGATCATAACCGCAAGATTTACTAAAGTTATTGTAGGTAACTACAGTTACTAAGGTTAACATATTGTTGAGTTACTATTTTTAATTTTTATAAATATTTTATATTTTTTTGATTTTGATGATATTTATCAGGCAGTTATTGCATTAGATAATTATTATGGGTTTCTATACCACTCTATACGTCGATATGATATTTTCGCCTTATGATGCCAACAATTAAACGAACTAAAATGATATAATCGTATACCAAATAATTTTTCATCGTAATCGTAACATAACGAACTATATTTAGCCATTACTTGCTAACGATTTCACAATTACATTTAAACACCGCTACAGTTCTATTTTTCTTCCTAATATGTTTCAACAAAACAATTATTTCATGATATGAAATTTAAAAGTTACAGTTGTTTGAAAAAGTTTAAAAACCATTGTTTTCTTTGAAACAGTTGTTTTCTTTCTTCTCTTAATTCATTTGAACTGCACGAAAAGACTACTTTTCCTATGATATGAAGTTTAAAGGTTAGAATGGTAAATGTTGTAAATTCTAAACAGAAATAAATCTTTTGTCCAAAGAGTTTTATTACCCGGCAATGCCAAGCATTCAACTAGTATGCATATATATGTACATATACATATGCAAGTGTATGTATATGTACATATACATACACTTGTACATATGCATCTACAAATAGACATACATATACCTATTATTACATAGGTATATATATACACATGTACATATACAGGTATTTGCGTATACAAATACATACACATATATATATATGTACATGTACGTATACATATACAACCGCTTATACGTATATATGTAGTTAGGTCAGATTGGATTTAAACATAATGAAATGTGACAATATCTGTATATCTTAGACATCGATAAACCTGATAGTAAATATTATCTTATACAGTTTGAAGATTCCCAGCTAGTGCCAGATGATGACATAAAGAATGATCCTGATATAGAGCTTATTGATGAACTATCTTATGCTGATAACAGAATCAGGTCAAGTAACACGTAAGTATTCAGCTCGATCATTAAACGCTTCATAAGCTGGATTACCAACACTTGTTTATATGTAGATTATAAACTCTCTTCAGTTAATCCAGTAAATCCTAACGCTAATGATTGACGTGTGTAAAAATCTTTTTATCCTCTCCTACATTACAGTAAAACAAATTAATTTTAATACACTTAGTATGATGATTAACTAGTAATCAGATGATAAATTTTGTTTCTCGTCTGTCAATAGACTTAAATTATTTTGACTTTTTCATTCAATCTATTGGCATGCTAGTAGATTGGCATGCTAGTAGATTGGCATGCTAGTAGATTGGCATGCTAGTAGATTGGCATGCTAGTAGATTGGCATGCTAGTAGATTGGCATGCTAGTAGATTGGCATGCTAGTAGATTGGCATGCTAGTAGATTGGCATGCTAGTAGATTGGCATGCTAGTAGATTGGCATGCTAGTAGATTGGCATGCTAGTAGATTGGCATGCTAGTAGATTGGCATGCTAGTAGATTGGCATGCTAGTAGATTGGCATGCTAGTAGATTGGCATGCTAGTAGATTGGCATGCTAGTAGATTGGCATGCTAGTAGATTGGCATGCTAGTAGATTGGCATGCTAGTAGATTGGCATGCTAGTAGATTGGCATGCTAGTAGATTGGCATGCTAGTAAATTGGCATGCTAGTAGATTGGCATGCTAGTAGATTGGCATGCTAGTAGATTGGCATGCTAGTAAATTGGCATGCTAGTAGATTGGCATGCTAGTAGATTGGCATGCTAGTAGATTGGCATGCTAGTAGATTGGCATGCTAGTAAATTGGCATGCTAGTAGATTGGCATGCTAGTAGATTGGCATGCTAGTAGATTGGCATGCTAGTAGATTGGCATGCTAGTAGATTGGCATGCTAGTAGATTGGCATGCTAGTAAATTGGCATGCTAGTAGATTGGCATGCTAGTAGATTGGCATGCTAGTAGATTGGCATGCTAGTAGATTGGCATGCTAGTAGATTGGCATGCTAGTAGATTGGCATGCTAGTAGATTGGCATGCTAGTAGAGTTGTTGAGGTAGAAGTGATTGCCTCAGCACTTATCATGAGTTATCATAAGTTATGAATCATAACTTTGCGTATATGTATCACTAATTAAAAAGTAGTTAACATTAGCTAAATATTCACATACCTGACACTATTAGACACCTGTTGACACCTGTTGACACATGTTGACTATCCGACAAGCATAATTGATTAGTACAAATTTCTGGTTATCAAAACTAGCAGCAGAGACCTTGCATAAGTTGATAGTGCATAAACTATTATCCCAGACTGTACCAATGTGGTTTCGATTACCTAGATAACAAAGTTGTTTCTGTGATATGATTCTGTTGAGTGTATAGGTGAGCGTCAGATGCGCCATAATACTTTGAATATTTACGGTGTAATGTGATTGAGCAGTGGTTGGGTGGATGACGAAGAGGATAGTATGGTTCTGGCAATCTCAAGGCGCATATCAGCTATACTCAGTTTAACTCTTGACTCGGCAGAATCTTTCCAGGTAGGTGACAGCTTTCAAACCACTTGTCATCAGATTTCTTTTTTTTTAATATCACATATTAAAAATATTTTTAAGCATTTGTACAGTGTTGCAATACTCCAAAAGACTGTGCCATAGCTTTCATATCTCATCTGTTGTGTCAAGCAGACTCATTTTGCCATTTAATAGACAAAAACTCGAAACCTCAGCTTGTACTATGCCTTATGATGTCAACATTTCTTCTATACTGCACATAAAAAGTGCTTATATTTGATGGCAGGTGCTTAGCTATGGAATTGGTGGATTCTATCTCCCTCATTTTGACTGGGGATATGTAAGTATACAAGTAGCCTTAGACATGAAGTATGTATGAAGAGTTATGCTTTTTACTGATGGTATTTAGGATTGTCTTTAACAAGAGACTACTAGCTCTCACACATAGCTACAGTCTACAAGCTTTAGATTAAAACAAAAATATATGTCTTTCCTTGGCTGCCAACATACAGTTTAGGTAGTTGTATCATTTGAACATAGTTAATTGAATTTTAATTGTTCATTAATTATTTGTTTGTCAATCTATTAGTTCATGAATTAATTTATTAGTTCATTCATTTTTTCATTCATGCATTTCGTCATTCATCTAATAATTCAATCATTTTTCTATTTATTTCTTGTTTAATTCCTTCTTTCATTCATTTGTTTATCTATTCATTAATTCAGTCATTTGTTTATCTATTCATTCAATCAGTAATTCAGTCATTTGTTTGCTTGTTTGTTCTTTTTTATCCTTTATTCATGGTTTCATTTGTTGTCATCTACTCATGTGTACATCTATTGTCATCTACTCATGTGTACATCTATTGTCATCTACTCATGTGTACATCTATTGTCATCTACTCATGTGTACATCTATTGTCATCTACTCATGTGTACATCTATTGTCATCTACTCATGTGTACATCTATTGTCATCTACTCATGTTTATATCTGTTGTCATCATTGTATCTACTCAGACTTACCAATGCTGACTATTGGCCTTTACAAATTTAATAAATGAAAGTGTTATTTAGGGTGACCATCCCTTTGAAGGATTTGCAGGAAACAGAATTGCTACTTGGATATTCTATGTAAGTAGAGTTACGCTCTCCATGAAAATTAACTATTAAATAGATGCACCATTCATAGAGTAATCGAAATTTCACAGTTGTCCTGCAGAGAAACTCATATTCTTAGCTAGCGTAATTTTCTGTATTTTCATCGGTGCTGCAGCTGAACGACATAAAGAAAGGCGGAGCAACAGTATTCCCCGACATCGGTGCTACAGTTTGGCCAGAAAAGGTGAGACTTAAGTTCATCTCACTACCTTATGAATATTATCAGCAACAACTGCTGAGAGCAACGGTGACCTGGTAGTCTAGCCGCCCGACCTTCAAACAATGCTTATCTGGATACCGATTCAATGGTTTCATAATAACATATTATAGATATCTGGATATTTATAACATGATGGAAAGTGGTTTATTATTTATATTCTGCAGGGAGGAGCTGCCTTTTGGAGAAATCTTCATAAAAATGGTACAGGTGACGTTTCTACATTACACGCCGCATGTCCTGTCTTGGAAGGCTATAAATGGGGTGAGTAGAATATAGGTCCGGTTACAGCTGGTATTTACTCTTAGCAGATGACGAGCCAGCGTAAGTTCTTTTATTCTAGTACCAATTCTTGAGTACCTTATTGATCTTACCTTGACTTGATGAACTTCGTATTATAAGTTCTCTAATTAAATGTTGTCTTCATTGCCAAAATATGTCGACTTCTGTGGGCCCAGCCCCTCGACTATCTGCAATGCCACTGCGCATGTAGGTCTCATCATACCTTAATATGTAGGATTTGGGCCTTCATTTATTATTCCTGTAATCAATATTGTAATTATTTTTCGTTTAATATGATATTTTTACTAATTAATGAAATAACACTCACGCACAAATTATCTAACATACAAAATTTTTAACGCGTCACGTAAAACCCCAACAAATACTTAACATCTAAAGTGATTTCATATGTTTAACACTCGAAGTCTCTTACAGCCATTTTGTAGGTAAAAATAAAGAGATTGATAACAACTAAAAAATCAGACCAAAACTATTAAACAAAAAGAACAAATAGGAGTAATGGCAGCGGAATGGCAGCGGAATCAGTTACACAACAAAGATTGGACTGGCATGCAAATATAAGGTTGCTTATAACTTAAAACACTTCCAGTACTCTACAGATTTTCTCTACCAAACATTGATACAAGATAGATATTAGTTTTATTTACACCTGTCAATGCCATTTAGCGCAAATTAGACTGAGAGAAAAAAAAAATAGTAAAGTAAATTATGTTTAATGAAAGAAAAGGCTCGTTTTTCATAACATTGTTCTATAATGTAAATTGGTGCAGTGTTGGTGTCTGGTCTAAGGTGTAATGGTTTTTTGAGAAGTAGGAATGTAATGGATGGTCAATGGCTGGTTGAAGATATGATTCGAGTATTTTAAACAGCAAGTATATAAAGACACGTTTAGCTCCTCAGAGTTAAGGGCATTTAGTTGCTGGTCACAACTGTCCATATCAGGTAGCATAACCCTAAAGCTTAATTCGTGAAAGCCCTTCCAATTGATACTACTAGATGACATAGGATTTCAAATGCTAAAACTCTAAATCAATCATTGACTCACCATGTTGTTTATCCTGCAGTTAGCAACAAGTGGTTTCACACAGTTGGCAATGAACTATCTTGGCCCTGCGATACTAACCCTGATCAATGATGTGACCTTGTCAGGCGCACGTCTCCTCCCAGCATTCCCGTCATTCGTAATATATACAGTTGTTTATTCTTTTCTATGAATTATTTTACTCTTTCCCGTATACCTGTTGTTTCTCGTGTCTGATACTTGTGTTCAGTAATTTTTTGAGTTTTTTTAATTAAAACATTCAACTGGGAATGTTGTCTACTATATAATTTACTGCAACAAAGATAAGTTATTACTAATAAAATAATATATGTATTTTGTTGAGAAGCAAAGTCTTCTGTGATAAACCGTCACCTTTTGTTTTGGACTAAAACGAAATGTTGTTTATTGCCTCTCACCATAATTACCTGTTGACAGTATCTCATCTTGCCTTGATTTGTCATCATTAAAGCCAGTTCCTGCTATGCTGACGAGATATTTGAATCACACAGTATGTAGAATTTTGTGTTAAAATAAAACAAACACTTAGGTAAACTCTACTCTATTTCTTAAATCAGCTGAATTAATATACAAATAGTTCTTAACTTTGTAGATATGAATCAAGGATGCTCACTATATAGCCAATATATCCACTCACTGAGTATATCACTCCACTCACAATACTCATACCTACTCACTGAGCTACTACTCATATCCTCTCACTGAGCTACTACTGATCATACCTACTCACTGAGCTACTACTCATACCCACTCACTGAACTACTACTCATACCTACTCACTGAGCTACTACTCATACCAACTTACTGAGCTACTTCTCATATCCACTCACTGAGCTACTACTCATACTCGCTCACCGAGCTAGTACTCATACCCGCTCACTGAGCTACTACTCATACCAACTCACTGAGCTACTACTCATACCAACTAACTGAGCTACTTCTCATATCCACTCACTGAGCTACTACTCATACTCGCTCACCGAGCTAGTACTCATACCCACTCACTGAGCTACTACTCATACCCGCTCACTAAGCTACTACTCATACCCGCTCACTGAGCTAATTCTCGTACCTACTCACTGAGCTGCTACTCATATCCACTCACTGAGCTACTTCTCATATCCACTCACTGAGGTACTACTCATACCCGCTCACTAGGCTACTACTCATACCAACTCACTGAGCTACTTCTCATACCCACTCACTGAGCTACTACTCATACCAACTCACTGAGGTACTACTCATACCTACTCACTGAACTACTACTCATACCCGCTCACTGAGCTACTACTCATATCCACTCACTGAGCTACTACTCATACCCACTGACTGAGTTACTACTCATACCCACTCACTGAGCTACTACTCATACCCACTCACTGAGCTACTTCTCATATCTACTCACTGAGCTACTACTCATACCCACTCACTGAGCTACTACTCATACCCACTCACTGAGCTACTACTCACACCGACTCACTGAGCTACTACTCATATCCACTCACTGAGCTACTACTCATACCCACTCACTGAGCTACTACTCACACCCACTCACTGAGTTACTACTCATACCCACTCACTGAGCTACTACTCATACCCACTCACTGAGCTACTTCTCATATCTACTCACTGAGCTACTACTCATACCCGCTCACTGAGCTACTACTCACACCCACTCACTGAGCTACTACTCATACCCACTCACTGAGCTACTTCTCATATCCACTCACTGAGCTACTACTCATACCCACTCACTGAGCTACTACTCACACCCACTCACTGAGCTACTACTCATACCCACTCACTGAGCTACTACTCATACTTACTCACTGAGCTACTACTCATACCCACTCACTGAGCTACTACTCATATCATAAATTACAAATTACATCATACTCATCATAAATTAAAACCAAGCAAATGAAGCAAACATGAAAAGCTTTCACATATAACGCAATCCAAAGTAAGATTTATCTTATGCTAGAATACAAAATCAACACATAACAAGTTCAGCATTACGTTCAGAACATATTACATTCGCTACATATTACATTCAGTACATATTACATTCAGTAAATATTACATTCAGTACATATTACATTCAGTACATATTACATTCAGTACATATTACATTCGCTACATATTACATTCAGTACATATTACATTCAGTAATATTACATTCAGTAAATATTACATTCAGTACATATTACATTCAGTACATATTACATTCAGTACATATTACATTCAGTACATATTACATTCAGTACATATTACATTCAGTACATATTACATTCAGTACATATTACATTCAGTACATATTACATTCAGTAAATATTACATTCAGTACATATTACATTCAGTACATATTACATTTAGAACAAATTATATTCAGCAGATGTAAATTCAAACTCAAGAAAAGTAATTTTCATTTGCAAAAATTGGAAAACTAAAAATTTCTCAAAACCCATAAGTAAATCGAGGTGAATATATTAAATAGAAGCATTTCAATACCACCAATGTTGTAGCCAATTGCTGAGCTGTTGAAAGTTGAAGCATAACTGTTTACACCTAAATGTATGTATATAACATGCAGATGTCTTACAACCTGAGCTTACTAATAATATACAACTGCCTAATCTGATGTTATAGTGCATAAAGGGATATACATAATTCACTAACGTTAGCCTAATTTTGTGCCTAGGCATCTCATATATATGTAGGGGAGCTAGTAACCAGTTCATCAAATGCTCAGAAAATGTACATTCAAATAATTTGGTGAATAGGTTGGGTTTCCTTCTCCTACGAGTCTTGGAGAGCTATTATTGCTAGCTAATAACTACAAAGTGTTGAGTAGTCTCTTTCTTTCTAGTCTACTATAGAAAGAGCAGACAATTCTTCATATTTGTCATATTTTATTGTTGTACATACATATCTTATTGACTGAACATACGTTAACGCTTCTCTGAGTTGATATTGTAGAAATTACAATGATAAAAAATTTGGTGAACAGACCGCGAACTTTGCTCTTGGCTGTCACTAGTGCACCCAATAAAATGGAACAATGGTGAATGCCAAAAACTTAGGTGCAAAAAAGGAAGTTGATTGATACTGGATTGCCTTTTGATCTTATTAAGGATATGATAGCTTAGAAACTCTGATAAGAATGGCATAAGTATAGATAGTGGCAACTTTCCTTGATAATTTCATTGGATAATTTCCTGGTACAAGTTCACAATACTTTCGTGTAGGATAGCAGTTGTTAGATATGTCTTAAAACAGTGTTAACAATGCTCTAACAATTAATAGTTGTTACCAATACTTGCGCACAGCCAATAGATGTTACCAATACTTGCACACAGCCAATCGCAGTTAAAAAAACTGATACACAGTCAATAGCAGTTAACAATGTTTTGACATTGTAAATTAACAACTAACTTCTCTCGGCCCTCCAACATCAATATTCTCGTACAAATATGGTTGGGGCAAATAATAGCTGAATAAATGTTCATACAAGATATATTTTGATAGTTGGGTTTCCTTCTCTCTATTACCCACATTTTGTTACTCATTCTCCCCACTCTCTATTACCTTCTCTCCCCCTGGCCATATATTCTTTCCCCAGTGGCAATACCAAAGAGATTAATACTAGATACTCTAGCTGTTTGTCAAACAGCCTCTGATGCAACGGCCACATCAATCATTCACACGCTTATTATCTTCTAGCCATCCATGTTTCGCCACACACACATACATATTGCATCTCTGTTTGATAATGATGTGGCCATGCATTGCCATGCATTGCCATGTAACAATCTCACACGTCGAACAGTTTTATTCAGTAGTGTATGCTGATGCGCTACTCCTATCACTCTGTGTTAGCATTTGGGTAACTCTATGGGCTTTCATGGTTTCAATATTCATATGTTATGCGTATCGCTATTTATAGAGTTGACGTTCGTAAGCGAACAATAAACAAAGATTACCATGACAACTTGACATTGCAAAATTTGTTGATTCACGGCTTTTTCCGTGTTACAGTGTAGAGCCTTTTAGAAAGCTTGTAGAGAATTAAACTCAAGCTATAATAATAATGCCAGATATTTTCAACCTCCTGGTTAGACAATTCTGGCATAAAGTCTCATTGTTGCAGACACATCATGTTTTATTAGTAATATTTTCAACAATTTTCAATTCTGAATTTTGACTGCCAGCACTAATACAAAAACAATTACTTCATCTCTGTGGGGGAGGTGGGATGCAGATAGTGGCAAGTTTATTTATATCGCATAGGTTTAGCATAGATACACAGCCTAGCCTGGGAACATCCCCTAAATTTGGCCAAGGTACAAGGCCTAAACCTAGCCTTGGCACACAGCCTAAACCTAGCCTTGGTACACTGCATAGTCTAAGGTTAGCCTTCACACCGGTCCTTGAAGAATCATGTAAATGCATGCAATCTGGAAGAATAATTTTTAATGTGAAGAAGGTTTGTATTTGTTTAAATGAGACCAGATGTATGAAGCAGTTGGCATGCTGCTGCAGCGTGACAGCAGCTGTAGGCACGGATTGGTATTCTCAGCGATGAGCCTGTGCAAGGCAAAAGTGTTTACGCTATGCAGTTGCGCCAGCAACTTTTGCCATTCAACTTATTGAGAAAATCGGCATGGCAGCTGGTGTGCAGCTCCTATTTCATACTAAATGATTGTGATGGACGGTTTGTTTACTTTTCTTTGATCAATAGACTTAAGTGTAGAACAAGTCAAAGCTTGGCGTTTTCTTTCCTTTTAAAAATAAACTATCGGTCAGCCAAGATACTGGATATCTATGTACATGTGTATACTAGATACATATGCGCATAAACAGCATGCTTATGTACATACATAAACATGCCATGTTTATGTATGTATATATGTATGTACATATGTGTCTACGTACATACTTGCACATATATGTATGAATGTATATATGTCTGTATGTATGAATGCACACTTGTATGTACGTATGTATCTATGTTTACTTTGCAGCCTTCTCTATATTTAGTTGAACACATCAATTTTTTTGTTCCCTCTCAGAAGCAGTATATTGTACTGCAATATGTTACAGTATATGTTACTACGTTGTGTTGCTTTATTAAAAAATAGTGTGACAAAAATAGTGCAGCATTTGTGATAAATTAAAATATGTGATGATTGAAAAGTTATCCCTATCAGCTATAGGACTGTATGCTCAGATGAAGCACTTTAACACAGCACTTTAACACAATATTTATGATAGACAATTTCAAACAGCCATCTCGCTCTCCAAATTGGCAAGTGCCTCATCTTCAGTCCCCACTATTTGACGTAACTGCTGCATTTGACTGCTTAAAATGTGTTTAGCTTAGGTTCTGACAGATGGTTTGTGGAGTGCCGGAAGATTCACTTAATCGTTAAACTACATGATGAAAACAACAGCCAATAGATTTTAATTCAGTTCAACCACCCATTTATTATTTACAATTTATAACAGAGGCACCCACCAACTTATAACACACGTAGAGGGTTTATCCATTTAATGTATCGCGTACCGCTATTATTCCACTGTTATTCAACCATATACAACAATCATTCAGGATATGCATGAGTCCAATTTCTATAGCTCAAACGCACCAGCGCTGTAATCGTATTACACACACAATATAATGTTATACTAACATGAAATTCCATTGAATAAAGATTCTAAAGAACGAGTGCTTTGACCCTTTCCGGAATATTCTGGGTGAGTAGTGCTGATCAGCAGCTGCTGCAGTTAACTGGTCAAACTTCTGAATAGACATGTTAGCTCAGACGCCTAGTTACAGAGGCAGTTTTTAGGACAAAGCTCCGGAGAATCCGATTGAAACCTTGACGGTATTTCACTGTCACTTGATAGCCACAGACTTCCTTATTGGCACGTCACCGTTGTCATATAGGTGAAAAGTTCTCTGCAAGCATTTCACATAAAACCACAAGAAATAATTTCGTCATCTCAGCTCCTCCGTATATAGCACAGGTCTCTCACGCAGGAAGTGTCAGCCCACTCCATACGTTTGTTCGGGCAAATGGGTGAAACAGTAAATATATCAGGCAACACGCTATTTATCTTGTAACCTACACAGTCCAATGTACACGAAGAGTTACGCTTAAAGATATACACACACTATCCACCGGTCTTTGATAAGCTTCAGTCAGGCAGTCTCAGTGTGCTGCTTGCTGCAATAAAGGCAGGTCGTAGGTTGTATAATTGTCCTATATTTGAGACTAGAAAAATGTGTTTACAATCTTCAGCTTACAACAGCTGATAAAACAAAATAATTTCAATAGTGGACTATTTAAACATTTACAGTGATATACAGGGGTGATATAAGCCTACTGGCCTCGAAAAGCACAATGATCGAGTAAGTTACTGAAAATAGAACAATTGCCAGACAGTCAAAGCAGCGCAAGCTAAAACTCTTGCAAATTTTAGGTAATAAATCACTAGCTAATTACCAAATAATTACCATAAGCAGTACATTGACATCCAGCTACCACATGAGAATACAGGCTTCATCTTAATCATATAAGTTTCCATGAAAACTCGGTGTAATGCCATATCTAGAACATAGTAAATGTGTGGGAACACAAATTCACAAGTTTTGATATCAAACGCTTTAAATACTCACAGGGAAAAAATTGATGGTTTTGCTCAAAGTTAATCTCAGAAAATAACAGGATTCAATTTAATGAAACTAAACTAAAAACAATAGCTGTATAGATTAAACCTCTTGACAACGACTAAAACCTAGCATGAAGACTCCACCTAGCTTGGCCCAAATATACGGGAGGTACATACGGAGCCTCCGCCCAAACGTTGAAAGGAACTGCTCTGGTCTAGAGCCGTGGTTAGCAAGAGGTGAACAGGTAAAAGACTAATGGGATAGCTGCGAGCGCTAGCTAGCTAACAATGTGCTGGAACGTTCTCGCCTTGTATCCTCCTCATCTAACTCATTTCCCGCCCCAACAATAGTCTGTATCGCCATTTGTGTTTCTATTATGGAATTTTCCGTGCATGAGGTATCCGTTGCATCCGCCTCATCGTCACTTTGGCTACCTTCTAAACTCAACTGTTCCAATGCCAGCTGCTCATATTCACGGTCTAATGTCAAGGACTTTGGAGAACAAATAGCCGAATCATAGTCTGATGAGCTGATAGAGAGCAAGTCCTGATGAGATGGGTACATAGATCCGCTGTCATAGCTGCACAGTGACTCGGCATCCGTACTAAACCCTTCATCTGAACCAGCAACATCAAAGTTCAAATGCTTTTCTACAAAGAAAGATAAATCACGAATTCATAATGGAGAATAACAAATGATCATGACTGTATTCAAACAGCTGGCAATCATCCACTCATGAATTAAGATGAATTAGAAAAAGCCATCATGCATAATAAACAGCCTGTTTTGAAACAGCCAGGACACACTCTACATCGCTATTACACGTTCTGCAATAGTGATAATATATTCTACCTAGTCATTGTGACCCGTAAGATGCGCCATCTCATCTAGAGGCTTGTCGTTAGGCTAAGAGGGATTAAGCTAATCGGACAGAAATGGAAGGAAATGCAACATATCATTCCTTAATCCGCTAGTACAAAGGCCTGGTTATTTACACCTTTATTCAAACTCCTTGAGCAGTTCATGGGAAGTCTAGCAGGCTGAATGATAAACTTTGACCTCTGATACTTGATGCATAGTGAAACCTAGGCAGCTGCTTTAGGCTAGCCTTGCATAGTTAAGCTCTAGTAACCCAGGCTACATTGGAAAACCTTATAGAAATGTTTCTTTAGAAGTAGTTGACTAAATCTCAATTAGAAACCGTGCTGTTAGCATTCATCTTGCATTCAACCGAGGAAAATAAAAAACTATTGTTTCCAGCTTTTAGCAGAAGGGGATGACTCTAAGAGAAGAGTTAACATTTCCATTTGTTAAGTGTGAAAGGAAAATTTCATGTACTTACTACAGAAATAAGTTTTTCAGGTCAAAACGAATGATAGACTTGTCTAACTTGGTGCAATAAAAAGTTTAAATGTTGCCGATTTTGCAATACATCATATACATAATACTTCATATTTGCAATACATATATGCAATATTTCATATACGCAATACTTCATATATGCAATACTTTATACACGCAATACTTCATATACACAATACTTCATATTTGCAATACATATATGCAATATTTCATATACGCAATACTTCATATATGCAATACTTTATACACGCAATACTTCATATACACAATACTTCATATTTGCAATACATATATGCAATATTTCATATACGCAATACTTCATATATGCGATTCTCCGTATACATGTATGCAGATTTAACAAAAAATTCAATATTAGGTTTTTTTAAATATGAAAGAAAACTGTTTATATATTTTTAGTGCCGCTAGAAATAAAATATTTTGCATGTTTTTGTAATGTTTAAATAAGTATGATAAAAACAATATAAAAAATTCAGCTAATATTACACTTTGTTGACTATTAAGCTATTGCAATTTACTATTACTCGTATTGACAGATAACAACATACGAAAGACTTTAGCACCCTTAGCAATACGCATACAAAGAATAACGACATACGATAGACTTTAGCACCCTTAGCAATACGCAACCAAAGAATTAGATATGATTTCCATATATCACCAGTAATTCCAATAATTACATTTGCCAATGTAACAGATGTTGCTAAAACAAAATTATGAGTTATTTTGCTAATTGTTTGTTTTCGTGTGAATTTCTGCACAAGTTACTAAGGCTAAATTACCATCAGACACACCAGGACACAAGTTGCTAAGGCTAAATTACCATCAGACACTCCAGGACACAACTTGCTAAGGCTAAACTATCATCGGACCAGCCATGTCAAAAAGGGGAAACAGAAGAGATTACCAATATTGGTTAGATAGTATTCAATCGATATTCTAATCAATTCGCTGCTTTTTGTGATATTGCAGAGATAAGATATAGATAAGGTTTGTTCCATTACCCTTTGCTCTGTCAATTAATGCATGGACTCCCTACACATATGAGAGTTAGTTCACATGTACAGCTACACACATGAGAGTTAGTTCACATGTACAGCTACATACATGAAAGTTAGTTCACATGTACAGCTACACATATGAGAGAATGTTCACATGTACAGCTACATACATGAGAATTAGTTCACATGTACAGCTACACATATGAGAGAATGTTCACATGTACAGCTACATACATGAGAATTAGTTCACATGTACAGCTACATACATGAAAGTTAGTTCACGTGTACAGCTACAGACATGAGAGTTAGTTCACATGTACAGCTACACACATGAGAGTTAGTTCACATGTACAGCTACATACATGAGAGTTAGTTCACATGTACAGCTACATACATGAGAGTTAGTTCACATGTACAGCTACATACATGAAAGTTAGTTCACATGTACAGCTACACATATGAGAGAATGTTCACATATACAGCTACATACATGAGAATTAGTTCACATGTACAGCTACACATATGAGAGAATGTTCACATGTACAGCTACATAAATGAGAATTAGTTCACATGTACAGCTACATACATGAAAGTTAGTTCACGTGTACAGCTACAGACATGAGAGTTAGTTCACAAGTACAGCTACACACATGAGAGTTAGTTCACATGTACAGCTACATACATGAGAGTTAGTTCACATGTACAGCTACATACATGAGAGTTAGTTCACATGTACAGCTACATACATGAGAGTTAGTTCACATGTACAGCTACATACATGAGAGTTAGTTCACATGTGCAGCTACACACATGAGAGTTAGTTCACATGTACAGCTACACATATGAGAGTTAGTTCACATGTACAGCTACACATATGAGAGATAGTTCACATGTACAGCTACATACATGAGAGTTAGTTCACATGTACAGCTACATACATGAGAGTTAGTTCACATGTACAGCTACATACATGAGAGTTAGTTCACATGTACAGCTACATACATGAAAGTTAGTTCACATGTACAGCTACATACATGAAAGTTAGTTCACATGTACAGCTACACATATGAGAGAATGTTCACATGTACAGCTACATACATGAGAATTAGTTCACATGTACAGATACATACATGAAAGTTAGTTTACGTGTACAGCTACAGACATGAGAGTTAGTTCACATGTACAGCTACACACATGAGAGTTAGTTCACATGTACAGCTACATACATGAAAGTTAGTTCACGTGTACAGCTACATACATGATAGTTAGTTCATATGTATAGTTACACACATGAGAGTTAGTTCACATGTACAGCTACATACATGAGAGTTAGTTCACATGTACAGCTACATACATGAGAGTTAGTTCACATGTACAGCTACATACATGAAAGTTAGTTCACATGTACAGCTACATACATGAAAGTTAGTTCACATGTACAGCTACACATATGAGAGAATGTTCACATGTACAGCTACATACATGAGAATTAGTTCACATGTACAGCTACATACATGAAAGTTAGTTTACGTGTACAGCTACAGACATGAGAGTTAGTTCACATGTACAGCTACACACATGAGAGTTAGTTCACATGTACAGCTACATACATGAAAGTTAGTTCACGTGTACAGCTACATACATGATAGTTAGTTCATATGTATAGTTACACACATGAGAGTTAGTTCACATGTACAGCTACATACATGAGAGTTAGTTCACATGTACAGCTACATACATGAAAGTTAGTTCACATGTACAGCTACATACACGAAAGTTAGTTCACATGTACAGCTACATACATGAGAGTTAGTTCACATGTACAGCTACACATATGAGAATTAATTCAGCTACATACATGAGGAAGAAAGCTGTTTAAAATTGTTTCCATACCACTCTGACTGTTTGTAATTTTCAAAGCAACTATGCTATGTGAGAAACACTGGACAGCTGCGCTGGGTGCACAGCTGTGATATTGTCAGCCTCAACAACTACCTAATATGATTATAATCTGCAGGACACAGCTTGTTCACCAAAGCAGAATTTATACCAGAATTAACAAGTATGATGATTGAAGTAATTAGCTAATGGCTTTCTGCTGCTAATCGCGAGTGAGAGATGAGAAAAGATGAATCTAGCAGAACAGGATGCTATACTTGGAGCTCTTATGACTGATACTAAATTCTCACCAACTTTGACAACTCGTAGTAACTCAAAACATTCCATACATTCTACGAATCTATTCATCTGCAAAGCTAATCAATCACACAACCCTTTAGATAATACTATGGCCAAAACTAACAAAACTTGACATTATAGTAACGGCCCACAGTATGGGAGAAATGTTACAGTATTGTAAGCTATGTATAGTATGAGCTACAAACTACAGTATAAGCTACAAGCTACAGTATGAGCTACAAGCTATAGTATGAGCTACAAGCTATAGTATGAGCTACATATTATAGTACGAGCTACAAGCTATAGTATGAGCTACAAGCAATAGTTAGAGCTGAAAAATATCGTACAACGGATTCTCTCACCTAAATTTATCTCAGATGGAAACTCGTCATCACTCTCGCACCCAACGCCAGGCTCTCTCGGTGGAAGACAAATGCTACGTTGCTCATGTATCTCTTCTGAGATCCGTTCTAAATTATGCATAGCTGATTTATAGTTGACCTTTGCTTGAGTCACAGCCTTTTGAAGGTCGTCCACGTTCTGCTTTTGTTGCTGAAAACCGACGATGAGAGATTAACAGCAGGCCAACATTAGTTGAAGACTAGCAACACAGAAACCACCTGGTATTTTATGTTTAGCCGGTGAGGGAGACAAAATGATGCATCGTAATTGTAACAACCTTTAATCCAGGGTAAATCCAGGTAAATCCAGGGGAATATAACCCTTGCATCTACTTCAATAACAAATGAGCTAGTTTTTAGATTTAGCAAATGATGTGCTCAATTTAGAGGACATTATGCTTACTTTGAGGACAGATGAAACTACATATGCTATTTCAAAACTCGCTAAAATGAAATCATTGGGATAGATCATCGTGTATCACTGACAACAAATAATTGTTAGCTATTAGAGACTAGCATTCCCCAAACAACAAGTCATGAGATATTTTTAGCTTAAGAAATGCAACCATGCAGTCAGTTCAGAGAAGAAACAGACAAACTTGTGCCATACAAACCACATTTATGGAAAGGAAAACGGCTGTAAACCAGCATGCTAAGAGAAGAAACTACCCATGGAGGGAGAGAGAATCAACGGGGCAAACTGACACATAACTAGTCACATACATGTAAATAGCGAGAGACTCATACTAGCTAGTACAGTAAAGCCAAGTTGCGACTGTACACCATAGGAAGATATGTAATATAAAGCCTTGCTGTAGTATGCCCTTACGATGAACTTTAACCTGATAAACACTGGACACTATGACAGGACAGTGCAAGGCAGCGCTCTAACCTATCACCTCTGACGAAAATGCGATAAGGCAGGCGTACAGTGGCCCGACTTGCACGCAAGAACCTCGTACTAGTCTTTGCATAGACAAACAATCTGCAGAGAGGGAGAGAGAGAGATAACAGACAAGAGACTGTACTAGCCAGTGTCAGGATAGCCTATCCCGCTTATGACCACTCAATCACTTTAACAGATACGGATGTGATGCTCAATCAAACCAGCCTTATCAATGAATCCTTCCATCCGTACACAAAACTATTGCCAAATATTTCCAATGCCATATGAGCAGAGTGACTCGCAGTTAAACTTGTTGACATCAATGTATAGATACTTGGCTATGTAGGACAAATAACAACAACAGGAGATCCAATTGAAAACATTTCAAAACATTGTAAATAAGAGGAAGGACTGGTGTCTCAGCATGTGTACCAGAGACAACAGTGATTCCCTCAAGCATTCATACCTGCAACTGTAACTCCAGATTGGCCTTGAGCTCATAGTAGGGCTTAGCTGCCACAATGCTACGCTTGTTTGACTTGCCTAGCCTGTGTACCCTATACTCGAGCTCTTGATAAGCCTGTGACTTTCTGTGATGTTCGAGTTCACTACGCATTTTTTCTTTCTCAGCCTCCATCATCTGCAAGATAGTATTACCTCTACTGATAACTCCTTTATATGCCATCGAATAACTCCATTGTGTGCCAGCAAATAACTCCTTTGTGTGGCAATGAATAACTATCCTACCCTAGGGCACTTATGTATTCGCGGCATCTAACTTTCGCGTTTTCGTGGTGTCATCCTCTCGCGAAAGTTTCATGTGCGAAACTAAACTATCATAACAAACGAGCGAAAAAGCGAAACTAAATAGCTTTGTTCATTGATACTGTAGAATGGAATTTTATAACAACATTTATTTTAACGTTTTTAACGACCACTATAGCATCGTTAAAACATAAACCAACAAAATAATTTGACTGTCAAAATTTATTACGTTATTATTTTGCAATTAATTATGATTAATTTCCCATTAAGAATGATTTATAATGATAGGAATTTGATGTCAATGCACACGAATTAGTAGATTATCGTGTGCTGGGGACATCAATGCAGTGAGCACCGTGTGTTGAAAGAAAATAAGACACATGCACTGACACTCGCAGTACTACACAAGCAGCATGGCTCTGGAAAGGTTTGGATTCACCACTGACACTTCAATAACTTGTAATTTTTTGAGATTTGTTTTGTTTTAAGTGATGTGACTGACGAGACGTTTTAAAATTAAAATAGGCAAAACATGACCGCAGTTAAAACGCTCAGAAAAAGACATATTTTTCTTTTGAGCGTTTTAACAAAGATCAATTTTGCGGATTTTATTTTAAGTTCATTCGGAGGCTTTTACGTTTTCGATGGGACATGGCCAAGCGGGTGTTTGATAAAACTTAATCTTCTGCAAACCTTTATAAAAGTCGTTAACAAAAATATTTTGCCTCTGATGATGATAATAATAATGATGCCTAAGAACTACTAGAAGTTGATGTTTGTCTCTATGGCTTGGAATGAAGTGAAATTCCACAGCGATAAAAACCGCGTCCATGGCCGATGGGCAAATAACTTTTCGAATAAATGATGTTGAGGTCGAGTTATTTGAAGGAATTTATCATTGCGTTGAAACTGACCAAACAAATCCGTTTGAGTTGACCTTGTGTTTGAGATGAAATGTTACATTTTATCTGAGGGCGAGTTATCCGAGTTGGACTGCACTTACCGTAAAAAATTCCCAAAAAGTTGGGGCGGCTCAGCCGGCCAGCTAGCTGCCCCAGTGAAAACGGGCCTGTTGATAGTCCAAGAAACAAATGGCAGCAAGCGATCAAACTGAATTATAGACCTTGCCCACACCATTCTACCTGCGGTTCACAATTACAAACTAGTCGCAAATTGAAATTTTTTTTATCGGTGAACTGAACCTGAGGAATCTAATTATGTTTGTTCCACTGAATTTATTTTCACATCACTATATTTTCGCACTCATCAGAGCTGCGAAATTAAGTTGCTCCGAAATTTTAATCTGCGAGCTACTCACGAAACTAAATACTAGCGAAATATAAGTGTCCTAGGGTAACTTTATCAGGCAGCAATAGGTAACTCTATCAGGCAGCAATGGATAACTTTATTAGGCAGTAATGGAAAATTCTATGAGACAGCATAGTGATTATTCTTGAGAGTAAGGAAATAGTAATGATCAGATTTACTAGCATTAGCAATTACCAACAAGTCTATTATCAATAACTCTTTGTAGAACAATAGCAGGAGTTTGCTGTTTTACAGTGTATGTTATAACTTGATTTAAGGGTTGATTATACTGCAGCTTAGCGATAAGGTGCATCCCAGCAATTAGCTATATTTGGATGAGCGGCGAGTGACATCTTCTATTCCTAATCTATTATGTATTTATTCATAGCTCATTTCCAATCCGGACAAAAGGACAAAATCTTCTTACATTAAATGTGCATCTTTGTATAAAACTTTTAGCGGCTCCCTTTCCTCTCCTTTGTGTTGACAATTAGGTACTAGTTAACTTAAATAAACAGAAACTAACTGATAAAGAGAGGGAACATAGCAAATGGGGGACATAGCAAATGGGGATGATGTAGCACATAGGGAGGATGTAGCAAATAAGGAGGACATAGCAAATAGGGAGGACATAGCAAATGGGGAGAACATAGGTAATAGGGAGAACATAGCTAATGAGAAGGAGCACATAGAAAGAAGAGGAACACGGCAAACGCAAGCATTGTAACTGGCAAATGAGAGAGAGGAATATAACTGGCAAATGAGAGGAATATAACTGGCAAATGAAAGGAATATAACTGGCAAATGAAAGGAATATAACTGGCAAATGAAAGGAATATAACTGGCAAATGAAAGGAATATAACTGGCAAATGAAAGGAATATAACTGGCAAATGAAAGGAACATAACTGGAAAATGAAAGGAATATAACTGGCAAATGAAAGGAATATAACTGGCAAATGAAAGGAATATAACTGGGAAATGAAAGGAATATAACTGGCAAATGGAAGGAATATAACTGGCAAATGGAAGGAATATAACTGGCAAATGAAAGGAATATAACTGGCAAATGAAAGGAATATAACTGGCAAATGAAAGGAATATAACTGGCAAATGAAAGGAATATAACTGGCAAATGAGAGAGAACATAGCAAACTGTACCTTTATGGTTGAATGATTGAGCATCTCCTGCCATGCCTCATCAAACTGCACTCCCTGCTCCGTCAGCCGTTCCTCAGCAAGAGTTATTGTCTCTTTTGCTGCCTTATAAAAACTGCTGGCACGACGGAACTGGACAGCTGCTTTCTGTGTCTGTGCATGAGTCTAGCAAAAGAGATACGAGTAAGTGTCAAATCACTATTTTATTTCTTCAAAAGTAAAAACAACCGGATAGCTCTCAATTCATTACTGACAAGTTAAATCCTTATTTACATGTAGGTACATCACCACTAGCAACCACTAGTAACCCAAAATGTTTGCTTCACCACAGTGCAATGCGTACACCTCATGAAATCTTCAGCTAGCGCAACAAACAGATCTATCTTGTTTCTAAAGCCAAGCGATCGTCATTAGGAGGCGACAGCGCAACAGAAAATGAAAAATGACCAAATTTCTCAGGTCGCGGTAATAAGATGAGAAACAATTTTCTCAATTTCAACAGTGACATTTATATAAAAATGGTTCATTTTGATATAGCTGCTATACGCTACTCCTCCAACTTGTGCAGTCATTTTACCATGGCTCCAAATGACAACGATCTGACCAAATTCTCTTATTATTATGTATTAAAACAGGTTACTGTAAGATAAAAACTTAACCACTTATACAAATAGCCAAATATTGCAAAAAACAAATGGCCTGTTTCTCCCGAAAAACATGACCCGAATTTCGCCAGACACCCTTCACCTTGTCCTATTATAGACAAGCCTGTAAGGATGGGGAACTATAAGCGATCCACCACCAGCCTTCAAGGTAAAGGTGACCATAGAACAAAAACCATTTGAAGTCGTAGATAGGTCACATTATAGACATCAAACTGCACAGCAAAAATATTCATAAAACAAAGACGCTTCATTTTTTAAAGTTGAAACATTAAAAAATGGCTTCAAAGAGAAATGGCAATGATTGCTGCTAATCCCACCTGCTTGGCAGCCTCGACCTGTTGATAATAGGCCCTTGACTTTTCTATGCTTTTCTTATGTTTCTTCAGCAAGACATTGAGTCGTGCAGATGAATCGGAGAGAGTCTGCCTGAACCGAGCCCTTGCCTCCTACCAATGCAAAGTCGTCATACATATATACTTAACAACAAAACAGCTTGGATAGAAATCAACATTTTTTTGAAAAACTGTGTTGTAAAAAGCATACAACTTGTGTGATTGACAAAGTTATAAGATTTGACGAGATTATAAGGTTTCAATGATGATAAACAGCGAAAATATTTTTGTATTTAGCCGTGATAGACGATGTCGGATAATTATTTTTGCACAAAATGAAGCCAAAGCTTGATGTGAAATGGGATGGAGAGTTTGGCAGTGAATGAGCTTGACCATTAGGTTTGGTTTTGGCGAGTGTGACTATGGGCGAGTTTGACAGTGGGTGAGTGTGACTGTGACTATGGGCGAGTTTGACAGTGCGCGAGTTTGACTAGGCGCAGAGGCAGCTGAAAAAATCAGTTTTGATAGTTGAACTAAAATTCATATTTGTAACGTACTCAGACAAATATCTTCAGCAATAAGGACAAGACATTCCCATCATATCAAAAAGTTTGGATACACTAGTTAATTGCAGTTAGTGTAGCGAATAATTACCTCATTAGCAAGAGAGCCCACAAACCTAATGAGAAATATCAAGTTACCAGAGTTGGATTACTACAGTAGTACTATAATGGTCAGCTATCCCAACAAGAGAAAATGGAGTGTAAATAAATAGAGGTGTGTCATTCTGACGATAGAACACCTACATCAAGTTCTTTCTCCAGTGTGTTTATTTCGTTAGTGGCGCCGTTCATCTTCTCCAATTCCCCCTGAAAGATAATATGATTAATGAATAAGCTTCAATTGACCGTTACTGTGGCTTATTCTGGCGTAGCAAATGTGTTCCGTTAGTTCGTCACAAATATTGGCCGAAAAGACTTTAGCCGACATGAGAAACAAATTTGCCTTTATTTTAACATCAAAACAGATGTGAGCAAATTTATTGCAGAGAGGCGATGAATGTGTGCAGCAGCTGAGACTATTGTAGTGCACAGACATCATATGCACCGACACACAGACATCATAGCAACTGAGTGTATTTCCCTGAACACGCGATGCAACGTGATATCAGGCATGACATCCCCTTGCCAACACAAGAGCCTTTCATCAGTCAAGGCTCCAATATGTTCATCTCACATAATTGCTAATGAGGCAAGAACAAAAACTACATATATAGACCAAACTTTTTCTGTATTGCGCGAAATATTAAATACCATACGCTTGGTACTGCTTTGATTACATTTTTGTAAAAGGAGTAGTTATATTTCATGACTTGCGTCCTTCAGCTCTGGAACAAAGCGCTTTTCTGTGACCTCTATGTAAAACTTGGCCAATGTAACGGGGCAATTACAAAAATGTGAGAATATGAAAACATTCAACAAAAATAAATGAGAAATGCTTTCATCTCCAAAGTGATCAGCGCCATTCTTTGTGCATTTGAAAAGACAGTTATTGCAGAGCTTGCCAATGTAACTCATAAGATACATTGAACAGACAGACAACAAGAAAATTGTATCCAAACCAGCTAGATAGTCAGAATGGTGTAACAATGAAAATAAGCATCGAGCACAGACAATAAGACAGCACCTGTATGCGAGGGTCTAGCTGCTGTTTGGACTCTTCCTCATTGTCTGCATTACTGAATGAGACTGGGGCAGTGGTGGAAGACATGGTCTCAACTGAAATAGAGTAATAACAGCGAGTTAACCAGCTCCTACAAAAACTGAGAGACTACATTATTTGGGTGTTAAAAATTCACCTCAACAACTTCATCTATGAAATATTTAGCGTAGTATGATTATGGTTTCTGATGCAAGCGTGGGTTTATCACGCATTAACAAACTATACAGTTACCATAACATTACCTGCTGCTGGCAAATCCTATGTATATATCACTATATATTATATAGTGATGCATCACTATATATTATATAGTGATGCATATCAATATCACTATATATTATATAGTGATGCATATCAATATCACTATATATTATATAGTGATGCATATCAATATCACTATATATTATATAGTGATGCATATCAATATCACTATATATTGTTCTTGTAGGAGTAGCTTGTTAATGCATTATCAATATTTATGTTATATTAAAAGTCAAACATTCGCTGAGCTGTGTAATGGTATAGAGATTCTTTGGTAACAATGCTAGAGCAGCACTTCCTAGTGACCATGCATTGGTTACATCTGGCTATACCTAATTACAGAGCAAGAAACCCACCTAAGTTAGTCTAAAGTATTAATCAAACCCTAACAGTAAAATTAGGGCCTGCAAACACCTCGAGTGAACAGTTTTTAGCTACACTCCAAATATGCAAGAAACTACGATGGTATTTTAAGAAAATGAATGTAGTGTCACTTACAATCTGGCAAACTCCAGAAGACTATATTTTGACAAATTTTTATTTTTCGCTCGAAGCTTTTGAACACCAATAACTGACAAAGTTAATATTTGGCTTTATTTCTAATAAAAACAAATTAATTCACTCTAAATATGCTTACACACGATGACATGCACTACCCTAACAATTTGCTTAGATGCAAAGTGGTGACAGGGAAACCTACTACCACCCCTTGAGCATAGCGCCATCCAATTGCTCCTCTACACTCAAAGCTGGCACACTGTTTTGATGTATTACAGAAAATGTAACTTTGGAATGTACTTAGTGTAGGACATTCGCGCCCTCGAGTGTTATGATAATAACTTAGTGACAACGTATGGCTAGTATGAAATAATAAGAAAGGCCAGAAGTTGAGCTATGCATATAATAAACTAAGTCTTAGGCCAACATAAGTAAGTAGCTTAGAGCCTTCCATCACCGGGTTTAGTAAATTAGAGACGATGAATAAGCAAATATCAGGACAGTTCTAATTAATAGACGGCTACTTATCCAAGGGAAAAGTAAAGTGACAAAAAATGCAATTTGTCAATGAGCATTCATATTATTAAAATATTGAAACTAAATTCGGAATAAATAGAGCTGTTAGTGTATGAGTAAACATTAGCTCAAATCGCAAAAACAAGACCTTAAAAGCCAAAAATATAGTCTAAATGTCGACTTCTCAATACTCTTCCCTTTAGTTAAATGCACCGCATAAATTGTTTGCTAATAGCTGAGAGGAGCTGAAAAGTTTCATCACTTGTGGTAATGTAAGTACACCGGATGAAATGCATACCAAGTCAATTTTGTAGGCTTTTTAAGAGGTTTGCAGCATGTTCATACGTAATGCAATGACTGGGTCTTCTTTTACAACTTTGGTTACAATGCATCTTGGCTGACTAATAAGCTCACTCATATAACTACAGGTGTAATATTTTACTTTACTTCAACACACCTTAAATTAATTATTTGAGTAATATTCAAAAACTGCCATTAGAATGTAAAAAGAAGCTTTAGCAATCTGTTTTGATGCAACAAATCTTACAGCCCTCACTTATGAGAGAAAGCAGCAAAACCTAGTAGCCTAGGAACTATGAAATATCATACTATTAAATGTTTCACATATACATCAACTATTAATGGCCATTAATATTATTGTATTACTAAAATGGTAGCTAAAAATCCTCAACACTAAAACAGAAGGTAGGCCTAAGCAGCACAAAACAAAGAAGAATTATGCAAAAAGAAAGCTTCGCCTCGGTCCACTAGACATCTGACATATATTTTATTATACAAAAAATCTAAAACATGCTGTCAAAAATGTATTGCTGTATGTGAGCTTGTGACAAACCAGCAAATGTAGGTTTATATCAACAAGAAACTGTGTTACAAATCAACACAATAACATAAAAGCAATCTGGAGAAACAAACTATATGATTTGGGCAAAATCGCAGCACAATTATTTCCGTAAAAATTTAAATGCTGGTAAGCCATCAAACGTTTAGTGGTTTTACAATAGCACAAAGTATTGGAAACCGTGCCCCACCCTACTTAGATTACAGCGCTCTTATACTGTCATAAAATGATATTAATCTAATGATAAAATATTCTAACATATTTAAAGCCTAATACCATTTCACTTATACTAAAGCACAATATTTGCGCTCAGGATTGTGAACATTTTAAAGTATAATTTATATACAACTTACTGCTAGAAAAGCCCCGCTAGAACTAACGATTTGGATGGAAACGGGATCAATATGCTAGCTTACTTTTATTGGCTCGCTCCAGATCATAGACCTAGAGGTTTTGAGTATTTTTTATGGGCGCGCATCCGTTTACGAACGTGTATCTTTGATTGGTTTGCATGAAGTTTAGAACTATAGAAAACGCTAAATACGTCATGAAAGTCCTTCCCGTTGTGATGCGCAGTTGAGATATTAACCAATGAAATACATGTTGTACACAATTGTTGTTACATCACCACGACGGACACACGTGGGAAGCCACGTCTCTTTCGTTTTTCGTTTCACGAAGCCTGATGTCACAAATTGTGAATAAGAGTGCTTAATAAAATTTTGCATTCACAATGAATGCGTTTAGATTGGTCGGCGATCTTTTTCACTTGATTGCATTGGTTTTGCTACTTCTCAAAATATGGGTCTCCAAATCCGTTACAGGTGAGCAAATTGACATCTGCCTAGTGAAAAAAGTCTACTATATTGACTCAAACTGCTTGTCTCTAGTTATTGTTAGTTATATAATATCTTATTTTTTCACAATTTGGACCGGACTGTGAATAATGCAAGTGTTTTATGTATATCGTTAAAATGGCTCGCTAGGTTTTTGCTTGCTTTTGTCAGACGCCTTAGTAGATTATTAATGAATGTTCTCGTTTATTGTTGTGATAATGTTGTCATGGAGGATTTTGTTTGTTGTGGCATGGTGTTTAGTTAAGGATATTTGTGTTTTGGTGGATTATTTCATTAGGGTAGTACCTAGTAACTTTCTGTAATTGAGATAGCGCTCCATTTCCTTTACAGCTGATCGTGTGTAGAAGCCTTTGCTATGTAGAGATCTGATATGATCTGAGAGATAGTTCAATTTAATTTTGTCAATAGTTTATGTATCGATAGCTGCGATTCTTAGCTCCTACCAAAAGGGCTGAAATTTTCATAGTTACTCAATATGTTACAATTGCCTAGGTTACAACAGAAAGAAGTGACTGCATGACAACATGTTTAGTTGCGCTTAGTCATGTGATCTAATTTGCCGCTTGCAATATTTGAGCTACAAATAAAGTTTAAAATAAGACTAGAAATAGTGTTGCCATCAAACAGTCCAAATACAGTCATACCTCGACATACGAGCTTAATGCGTTCCGAGACTGAGCTCGTATGTCAATTTACTCGCATCTCAAGGCACTATTTCCTATATAAAATGAATATTCATTAATTCGTAATATAAGATTCCTTACCATATTATGAAACAACCAACCAGAGAGGATATTACGATGAAAAAGTGTTTTTAATTGTTATAATCCAGTACCTACACTAACAAAGGAACAAATACCGATTTAGTTGTTATGATCTGCAATAAAATGTAACATCACTATGTACACTATTGAATGAAATTTTTACCTCCGAGACAAACGTTGTTGATAACGGCGGTCTGAGTGTGACACGCATTCGGCACACTAAACTTTTGTGCTCTTGCATAATAGAAAGTTTAAATTCAATGAATTTAGCTGAAATTCATTGAATTTGAAACTAAATTATAATCTTTTACTAAACTTACTAAAATTTTGTCATCATACGCTTTTAGTATCGGCCAGTTATGCGCTTTTAGTATCGGCCAGTTATGCGCTTTTAGTATCGGCCAGTTATGCGCTTTTAGTATCGGCCAGTTATGCGCTTTTAGTATCGGCCAGTTATGCGCTTTTAGTATCGGCCAGTTATGCGCTTTTAGTATCGGCCAGTTATGCGCTTTTAGTATCGGCCAGTTATGCGCTTTTAGTATCGGCCAGTTATGCGCTTTTAGTATCGGCCAGTTATGCGCTTTTAGTATCGGCCAGTTATGCGCTTTTAGTATCGGCCAGTTATGCGCTTTTAGTATCGGCCAGTTATGCGCTTTTAGTATCGGCCAGTTATGCGCTTTTGCCTCGCATTCTCTATAACTTTTAGCCAACCTGCGAGAAACTTTTTCAAACTGATTCGAGGAGAAATACCGAGCGATCTGTTCTCAAAAGCAGCCTCTCGCACACTTGGCCATGTAGTGTAATGGCTATCGAGAACCTGCAGGTACGCTTGTATCTCAAATATTACCTGTATCTCGAGGAAGAAACTTGATTGAAAGTCAGCTCGTATTTCGAGTTTCTCGTATGTTGGGGAATCGTATGTAGAGGTATGACTGTAAATAACTAATGATTCGAAGATAAATTTTGAAATTATCTTATCTTGCCATGATGAGCCTTTCTGTGCAAATTTTTATGTATTGTAGTTTGTCTGATTATAATTTAAGATTAATGTCAGGAGTGCTCTATCAATAATTTATTAAGTCAATTGAAAGTAAAACATAACAAATCTGCTACAAGATTTTACATGTCACTTTTTACATGTAAATTTTTGTAGTTTTTAGAGGTCAGTTGTTTGAGGAGAATGTAGGTCATCAGCCTTTTCGCACTTACATTACCTGTAATGTAATTTCATTAAAATGTTTGATAGCCATGTTTGCATTGTATTTTATGTTAACTCTACCATTATTCAGCTAATTTGAATTTTTTCTGATCATCGATTTGAGTGAATATGGGACCAGGTATGTGAAAGATGTTTACTTGCAAAAAGCGTACAACTTCTAAACATAATACCTCTTTTGGATTGGAATAGCTTGCAATTTTCATAAGAAGGCAACTCCAAAAAATATTTTCTCAATCTATTTAAGCTAAAATATTTTATTTTAGAATCGTCTTCTCATGAACCTGATAGATGGTGCCCCCAGTCCTACTCTAGCTTTAAACAATAAGTTAGAAAGTTATACTGTATGTAATAGCAAATCGATAGACTCATTATTGATTAACGACTTTATATTTACAGGGCTGTCTGGAAAGTCACAGCTCCTTCTGGCGCTCGTGTTTGTCACACGCTATATTGATCTCTTCACGCATTTTGTCTCACCGTACAACACATTGATGAAGATCTTCTTCCTTTCCTTGTCTTTTGCCACTGTACATCTCATCTATGGGAAATTCAAGGCAACCTATCTGGTCATCAGTGACACATTTAGGATAGAGTTCCTCATCGTACCATGCGCGGGTCTGGCCTGCCTTGTCAACCATGATTACAGTCCAGTTGAGGTGATGTTATGTGATTTTAGCATGATTTGTCTTCTGATTTGCTGCGCTTCCTTTGGCAAATTCCTACTAGGAATTTGCCAAAGGAAGCGCTGTGAATGTAACTAAGATTGTAATAAACTCAAGCATTGGAAAATTGGTGAAAAGATCCACCAGACACTGTAGAAAATCAAACACCAGGCATTTTCAGGGGCATCTTTTTTATACACTTGAACTATATTTTGCTTTGGTTTAACCCTCTTCTTTCATTGGCTAAACAAAGAAGACAACTCAGTCATTCCCATATCTCCTATTTTATTTCTAAGTCTTAAAATTATATGCTTTTATTATATTATTCATCAGATGAACTTTAGCATATCATATATATATATATCATATCATTGTGTTGCAATTATCATTGCATTGGAGCTCAGCATTATGCTACAGACACAGAAATAGAAATATTTGCTTTGGCTAAATTTTCGTTCAAAAATGCTTGTTTACATTAGTAGTCTGATAAGTTAGAATGGAGATATTATGCTAGTTAATCTGCGAAATTTGTGTAAGGATTCGTTTACCCGCTGTTTCTTATTGTTTATGATCCGAGTTGCACTGGAAACTGTGACTCGCTAAGCCTGTGTGTAGTAGATTTAACGCTGACTATGGGGTGCTCGACTTATGACGTTGATGGGTTCTTGAGACGCGGTGTAACTGAATTTCAGTGCAAGTTGGAAAAGCTTGAATAAATTACTCTATACTTTTATTAATATCTAGTTTTATCTTTCTATAATTTGATTAACATTGGAAGATCGGCCCTGCCCTTTGGAGCAATAATTAAGGTCATACAGATGACAGAGAGAGAACTGGCGAGCACAACCAACATGGTGTTTCACTGAAACTAAGTAACACCCTGATGCTGTCTTTCTCACCACAAGAACAACAAACCATATTCATCCCCTGCATGCTGGATACTAGTTTCATCCTACTAGTTTCTAAGATGTTAATATTGTTTGCGTTGCCTATCTCTTAAGCAACACTAAAACTCGACTACATCAAATATTATTTTAAATATTTTCATGAGGTGCATTCGCAACCTTGAAACGGTGATTCGAGTCAAGGTTGTTGTCACCCAAAGACTCCCTGTATTGGGCCTAACCATAAAATGAAAACCAATGCAAACAGACTTATATGGCAACGCATTAGAGATATGTGTAGGATTGTAATATTATTTTGGAAAACTGTACACAGTTGTGATTATACAAAGCGAATAATTTATCAGATGTTTTTCTTGTTATACAGGTCCTGTGGACATTTTCCATATATTTGGAGGCTGTAGCTATACTCCCTCAGTTGTTCATGATCAGCAAGACTGGAGAGGCCGAGGTTGTCACCACCCACTATCTATTCTGTCTTGCGTTTTATCGTGCCCTCTACATCCTCAACTGGATTTACCGGTTTTACACGGAACACTATTTTGACCTCATTGCCGTTGTGGCCGGCAGTGTCCAGACCGTTCTCTACGCTGACTTTGTCTACCTTTATATTACGAAGGGTTGGTTCCTAAAACTCAATGTTTATTATAGAATTATTAGAAAGGTTGACTCCTGGCTTTTTGTTGTGGTGGCATCATAACCATTTGCAAATTCATAAATGTAGTTGAGCCAATTACACAGTTGAACCTAGCTTTCCAACGGCACTACCTTGCTGTGCTAGCAGGCGCTGCCTCCAGGATTTCAATGCTTCATCTGTTGAGGTACATCAATGTTGGCTATTGAAAAACTAGTGCATGTAGATTGTAATACATACCCTGTTGTTTCCTGTCTAAAGGTTAGATAATAAGTTTTCACGTTTTTCACTAATCGATGTATTCTAAAATTCAAATATTTTCTACTTCATTCCGAGGCATGTTAAATGTAAACAGTTCAGTATCTTAAGGCAAACCTACTCTAGTCACCACCATTCGCTAGCTACCAAATGCTAACTTGTACCACATGTAATGTAGGTTTAACTGCAGGTTTGCTCTACTTTTCCAGTCCGCTTTGCTAGTCTTTTCCGACTACTAACCTGAACTGTTCTATTATCACAGCTAACAATAGCACAACATGGCTGACCCTCCTTCTTATAAGGTAGCGTCATGTGTATACAGCCTGGCCTCTCCTCGTTTTCATTCCCCCTTTCTATTCCACATCCCTTTTTCCTTACACCCCTATTCCTTTCAACCCCTTTTTCCTTTCCGCCTTCCTTCTCCCTCTTCTCTTTCACCTAACTCCTCCCTTCGACCCCCTTTTCCTTCCACTCCCCTTTTCCATTCCTTTTTTTCACTCCATTTCTCCCTTCTACTCGCCTCCTCCTTTTCATCCCTTCGCTCCTCCATCCCCAATTTTTCTTGGACCACCTTTTTCCTTCCGCCCACTTATTCCTTCCACCTCCCTTCTCCCTTTCCTCTTCTAACCCCCTTTCACTTCCCTTTTCCCTTTCATCTCTCTTCTTGTTAACCCTCTCCCTTCCACATCCTTTCTCCTTCCAATTTCCTTTTCCCTTCTCCCTTTCACATCCCTTGTACTCTCCCCTTTTCACACCCTGTCTCCTTTCCACTCTTACCTGCACCAGTTCATGCTTAACAAATAGCTACACACCCCTTACTGCTTGTACAGAGGACTTACTATTGGGAGAAGACGACCCCATCCCGGCTGATCCTCTCGCTGCTGCCGGCTCATCAGGCAACTCTGATGAAGATGACAAATCTGAATAATTGTTTTACCTCAATCTTTCTGGTAACAATTTTTCAGTCTATCTCCTAGGTGGCTCCTCATTCTCTTTCACCATGCTTTGCTAACAGCCTTTAATTAACCTGCGTATACCTAGTTGATCTAGAATTATTTATGATTGCGCCATAGATATAGTAAACCCTATATCTATGGTTTACTATATCTATGGATTGCGCTGCAAAGGCATGTGGCCTTGCACATTTGAATGCAACTATGAAGTTGAATTTTTCTTGTTGCTCAAAATCTTTTGTATTATGTGGCTTTACTTGTTTTCAAAATGGTTAGCTGTAGGTTGTTTTTTAAAGCGTGATACAATGCATTTAACAAACTAAAAACAGAACTATTTTTGAGGGTCTTTCAGTAAAACGCTACACATCAAACAGTTAAGGCGTAGTTTTAGCTAGAGGGAATACTGCATAAATACATTGCAATGCAAACGTTGATATCATATGAGGAACTAAGACATATGACGGAGTTTGCTAACAATCCTGTCTCATTATTTTGCTTTTGATTATCTTATCATGTCCCTTATATATGTTGTAGTCTGGATTCATGTTATCCTGTCCCTTATATATGTTGTAGTCTGGATTCACGGAAAGAAATTACTGCAGCCTGCTGAGGAAGAAATTGTCTAAAACGTAAATTTATGGACACATTGCCTTTATTATATTGATCAGATTTTTAAAGCAAGTGGAAAATTGACTGCCTTACTACTAGATATACCCAAGCAAATACTCGTCATGTGGCTGATCTATTCGATTATGCCTATGTATGTTTTACATCAATGGTGCTGCTGTTGAAACCGTTCTCTATTTTAATCCTTTTGTCCGCAATTTCTAAAGTCCATTTTCTGTTAAAAACTCATTTTATGAATTTTTAATCATGGTGCTGTCTACATTTAAATGTGAAACTGTGCTGACAATCTTAATACAATCATTTGAAAGCTCAAATAAGAGAATTTGCCACCTGAAGATGAAAGCTAGTAAATGTATGAAGTACAAAGTCATGTCAAGAAAAGCTAATGTTAACACCCATGAGTATGTAAGCCAGCTTCAGACAGCAACTGGAGGTTGGGCTGAGCTTGACTGTTCAGTTGGTGGCTTTTCTATGCTTTCTGCTTTGAGCCTCACTGCGTATGCCCTCTGCTCATCTTCTATGAGTGAGCAAAGCTTTTCCTTGTCAAGTTCATTAATAAGGCCATACTTTATGAGCTCTTCTATCATGGTAAGAGGCACGTCATCTTCGAGCAGTTCTGTCGTCAGCTGTCGGTTACTTTTGTCTTCTAACTTCAACATTAGAGTCATATTTATTATTCCCTCGCCATTCTTCTCTATCTGGCATTCCATGCTAGTGATTGTGCGCCGCTCAATGTCATTTGGCTCAGGTAACTCACATTTTTCTAATTTGTCACTCTGGTCAGGTGACACTGCCCGTGGCCTTGTAGGCTCTCTGTTCGTTTTTGACCGACTTTCTCCTCTAGAGAGGATTGGATACACGCCATTTTTAACATCTTCAACAAATTTCTCTAACTCTAATGCTGCAGGAACTTGTGAAAACAACCACGTTGTTGATTCACGTCCATCTACAAGCATCAAATGAAAGTAAGCGACAATAATTAATGACACCGTTAAATTTATCAATAAAAGACAACTCCCAAATAAATCTTAATGAACATGTAGGAACTGCTTTCTATGTAGCCTATATAATGAACTGTACATTTTTGTTGCGACTAATGTATATCAGCTTTTAGCCTTACCGGAGTGGTTTATCTGAGCAACAACTGCACTAGGAACGACCCTCATTGACTGCTGAAGTTCTTCACGGATGTTTTCATTTGGTATTTTACTGAGATACTGCACAAAGCTGTGGGCAGCAACTAGTTTCAAAGCATGAATTTCAAACAAAGCAGGATGAAAAAGAAGTTCCCGGGCCGTAGGTCGTGACTTTGGATCCTTATTCAAACAGACTGTTACAAACTGTTTTAAGGACGGATCCTCAATGCTGTCTACTGCCTTCTGAATGATATCTCCCAAGATCGGGGCTTCTTTTGCATCTCCTGATAATGGAAGTGCTTTAGTTATCATGCCTAAAGCGCATATACCAAAAGAATATATGTCAACAGCTGCACCAACTTGACTAGGGGTTTCATATTCAGGAGCAATGTAGTGCATGTTTTTTAACTGTGTCGTGCACGTACGAACGTGGTTGTGAATAGCATCTGGAGCTACCGAACTGATTTTAATAAGCCCATTATGCTGAAGAAAGATCATATCTAAAGTCAAGTTGCCATGGATAATCGGTGGCTCACATCCATGTAAGTAGCTAAGAGCAGAAAGTATTTGGGTTGTCCAGCGTTTCCAGGTCTTTATTGAGCGTTTTGGAGCCTTGATGAGAAAATTTTTCAAAGAGCCTGAAGACATGTACTCTGTGATAAAAATGATTCTGGGATTTGGAGCTTTGTTGTCAAACCAATACTTGTGTAACTTAGCTATGTTTGCATGCTCCAAATTGATCAAATTATCAAAAACCTGTTTTATTTCTTCTTGCTTAGCATTAAGCTTTTTCTTTTCAGAAAATTGAACTTCATTCCATACCACTTCTACGCCTTCTTCAGTATCCATGGCTAGAAAGGCTTGGTCGATACCAGGTACCTCCTGTTGCTGTACCTCCTCTTTCCTTTTTTGCCATCTACCGCATGGGGATTCTTCCAAAATCATTTCCTCGTCACTTTCACTGTCATGATCGTTCTCATCGTGAGTTTCTTTTCCAGCCTGCTGTTCAATTTCAGTGGTAGACTCCTTTTCCTCGGACATGCTTACATTGGTGATGTACAAAAACAACTACATTAATAAGACCTAGCCTACGACATCACGAGCGATAGATCGGAACATTAGCGCGGGATTCATGATACTGGCAAATAAAAAACGATAATCGTATCCGAACAGATTGTGGTAAAGTAGAGTACACAACGAGTACATTTCGCTCCACAGTTGTCCAGTAAATCAAATATCGCCGACCAGTGAAATACTTCTGTACAAAATGAGTAAAATACTATATAATGATCCAATATTGTGCACGGTGTCAACCATGGCGGCACTGACTATTACCGGGCCAATGCGACAGTATTTTTTGCTATATTTACATAACGCAATTTACATTACTCAACTGTTTGTCAAACGCCAGTCCATATTAGAATCATAAATCGGTAGTTCGTGTTTATTAAACTCTTTGCATTACTTAGGTTAAAGTTATGGCTACGAAGAATGAAAATTATCAGCAATATGTATTTTGACAGAGAATCAAATTTAAAAAAGTTTCGTTGCTCCAGTAGAGTTGAAGCAGAATTAACTGGTAGGCCTACTTGTAAATTGGACGCTATTTTCATGAGAGTTGTGATACATTTTTAAGCAGATAGTATTTTTTGTATGAATTTTTTTTACATTATGTCTGCTTAAACATTATTTATAATGATGTGTCTGTAATAGTAATTCATCCTAAGCTTTGTTTTATAGATCGTGTAATAATTTGTGAAATAGTATTTTTATGGTGTATGTAGTGTACTGTGTACATGCAAACTGCATTAAAGTGTTAAGAACAGTTAAGTCATTAAAGTTATTTTGCTTTAAAATGCGTGGCAAATTCCAGGAGTAACCAAATTGCTACTCCCGGAATATTCTTAAAGATTCTCGTCATCTACATTAGTCTCTCCTTGAACAGTTTCAATGCAACCAATGATATACAGCCCCCCCATGTTCTTGTGGGGGCTGTATATCATTGATGCAACTCACAATGATTGTTTAGCCTGGTGTTAGTGCTGTCGATAAACACTTAAACTGAACGATATTCCCTTTCACTAACATGCATTTTATGTCCTGTTTCAAGACTATGTTAAACACAAGTATTGTTTTAAACCAATGCTACTAAATTTCTGTTTTTATGTTTTATATTTGTCCCAGTTCTACTATATTTATAGCTAAGATGCAAAAATTTTACATTGACTGCTCTTCTTCCAGATAATCCAAAATAAATATCTGAAATTTCTTTACCTCATAAGATCACTAGTATGCTTTTTACAATTAAGGGAAAGCACTAACGTAAAATCGTTACAAGAACATAGAAAAGATGCACAAATAAAACTATATTGCAAAGTGTTGAGTTCTGGTGTTATTCAAAACACTTTTACTCTTTCCAATAACCCGCATGATACAAGACAAAATAGGGAATTGTACATACCATTTATATAATCAGGGCAATATTTTCACTCCTTTTTGCCGAAAACAATGAGGGATCTTTGACGTCGAGTGTGCAGATGTTTAGTTTCTTTTATTTAACCGGAGAGATGTGTACAGATGTATATGTAAATAAATAAATATACAGAAAAAAAGGTTCTTGAAACTGAGTTCTCACGCCTTTTTGCTTTTAGAAGCTCTCAGTGAGAACAATATGATCTGACTCTTTCATTCATTTTATAAGCTGATTTCCTGCTTATGCGTGAACTCTAATTTGTTAAGCTAAAAAACTGCTAGAATTATTTTGCCTTGTTAGCATGAAGACCAATTTTCACCAAAAGACAAAAGCAGTTAGATTTTGCATTTACTTCTACCTAAACAGGCTTGATGTGTTAATTTCATCAACTCTCATTATTGCGGTTTTTATTACAAAGTTCGTAAAGAGCGTAATACGTGAGTAACTCAACTACTATGCAATTTACCTAACACCTTTTATTATACAAAACAAAGTACCATAAATCTCTAATTGAGCGCCATGGCGCTAACTTTTTTGACCCTTCTTCTGTAGTGGCGGTCAATTGGAGGCGGCGTTCAAATAGAGGCTGGAGGTGTATTTTTCAAATGGCTCGTCAGAATTTTGGGAAGATAAATTGAGCCCTTTTCGGGCGACGCGAATGTAGCCCATGTTTCGTCCTCTTTTTGGGGTGGAGCGATATTAAACCTTTAAAATGCAATAAATCTGCTAACTTACTTCCAACTTGTCAAAGAATTTTTAATAAATATGCATCAATAAACTGAGAAATATCTCTACCAGCTGATATCTATTGCTTGCAATTAATTAACCTACGATAATATTATAGCCTGTGTTCTGCTTTGCAATTTGTTAGAGCTTTCAGTTTTTTTTTCATTTTAAATTTGAAGGCATATTTTTATTTTATATTTAACAATTTTGCATAAAAGCTCATTGCACGCAATGATATGTTTGCTACAATTTCCAGCCAAAACTGGCTTTTTATGCGCAATATAAGAAGAGTTACAAGCGTTGAACAATTGTAAAATCAGATTACCGTAATGATGCTATGAAATAATATGTTATAAATTTGCAAATTTATATGTTATATAATGATAATCCATCAAATGCTAAAAGTGTTCATGAACAAGGGACATAACAAAGCTTATATTTAAACATAAACATGGCATAAGTGACACAAGCATACTTATATTACATGCAGGAACAAAGATTAACGCTTTTAAAACAAAAGTATTTGCATCGTTTGCTAAGATAGCTGCATTCTAATTGTTGCTTTTGATGGAGGGAACATCTTCTTGTCCAATATCTTCTACAATGCCATCTGACCTCAACTCTTCTTCTGCATTGCTGAACTAGTCGATATTAGCGTTCAAATAATTTTTGGCAGAGTATAATTTTTATGCGTGCATTTACCACAATTGCAATGCTTAAAAGTTTTGCTCTCTAGATGTAACCTTTGGCCCAAAACTTGCAAACCAATTTATATACACTGTACTTCGAAGTATCAAGACCGCATTAAACAAGGAGCTACTATTAGCCTGAGACAGTTATTAATTATTTCTATGACATTGCTTTCAAAGTTTTAATGGAAAAAAATTGATTGTTATTAATGTAAACGATTCATTACTAATACGATTTTGTGGACACTTTTCTACTGATCACCTGATATTAAGGGTTCATGAAGATCAAAGATAGAGTGGCGGTCAAATGGAGGTGGTGTTCAAATAGAGGGTGGCATTCAATTAGAGGTTTTACGGTACTTTAAAAGCTGTTTTATATACCTCTCATTGCATATTTGGTTAAGCAACAACAACAACCATTGTTATACTACTGAGCATTTTGTTACAACATTTCAATGTTCAAGTTAATTAGAATGTGAATATTTTAGTACTCGCTTGTTGTAATATAAACAAGAAAATTGTACCCTCAAGAATGTTATAAATTGCCTGTAAGTTTCCTGGTTTGAACCATAGTGAACAAAAATTTAAAAGCATATGTATGGCTATTATATCAGCTCTCAGTTTCCTGCAATTGTATGGCTTATCCGTGCATTAGCATATGCAGTGCTCATCATTAGCTCTAAGAAATTGGGTCCCAAGTCTTTAGGTGTTTCCAGCCCCTGTGTGGTAAAACATTCTTTTGTAGCCAGCACAAAGTTTATTATTGGCTTGTTGTAAGAGCCAATAATAAACATACATACTGTAAACCTGTTTACATATTTTTGTATCTACATGATGAATAGTATTTAGTTTGTTAAAATTGAGGACTGTTTATTAAGTCACCTGATCAATCTCAAAACTCAGGGTTTTAAGGAACCTTTATCCTCTGATGTTTATGAGATCTCAAGGCGTGCTCTGTTTGCCACATGATTTTCATTAGTTTTTATTATTATAATTACCGTCATGCAATGCGGTAGCAGCTCTGCTTATTTTAATAGTATTTTTACTATGGCCGCAGGTAGGTGATAAAGATGAACATTGCTGATTGGGACTGGACGGGGCATGTCTCGGAAGAGGATGATCAAAACGATGATGGCAATAAGCCTTTTGTAAGACAATATTTCTCTGTTGATTTTTGCTGACAATTTATATAAATATTCTCGATTAGCCTACTTACACTTCAATGAACTTAACAAACTGGCTTATTGCCAGTTTTTCTATCATCACTACTAGAAATATAACTAACAAGAGGATTAGCCACATTTAGGTATTGATTGAGGTCACTCACAAACCATACAAGAGTGTCAAAAGTATGCACAGATATTCTGGATTACAATGATAATAAACTTTGTAGTGTTTGCCTTTTGCAGTGCAAAGCTTGAGTCTATAAAAAATAACATGGCTGTCCCATACTTTTGCTTGTGACTGTACATTTTAGTAAGTGCCTACTATTTCCAGTAAGTGCCTACTATTGCCAGTAAGTGCCTACTATTGCCAGTAAGTGCCTACTATTGCCAGTAAGTGCCTACTATTGCCAGTAAGGTCTCCCCTGTTACTCCTTATTCATTGATACTTTATTGACTTAGTGGTGGCAATTTATGGTTTATCTTTGTTTAAAAATGACACGTTATGTCATTAATTGAAACTGCAAATGTGTCAAACTGATTGATAGTAATCTGGATTAATAATGATCTTTCATCATTGACAAGAATTATTGGTAAGAGTTGATGCTGTGGTGAAAGGATTTGAAACAAAAGTTGATTGCTTCACAGCAAGCATCGTCTGGAGGAACATAGACTAATGCTCATACTAATGGAGCATTGTCTGAAATTTGCAATCTGTTATCTAAGGAGTTTTAGAAATTTGATTTAAACATGCACTCACGAAAACGTGGCAAACAGTAATATAACTATACAACGCAAGGAGTTGTCTACACTTTTTCAATGTTAGTCATGATAAAAAACAAACAATTCTTATTTTTGTATCGTTCACCTAGCAATAGACTAATGTTTGTAGTATATTTGTGACTCATTCACTCAACATAAATTTGTTAAAGTATTTAGGGTACAGACCACAAATTACTCTATTGACTTTTTATAACACACCATTTGCAGCTTTGTGTTGTATGATATATATTGCTCTCATGAACGTACTGCTGTAAAAACATTGTTTGTGAAACTTGTAGTACAATCAGTAAAGACAAAGAAACCACCAATTAGATTACTGTTAGTCGCTATTAATTTGAAAAAGTTTGGTCCTGTCAGGATGCTATATTTTATGACTTGCTATGCTCGATGTAATGATATAATATTACCTGACTGCGATGATGGTATGTCTACTTTGCAGGCCAGCCAGCAGTCCGGAATCGTGTTTGTAATTGACTGCAGTCCATCCATGTTTGTCAAGTCTGAAGATGATGAAGAAAACCACTTCACTAAATGTGTCAGATGCATTCAGCAAGTCTGTCAGAAGAAAGTACTAAGCAATGACAAGGACCTGCAGGCTGTTGTCATGTTTGGAGTGGTAGGCTTTTCAGTTTTTATACTTTTAGAAAGATGCAACACGTATTTTGCTTTCATGTAATCCGATAGTCATTTTCTTTGTAATTATATTTTTAACTCACTACACTATGTATTTCCATCTAGAGATGGCTCAGAAATAATGTGAAATACTACTGCCGTTATTTCAAACCAAATCTCTATATATAAGAGAGTTGTGGCATGACACCTATTGTTTATAATCATATAATTCATTGTCTGCTCATGTGAAAGCTGAAAAAACACTCTGGTTTCTTATTCACTTTGTAGCCAGACTGTATGCTATTCTGTTCATACGGTATATGCTGTGCTGTACTGTTTATACGGTATATTCTATGCTATACTGTTTATGCTATTATATATTCACGGAGTAAAACAAGTTTCATTTTTCAGCTTTTATATAAATATGTTTGTAGTTGGTCTAAACTTCTGATTAGTAACAATATTAGACGGTAGACTGGAAATGTCTGCATTAATATAACTCCAGATGGAGTTTTCAGATTCAGTATTAGACTTGTGAACTTTGAAAAAGCTATCAGATAAGACAGAGTGCAGGCAGTTCAGCCATTATTCACTACTAGATGAATGCTCAGTGTTGCACGGATAATAAAAAAGTTTTTGCATAGAAAAGTTATTTTTGATTGGCCAAGTTTCTTTACCCAAAAAATTTTAGTAACTTAAGCTAGTTAATTTTATTATAACTTAAGCCAGAGTAGGAAAAAAGATTGCGTCATATTGTTTAAGTGTGCTGAAGTGTATTTGAACCAATTGGTATTGAAGATTGGCAGGGGCAATAAGTATGATGTGCGCTATTATTCATTACTGTGGCCAGTTGGACACGTAATCGAGTGGTTTAGTACGCTTGTCTGCAGACCTAGAGGTTCTGAGTTCAAATCCTGTGCAAAACGAATTTTTCGTTTCCGAGACTTTATTGCTATAGCTGGACTAACAACAAACTATCCCCAGATAAACAACGAACACTGAAATTTATATGTACATGTGTATAGATTTGTTTATACAACTTGGAGTTGTTCTTCCGAAAAGGAAACAACTCTGATGTGTGTTATTGTCATTTTTATGCTTACTATTTCCATTCATCTTTTGCATCTGATGGAGTCCGTTTTCATTCAACTTGGATTACAGTCTGCATTAATACCTTCAGTTTAGTCTGCGTAACTGATTGTTTGAATAGAGATTTTAAAAGCGATTCTTTTCAAACAGAAAGTATGTAATGCATTTGCTATATATTGTAGGGCCAGATGAGCTCTGGAGATAATAAAGCAATACACATTTACCAGGTGAGTCCGATTGTCATCTTACTTTACCATCCATAATGGGTTTCGATAGCCTGTTTAAAGATGTGATTAAATTTTTGTGTTAATAGGCTAAGGGCAATGAACAATTGCTTTATAACAACAAAATTTTGTGTCCTGAGTATGCTACATTTTTTAAGTTTAGTGAATTTGCTATAATGAGTTTTATGGTGATTTTAAAATCATAAATCGATTAACAATTATTTTTGGTTTTTGCCTGTTTGGTGAAGCCTCTATCTTTTGATAATGATTTCGCGCTCAAAGTTTGCTATTTACAATATTTATAAAAGCAGTTATTAACGGATTCACTTTAAACCTGCTGTACAAAATACTTCTCTCTGATGGCTCCTCATTTGAACTACAGTAGTTTATTGCTCATTTATAATTAGTAATTAATAAACACAGAATATCAATGGAAAGACAACTCATACTTTTAAGTTGGTAGCCTTCACAATTGTTGTGGATTCATCTACACACATTTTAGGCTGATTTTAAATTGAAATAATACGTCATTCTACAATGCTTATTTTAGTAATTATGTTTCTGCTGTAATGTGGGCCTTCTAGTTAGTATGCAATTTTTATTTATGTAACTTTATAACTTGCATTGTGCCCTCCAAAACTGAATAGACACGCATGCAGTCTTCAATACAGTTCTGTCAGCTGTCAACACGCCAACTTTTCTCCCACATTTCTTATTGTAGACGTTGGGTCAGTTGAACATTCAGAGAATAACTGACCTGGAGAGTGTCAAGGAAGGTAGGCTATTCTATTTATGTTCATCATACAAGGAAGGTAGGCTATTCTATTTATGTTCATCATACAAGGAAGGTAGGCTATTCTATTTATGTTCATCATACAAGGAAGGTAGGCTATTATACTTATGTTCATCATACAAGGAAGGTAGGCTATTCTATTTATGTTCATCATACAAGGAAGGTAGGCTATTCTATTTATGTTCATCCTACAAGGAAGGTGGGCTATTCTATTTATGTTCATCATGCAAGGAAGGTGGGCTATTCTATTTATGTTCATCATACAAGGTAGGTAGGCTATTCTATGTACCGTATGTTCATCCTACAAGGAAGGTAGGCTATTCTATTTATGTTCATCCTACAAGGTAGGTAGGCTATTCTATGTACCGTATGTTCATCCTACAAGGAAGGTAGGCTATTCTATTTATGTTCACCATACAAGGAAGGTAGGCTATTCTATTTATGTTCACCATACAAGGAAGGTAGGCTATTCTATTTATGTTCATCATACAAGGAAGGTAGGCTATTCCATTTATGTTCACCATACAAGGAAGGTAGGCTATTCTATTTATGTTCATCCTACAAGGAAGGTAGGCTATTCTATTTATGTTCATCATACAAGGAAGGTAGGCTATTCTATTTATGTTCATCCTACAAGGAAGGTAGGCTATTCTATTTATGTTCATCCTGCAAGGAAGGTAGGCTATTCTATTTATGTTCATCATACAAGGAAGGTAGGCTATTCTATTTATGTTCACCATACAAGGAAGGTAGGCTATTCTATTTATGTTCATCATACAAGGAAGGTAGGCTATTCTATTTATGTTCATCCTACAAGGTAGGTAGGCTATTCTATGTACCGTATGTTCATCCTACAAGGAAGGTAGGCTATTCTATTTATGTTCACCATACAAGGAAGGTAGGCTATTCTATTTATGTTCATCATACAAGGAAGGTAGGCTATTCTATTTATGTTCATCATACAAGGAAGGTAGGCTATTCTATTTATGTTCATCATACAAGGAAGGTGGGCTATTCTATTTATGTTCATCATACAAGGAAGGTAGGCTATTCTATTTATGTTCACCATACAAGGAAGGTAGGCTATTCTATTTATGTTCATCATACAAGGAAGGTAGGCTATTCTATTTATGTTCACCATACAAGGAAGGTAGGCTATTCTATTTATGTTCATCATACAAGGAAGGTAGGCTATTCTATTTATGTTCATCCTACAAGGTAGTTAGGCTATTCTATGTACCGTATGTTCATCCTACAAGGAAGGTAGGCTATTCTATTTATGTTCACCATACAAGGAAGGTAGGCTATTCTATTTATGTTCATCATACAAGGAAGGTAGGCTATTCTATTTATGTTCATCATACAAGGAAGGTAGGCTATTCTATTTATGTTCATCATACAAGGAAGGTGGGCTATTCTATTTATGTTCATCATACAAGGAAGGTAGGCTATTCTATTTATGTTCACCATACAAGGAAGGTAGGCTATTCTATTTATGTTCATCATACAAGGAAGGTAGGCTATTCTATTTATGTTCATCCTACAAGGAAGGTAGGCTATTCTATTTATGTTCATCATACAAGGAAGGTAGGCTATTCTATTTATGTTCATCATACAAGGAAGGTAGGCTATTCTATTTATGTTCACCATACAAGGAAGGTAGGCTATTCTATTTATGTTCATCATACAAGGAAGGTAGGCTATTCTATGTACCGTATGATCATCATACAAATACCTGTCTCTTACCAATACCTCTCCTAGTTATTTATTATACAGTAGTGTGTGAAATAAACTGGATGACTCTGTTGAAAAACTAAAATTCTCATCTACAACATTGTTATTACTTGTGAATTTAGTCAATAGCCATAAATTATATATTAAATTAATCCTTACTTTGTCCCGATTTCAAATATGTAAACTGAACAAGCTGCAAGTTTATGTTTTGGAATGATTATATAGGCTAAATTCTGGACCTTTCATTTGGTACTGGTACATCTTTATTTGTTACTGGTACATCTTTATTTGTTACTGGTACATCTATATTTGTTACTGGTACATCTATATTTGTTACTGGTACATCTTTATTTGTTACTGGTACATCTTTATTTGTTACTGGTACATCTATATTTGTTACTGGTACGTCATTATTTGTTACTGGTACATCTTTATTTGTTACTGGTACGTCTTTATTTAGTACTGGTACGTCTTTATTTGTTACTGGTACGTCATTATTTGTTACTGGTACATCTTTATTTGTTACTGGTACATCTATATTTGTTACTGGTACATCTATATTTGTTACTGGTACGTCTTTATTTAGTACTGGTACGTCTTTATTTGTTACTGGTACATCTTTATTTGTTACTGGTACATCTATATTTGTTACTGGTACATCTTTATTTGTTACTGGTACATCTTTATTTGTTACTGGTACGTCTTTATTTGTTACTGGTACATCTTTATTTGTTACTGGTACGTCTTTATTTGGTACTGGTACATCTTTATTTGTTACTGGTACATCTTTATTTGTTACTGGTACATCTTTATTTGTTACTGGTACATCTTTATTTGTTACTGGTACGTCTTTATTTGGTACTGGTACATCTTTATTTGTTACTGGTACATCTTTATTTGTTACTGGTACGTCTTTATTTGTTACTGGTACATCTTTATTTGTTACTGGTACATCTTTATTTGTTACTGGTACGTCTTTATTTAGTACTGGTACGTCTTTATTTGTTACTGGTACGTCATTATTTGTTACTGGTACATCTTTATTTGTTACTGGTACATCTATATTTGTTACTGGTACGTCTTTATTTAGTACTGGTACATCTTTATTTGTTACTGGTACGTCTTTATTTGTTACTGGTACATCTTTATTTGTTACTGGTACATCTATATTTGTTACTGGTACATCTTTATTTGTTACTGGTACATCTTTATTTGTTACTGGTACGTCTTTATTTGTTACTGGTACATCTTTATTTGTTACTGGTACATCTATATTTGTTACTGGTACATCTATATTTGTTACTGGTACGTCTTTATTTAGTACTGGTACGTCTTTATTTGTTACTGGTACGTCATTATTTGTTACTGGTACATCTTTATTTGTTACTGGTACATCTATATTTGTTACTGGTACATCTATATTTGTTACTGGTACGTCTTTATTTAGTACTGGTACGTCTTTATTTGTTACTGGTACGTCATTATTTGTTACTGGTACATCTTTATTTGTTACTGGTACATCTTTATTTGTTACTGGTACATCTATATTTGTTACTGGTACGTCTTTATTTGTTACTGGTACGTCTTTATTTGTTACTGGTACATCTTTATTTGTTACTGGTACATCTTTATTTGTTACTGGTACATCTTTATTTGTTACTGGTACATCTATATTTGTTACTGGTACGTCTTTATTTAGTACTGGTACGTCTTTATTTGTTACTGGTACATCTTTATTTGTTACTGGTACATCTATATTTGTTACTGGTACATCTTTATTTGTTACTGGTACATCTTTATTTGTTACTGGTACATCTTTATTTGTTACTGGTACGTCTTTATTTGTTACTGGTACATCTTTATTTGTTACTGGTACGTCTATATTTGTTACTGGTACATCTATATTTGTTACTGGTACATCTTTATTTGGTACTGGTACGTCTTTATTTGTTACTGGTACATCTTTCTTTGTTACTGGTACGTCTTTATTTGTTACTGGTACATCTATATTTGTTACTGGTACATCTTTATTTGTTACTGGTACGTCTTTATTTGTTACTGGTACATCTTTCTTTGTTACTGGTACGTCTTTATTTGTTACTGGTACATCTATATTTGTTACTGGTACGTCTTTATTTAGTACTGGTACGTCTTTATTTGTTACTGGTACGTCATTATTTGTTACTGGTACATCTTTATTTGTTACTGGTACATCTTTATTTGTTACTGGTACATCTATATTTGTTACTGGTACATCTTTATTTGTTACTGGTACATCTTTATTTGTTACTGGTACATCTTTATTTGTTACTGGTACGTCTTTATTTGTTACTGGTACATCTTTATTTGTTACTGGTACGTCTATATTTGTTACTGGTACATCTATATTTGTTACTGGTACATCTATATTTGTTACTGGTACGTCTTTATTTGTTACTGGTACATCTTTATTTAGTACTGGTACGTCTTTATTTGTTACTGGTACGTCATTATTTGTTACTGGTACATCTTTATTTGTTACTGGTACATCTTTATTTGTTACTGGTACATCTATATTTGTTACTGGTACGTCTTTATTTGTTACTGGTACATCTATATTTGTTACTGGTACGTCTTTATTTGTTACTGGTACATCTTTCTTTGTTACTGGTACATCTTTATTTGTTACTGGTACGTCTATATTTGTTACTGGTACATCTTTATTTGTTACTGGTACATCTTTATTTGTTACTGGTACATCTATATTTGTTACTGGTACGTCTTTATTTGTTACTGGTACATCTTTATTTGTTACTGGTACATCTTTATTTGTTACTGGTACATCTTTATTTGTTACTGGTACGTCTTTATTTGTTACTGGTACATCTTTCTTTGTTACTGGTACATCTTTATTTGTTACTGGTACGTCTATATTTGTTACTGGTACATCTTTATTTGTTACTGGTACATCTTTATTTGTTACTGGTACGTCTTTATTTGTTACTGGTACGTCTTTATTTGTTACTGGTACATCTTTATTTGTTACTGGTACGTCTTTATTTGTTACTGGTACATCTTTCTTTGTTACTGGTACGTCTTTATTTGTTACTGGTACATCTTTATTTGTTACTGGTACATCTTTATTTGGTACTGGTACATCTTTATTTGTTACTGGTACGTCTTTATTTGTTACTGGTACATCTTTATTTGTTACTGGTACGTCTTTATTTGTTACTGGTACATCTTTCTTTGTTACTGGTACATCTTTATTTGTTACTGGTACGTCTTTATTTGTTACTGGTACATCTTTATTTGTTACTGGTACATCTTTATTTGTTACTGGTACGTCTTTATTTGTTACTGGTACATCTTTATTTGTTACTGGTACATCTTTATTTGTTACTGGTACGTCTTTATTTGTTACTGGTACATCTTTATTTGTTACTGGTACATCTTTATTTGTTACTGGTACATCTTTATTTGGTACTGGTACATCTTTATTTGTTACTGGTACATCTTTATTTGTTACTGGTACGTCTATATTTGTTACTGGTACATCTTTATTTGTTACTGGTACATCTTTATTTGTTACTGGTACATCTTTATTTGGTACTGGTACATCTTTATTTGTTACTGGTACGTCTTTATTTGTTACTGGTACATCTTTATTTGTTACTGGTACGTCTTTATTTGTTACTGGTACATCTTTCTTTGTTACTGGTACATCTTTATTTGTTACTGGTACGTCTTTATTTGTTACTGGTACATCTTTATTTGTTACTGGTACATCTTTATTTGTTACTGGTACGTCTTTATTTGTTACTGGTACATCTTTATTTGTTACTGGTACATCTTTATTTGTTACTGGTACGTCTTTATTTGTTACTGGTACGTCTTTATTTGGTACTGGTACATCTTTATTTGTTACTGGTACATCTTTATTTGTTACTGGTACGTCTTTATTTGTTACTGGTACGTCTTTATTTGTTACTGGTACATCTTTATTTGTTACTGGTACGTCTTTATTTGTTACTGGTACATCTTTATTTGTTACTGGTACGTCTTTATTTGGTACTGGTACGTCTTTATTTGTTACTGGTACATCTTTATTTGTTACTGGTACATCTTTATTTGTTACTGGTACATCTTTATTTGTTACTGGTACGTCTTTATTTGTTACTGGTACATCTTTATTTGTTACTGGTACATCTTTATTTGTTACTGGTACGTCTTTATTTGTTACTGGTACGTCTTTATTTGGTACTGGTACGTCTTTATTTGTTACTGGTACATCTTTATTTGTTACTGGTACGTCTTTATTTGTTACTGGTACATCTTTATTTGTTACTGGTACGTCTTTATTTGTTACTGGTACATCTTTATTTGTTACTGGTACATCTATATTTGTTACTGGTACATCTTTATTTGTTACTGGTACATCTTTATTTGTTACTGGTACGTCTTTATTTGTTACTGGTACGTCTTTATTTGTTACTGGTACATCTTTATTTGTTACTGGTACGTCTTTATTTGTTACTGGTACATCTTTATTTGTTACTGGTACATCTTTATTTGTTACTGGTACATCTTTATTTGTTACTGGTACGTCTTTATTTGGTACTGGTACGTCTTTATTTGTTACTGGTACGTCTTTATTTGTTACTGGTACATCTTTATTTGTTACTGGTACGTCTTTATTTGTTACTGGTACATCTTTATTTGTTACTGGTACGTCTTTATTTGTTACTGGTACGTCATTATTTGTTACTGGTACATCTTTATTTGTTACTGGTACATCTATATTTGTTACTGGTACGTCTTTATTTAGTACTGGTACGTCTTTATTTGTTACTGGTACATCTTTATTTGTTACTGGTACATCTATATTTGTTACTGGTACATCTTTATTTGTTACTGGTACGTCTTTATTTGGTACTGGTACGTCTTTATTTGTTACTGGTACATCTATATTTGTTACTGGTACATCTATATTTGTTACTGGTACGTCTTTATTTGTTACTGGTACATCTTTATTTGTTACTGGTACATCTTTATTTGTTACTGGTACATCTATATTTGTTACTGGTACATCTTTATTTGTTACTGGTACATCTTTATTTGTTACTGGTACGTCTTTATTTGTTACTGGTACATCTTTATTTGTTACTGGTACATCTATATTTGTTACTGGTACATCTTTATTTGTTACTGGTACGTCTTTATTTGGTACTGGTACGTCTTTATTTGTTACTGGTACATCTATATTTGTTACTGGTACATCTATATTTGTTACTGGTACGTCTTTATTTGTTACTGGTACATCTTTATTTGTTACTGGTACATCTTTATTTGTTACTGGTACATCTATATTTGTTACTGGTACATCTTTATTTGTTACTGGTACATCTTTATTTGTTACTGGTACGTCTTTATTTGTTACTGGTACGTCTTTATTTGGTACTGGTACGTCTTTATTTGTTACTGGTACGTCTTTATTTGTTACTGGTACGTCTTTATTTGTTACTGGTACGTCTTTATTTGTTACTGGTACATCTTTATTTGTTACTGGTACGTCTTTATTTGTTACTGGTACGTCTTTATTTGTTACTGGTACGTCTATATTTGTTACTGGTACGTCTTTATTTGTTACTGGTACATCTTTATTTGTTACTGGTACATCTTTATTTGTTACTGGTACGTCTTTATTTGGTACTGGTACGTCTTTATTTGGTACTGGTACGTCTTTATTTGTTACTGGTACATCTTTATTTGTTACTGGTACGTCTTTATTTGTTACTGGTACATCTTTATTTGTTACTGGTACATCTTTATTTGTTACTGGTACATCTTTATTTGTTACTGGTACATCTTTATTTGTTACTGGTACGTCTTTATTTGGTACTGGTACGTCTTTATTTGTTACTGGTACATCTTTATTTGTTACTGGTACATCTTTATTTGTTACTGGTACATCTTTATTTGTTACTGGTACATCTTTATTTGTTACTGGTACGTCTTTATTTGGTACTGGTACGTCTTTATTTGTTACTGGTACATCTTTATTTGTTACTGGTACATCTTTATTTGTTACTGGTACGTCTTTATTTGGTACTGGTACGTCTTTATTTGTTACTGGTACGTCTTTATTTGTTACTGGTACGTCTTTATTTGTTACTGGTACATCTTTATTTGTTACTGGTACGTCTTTATTTGTTACTGGTACATCTTTATTTGTTACTGGTACATCTTTATTTGTTACTGGTACGTCTTTATTTGTTACTGGTACATCTTTATTTGTTACTGGTACGTCTTTATTTGGTACTGGTACGTCTTTATTTGTTACTGGTACGTCTTTATTTGTTACTGGTACATCTTTATTTGTTACTGGTACATCTTTATTTGTTACTGGTACATCTTTATTTGTTACTGGTACATCTTTATTTGTTACTGGTACGTCTTTATTTGGTACTGGTACATCTTTATTTGTTACTGGTACGTCTTTATTTGTTACTGGTACATCTTTATTTGTTACTGGTACGTCTTTATTTGTTACTGGTACATCTTTATTTGTTACTGGTACATCTTTATTTGTTACTGGTACATCTTTATTTGTTACTGGTACATCTTTATTTGTTACTGGTACATCTTTTTTTGTTACTGGTACATCTTTATTTGTTACTGGTACGTCTTTATTTGTTACTGGTACATCTTTATTTGTTACTGGTACATCTTTATTTGTTACTGGTAAGTCTTTATTTGCTTATTTCATGTCTTATACAAGCATATGACTTCAAATAAACAAAAAGCCAAACGACGTTGTTGTTTAGGTTGAATGTGCAGTCGTCTCGCTGTGATAAGTGCTGACAGAGTACTGAGAGGTTTCATTTGTTGGTGACTTACCTCTGATATATTGAACTGAGTCAGTCGCTCCTTTTGTAGATACAGTCAAATTTGAGTCGGATTATGGACACTCGGACAACTTTGATATGAGCGATGTGCTCTGGACTTGTTCTAATGTTTTTGCCAACTGGTAAGAGAATGAATTAATTATTCATATGTATTTACTATATTTATGAATGAAACATCTCACCTCTTTTGTGTCTGATGTAGAGATGGCGTATAGGCCTTTTTGTAGAGATGGTATATCGGCTAACAACTTTTAGCGGCTAATATCTTTAATTATACAAACTAAAAATTCCTCTGTCATACAGCCCATGACTAAAGTGATATTGGAAAAAAGAAAGGGTACTACTGGTTGAGAAATGCAATATTAGCAGTCAAATGTCACCACAGTGCAATAGGAGAACTGCAATGGTAGCTGCAATGGTAGCTGTAATGTACTGGGTGTTATTATGTACAACAAACATAAATAATGAAAGGAAAATATTATATGTTTATATCTCTCCCCTGCAATAGGAGAAATGCAATATTAGAAGTAAAATGACAAGCTGCTGTGTAATATACAGTTTGAAAGTTGGTTGTGTTGAATGTATAATGGTTTTGACAGCGATCCGTAACCAAAGTGAAGAAATGGGCCAAGATCACAGAAACAGATTAAGTTGGGTTTGTGAGATTTAGAGTTATCTACACTAGCAGAAGGAGAAAATTCTCAGTTATTTTGCAAAAAAATTTGATTACAGCAGATTTTATGGTCAATAAACTGAATGCATGTTTACCATTAGTGCAAAAATATAGTTCTGAGAAAACTGGTGTTAAAGTTTGAGAAATGAAAACCAATGCACAATTTTGTTTACATGTCAAAATTTCATAGCAACCAATGTCAAGAAGTTGTGATATTTATTTAGATTTTTGTATTTATTTGCAAAAAATTATGCTGATTTTAAAAATCTAAACAGATTTTAGTGGGTTGTCATAGAAATAGCTGTATATCTATAAGAAAATGTAGGCCTTTTACTTAATTTTGCAGATGTTAAAAATGGCTTGGCAGTACCGCGATATTGGGCACAGCCGTAGTATCATCAACAAAATCTTTAGAAAAATAATAACACTAACATATTGCACACCATCGGTCACTATATACTTCGATCTTATAAATTTGAATGATTATTTTTATAATTAAATCTTATAATAATCTTATTAAATCGAATAATTATTCTTATAATTAAATATTGTAATAATCTTATAAGGATCGTTAGAAAAATATCATTGTCATTTACTTTCACTGTTTTGGACATCAGTTGGAATACCAAAGTACTCATTATAAGTGTCCAAAATTTCAGAGTTAACTTGAAAATCGGCAAAGATGAAACGATTACTTTCCAGTACTTCTCTATAATTACAGAAACCTTCGGCAATTGGACAATGCCATAGACTGGTGAAACGGGCACGTTTTTCTCATGAAATGCGCACGGCTTCATGGTTTTACTATCTGTAGCACAGCTTTATGGGCGTTTCGTTGGCCGGTCTTAATTTTGATTAAAAAAGGCTTGTCAGGTTTTAATGGCGATTTTAGGCCAAATTAATTTGTCTAGTTATGTATTATCCGATCAGATGGGTAAGTTTTAGGATATTGTCTCAACTTTTCAAAGACTTGGTAACATATTTAAATAGATTTATATGTGTTTTGTATCGCTATTATACTTAAACGACTCCACACAAAAATGGTTAAATTTTTTTGATGAGATTTCGGTACAAGGGTTTGGGTACAGCGTTGATGAATAATTTTCGGGAGTTGTGTCCGCATATGCATTTATCATAAAGCTGCCAAACACTCGCTTCGCTCGTGTTTGGTCATTGGAATAGGCTTTCTATGCGGTTGTGACAGATTTTGTAGACAAGGTGTAATTATGTAGGCAGCGACCAAAGACCAGTATCACCGTGATGCCATTCTGTAATTGATGCTTGAGGTCAGGTCTTATCACTGACTCGCTGATTCAAAGTTGGAGATGGCTTTTTGATGTTGTCTTTTTTTCTTAGAGTCGAGTATTGCAGCTGGTGTTCTACTATATTTGTTGCAGTTCAATTTCGTAAGATAGTTTATAAATGTATAATTAGATTTACTGTATAATGGTGCTGTGAGGCAAGGATGAAGGTCGTATGTAGGTCGTCATAGGTTGGAGGCTCTCTACCTAGAAGTGTTGATGATATGTTACTCGCAATTAGTCTAACCAAATAGTTCCAATTCTTTTTAATTTGAATAATTGTTGTTTGCTGAGAAACAGTAAGTGTACAAGCCTCCTATCTTATAGTATCGTTACATACATGTATGCTAAACTGATGAGTACATTATGACCTGTGTTAGTATCTTCCTTAACACCATTTGCTTGATTTCATCTTACACGGTTTTTCCTACTTGAAGTAGCTGGCATTTCACATGATTGTTCATGTTAAGTTGTTAATTATGTTTACCGTTTGGCGCTATGATGCGTTTGTTTTGATTGTTCTTTATAGACTTTGAGAGAGATTGTAACTCGTAACTTCCCTTTTAAATCTATCTAGAAGTAAATAATAATATATATTATATAATATATATAATTACAAAAGCTGTCAGACGCTTGCGGCTAGTTACTGAAAAGGGAACATGCTGACTGTCACTAGCTCAAACAGCTGATTCCATCTTATTTCTAACTAGTTCTTTGTCCATTTCAACCTTATGGTTAGGCCATTACTTGAACCGTATCTAACAAAATAAGAAAGTTATAGTGATGTCTCAATTTTAGCAATAAGACCCTGGGAGAGAAGAAGGTTCTCTTGTTCACTAACAATGATGACCCACATAAGGGAAATGCGAGTTTACAGGTAACACATTCAAACTATATAATTATGGAGCAGCATGCAGATGGTGTCGAATGAGGCCACCCTATCAGGGCTCTAAACGAGCAAACAGATATTACCATTGGTTAAACTCACAAAGTAGAGAAGCTTTCCAGTTATGAGTATTAAATACCTTAAGTATAAAATCTGTTTCAGCGGTTAAAATGTCCAGTGTAATTAAATGTGTGTGAGTAATTAAATGTGTGTGAAATCCAACTAACGTGATTATACTCTGATCTCCTGTGTAGTTCATTCCTAACTACTAACTGTTTATGAATGCAATAAGATGATGATATGGTCAGGTCAGGCTATATAAACCTGCTGCCAGTAATACACGTAATCCAGTACCACCTGATCACGGATCAGGCCGATGAAGACTAAACCGTCAAGCCCCATACAAATGAGGAGGGTGAACTGAACACTCTTACAGAACCATAAACATCATCTGTAAGAGCACTGCTCAGTTCCGGTGATGCACCAGGCAGCATCTAGTGGCTGAGGATAAACAAACCTATCTATTGGTCATGCATTGCAACAGCATAGAAACACTAGCATGTCTCGACCTGTTCTTGTCCCTGTCTACCCTTCCTATTGAGAGAGTGAATTAGGTTTGGTCAAAGCCAGAAATTGTTTTAATAATCGCACACAGCTCTATGGAACACAGCTCTATGGAACACAGCTCTATGGAACACAGCTCTATGGAACACAGCTCTATGGAACACAAGCATAGACAGTCTTAGTGGCATCAACTGACTGCGAGAGAGGGAGAGAAGATGATAGCGAATGGGGTGGCAGAATGCTAATAGATGTATTTGCACCAGTCGATGCATTTATTGCAAATGTCATTGATATATACCATGACGGATTCGAGTGATGTACTGTAGACATTTTAACATTTCCAATACATTTGTTTTGTGGTACTTGATAGGTCATTAGTAATAAGTGATAACCTTTAACTATCAAGAAAATGATATTTACTGAAGGAACCCAAAAAGGAATGCAACCCATCCAATCAGAAAACACTTTAGCTATTTCATGCAGTTCTTGCTTGTCATTGTTCAACCCGGTTGGTGTGAAATTCCATCCTATAACCCATAGATATAGTAAACCCTATATCTACCATCCTATAACCCATAGATATAGTAAACCCTATATCTACCATCCTATAACCCATAGATATAGTAAACCCTATATCTACATGTGTACTATATCTATATTCTGACCTCGCACACCTGGAAATCTTTTTTTTTGAATGACATTTTACCTGCGGTGTGCATTAACTCTATTATAGAAGTTTGTTGTTTCTGTTAAAGCGAAAGGCCATAGCCAAAGCTACAGACCTAAAGGCTATGGGTATTGAATTGGAGTTGCTTGCTCTGCGCAGTAAAAGTGAAGGAAAAATCTTCAATATGGAGTCCTTTTACAAAGATGTATTGAGTGTCAGTGGGCAATATGATGCTCGGAGCTACGCTGAACCAAGTGATAAATTTGAAGCATTGCTAATAAGGTCAGGAGTCCATTCTTCTGTGATCTATATTTGCTCAACCTAGTTCCCGCATGAATAACTCCCACATGAATCTTCGTGGAATTTTTAGTTTTGCAGTTAATAGTTTTGGTAGTAATTAATGGTTTTGGTAGTTAATAGCAGTTTTTACTGTCATCAAGCCATGAAGTTTTTTTTCATGGTATTGAAGGTCCTTCATGTAATTCCTGAAGCGAGCCAGATACATACATGTAAGTCCAGTTGCAACTTCATAGTAGTTCAACTTTTCGAGACGCACCATTTGACAAGTTTTTTTTAGTCTTTTGCATGAGAGGATAACTTTTTAGTTTGACAGATTGCTGGAGCTCTAGATGTTGCATAGTACCGCATGCTTAAACACCCTTGAATATGGCTGCCGCCATTGTTGTACTGTACTGCCACCGGCCGGTTTTGAATTTACCAAGTACAATACTTCAAGAAAATGTTACGTGAAATTTTATAACTGTAAATTTCAAATAAAGTCTAATGCTCGTACAATTAAATAGACTTTATCATAACTTTACTTGTCACGCACCTGATTGTTTTTTGTTTGTTTACCAGCCACGGAGTAGCTAACAGGTGATTGAGAAAAGGCAATGCTTAACTCGCATTGGAGTGTGCAGTGATTACACGAATAGTACTGGTGTCTCTCAGACCTCATTTAAGACATGGCGAAAACCTATTTCTTGTATTGAGTCAAGAACTTTCAATTTGGAAAGTTATGTTTTTATTCTGGAATAGCAAAGACTGATTCTGATTTGACATAATTGTTCCAGAATATTCTGGAATACCGGAGACGACTTATACATGAGTAATATCCATAGTAATGCAATTTTTTGTTTAAAATACCTAACAACTTGTATTTCAGATTGACCTGTGCATAAGTATATATGGTAATGTTTTTGTTCGTAAATAATTACTTATTGCGCTCATTAAAGGTCAGATGACTGTTTGATAAAGTTACATGTACAATCTTTCGCTTAAATGCTTATATCATTTTATTTATTGGTTTCCCAATTGGGAATGACTTTTCTTTTCATAAGTCAAGTTTAATAGCTGGGATTAAAGTGGATATTTATTGCCATTTACACAGAGTTCATAAGAAGGAGCACAAGAGACGAGCTCTTGGCCGGATCCCATTCAAGCTGAACAACTCCATCGAGATGTCTGTTGGAATGTAAGTTAAAATTGTTACAGAGAGAATGGCCAATGACTTTTGATTCAGATTGCCAGTAGTCACACTGGAGTGATTTGCCTTAGGAAAGACAACAACAATTGAATTGCTTAATGTGAAAGGACTTCATGCAGTTATATCTTAAATTAGGGATTTTTTGTCCTGAAATATTTCCAATGGTTTTCCAGATTTTTTGATTAGCCACTGGTTCTGGGCAACAGTCATTGGTAGTTCAAAGTTAATTTGCTGCAATTTACTAAATGCAAGCATTACAGTGAATACTTATACATGTACTATGTCAGCTTATACTATGTTGGCTTATACTATGTTAGTTTATACTATGTTAGCTTATACTATGTCAGCTTATACTATGTTAGCTTATACTATGTTAGCTTATACTATGTTAGCTTATACTATGTTAGCTTATACTATGTTAACTTATACTATGTTAGCTTATACTATGTTAGCTTATACTATGTTAGCTTATACTATGTTAGCTTATACTATGTTAGCTTATACTATGTTAACTTATACTATGTTAGCTTATACTATGTTAGCTTATACTATGTTAACTTATACTATGTTAGCTTATACTATGTTAGCTTATACTATGTTAGCTTATACTATGTTAGCTTATACTATGTTAGTTTATACTATGTTAGTTTATACTATGTTAGTTTATACTATGTCAGCTTATACTATGTTAGCTTATACTATGTTAGCTTATACTATGTTAGTTTATACTATGTCAGCTTATACTATGTTAGCTTATACTATGTTAGCTTATACTATGTTAGCTTATACTATGTTAGCTTATACTATGTTAACTTATACTATGTTAGCTTATACTATGTTAGCTTATACTATGTTAGCTTATACTATGTTAGCTTATACTATGTTAGCTTATACTATGTTAACTTATACTATGTTAGCTTATACTATGTTAGCTTATACTATGTTAACTTATACTATGTTAGCTTATACTATGTTAGCTTATACTATGTTAGCTTATACTATGTTAGCTTATACTATGTTAGCTTATACTATGTTAGCTTATACTATGTCAGCTTATACTATGTCAGCTTATACTATGTCAGCTTATACTATGTCAGCTTATACTATGTTAGCTTATACTATGTTAGCTTATACTATGTTAACTTATACTATGTTAGCTTATACTATGTTAGCTTATACTATGTTAACTTATACTATGTTAGTTTATACTATGTTAGCTTATACTATGTTAGCTTATACTATGTTAGCTTATACTATGTTAGTTTATACTATGTTAGTTTATACTATGTTAGTTTATACTATGTCAGCTTATACTATGTTAGCTTATACTATGTTAGCTTATACTATGTTAGTTTATACTATGTTAGTTTATACTATGTCAGCTTATACTATGTTAGCTTATACTATGTTAGTTTATACTATGTCAGCTTATACTATGTCAGCTTATACTATGTTAGCTTATACTATGTTAGCTTATACTATGTTAACTTATACTATGTTAGCTTATACTATGTTAGCTTATACTATGTTAACTTATACTATGTTAGCTTATACTATGTTAGCTTATACTATGTTAGCTTATACTATGTTAGCTTATACTATGTTAGTTTATACTATGTTAGCTTATACTATGTTAACTTATACTATGTTAGCTTATACTATGTTAGCTTATACTATGTTAGTTTATACTATGTTAGTTTATACTATGTCAGCTTATACTATGTTAGCTTATACTATGTTAGTTTATACTATGTCAGCTTATACTATGTTAGTTTATACTATGTTAGTTTATACTATGTTAGTTTATACTATGTCAGCTTATACTATGTTAGTTTATACTATATTAGTTAATACTATGTTAGCTTATACTATGTTAGCTTATACTATGTTAGCTTATACTATGTTAGTTTATACTATGTTAACTTATACTATGTTAGCTTATACTATGTTAGCTTATACTATGTTAGCTTATACTATGTTAGCTTATCCTATGTTAGCTTATACTATGTTAGCTTATACTATGTTAACTTATACTATGTTAGCTTATACTATGTTAGCTTATACTATGTTAGCTTATACTATGTTAGCTTATCCTATGTTAGCTTATACTATGTTAGCTTATACTATGTTAACTTATACTATGTTAGCTTATACTATGTTAGCTTATACTATGTTAGCTTATACTATGTTAGCTTATACTATGTTAGCTTATCCTATGTTAGCTTATACTATGTTAGCTTATACTATGTTAGCTTATACTATGTTAGCTTATACTATGTTAGCTTATACTATGTTAGCTTATACTATGTTAGCTTATACTATGTTAGCTTTAACCAAATGATATTTAACACTCTTGAAGCTCGGGCTGAGATAACTTGAGAATTGTTTTCCCACCTGATTCTAAGCTTGAATAAACTCGGCAGCATAGTTTCGCTTTGTTTCACCTCTGGTTTACGTGAGATTACACAATTTTAGTCTCTTTGTAAGTAATTCTTTTAGCCTAATTTCGAAGGTTCAAGTCGATTGGTGTATTGGTAGTTCTTGAGATATCACCAAAGTACCGTGAGCACTTCCTCCTGACTGAGAAATGAAAAATGCTGATAACAGAGCATTAATTGCTAAAAACACACTGGATGAAATCATTTGATAATGAAGGGTGCAAATTAAACAAAGCTAGAAAGCCTCTTTTTTCAGCAACCGGAGTTTTACACTAAAACAATTTGTTTTTCTATTCATAACAAATATACTCTATCAGACTCAGCATACTGTAATTATTATTCCTCTTCAGTTATCTCTAAAACATCGCTTGTTTGAAAAAGTGTAAAAAACTACTAGCTTTATTTGATTTCTGTTTTTTCATTGAGTTCTATAAGCTTGGAGCTTCACAATAATATTTAGTTCATAGAGATTAGTGCTATCCTAAGTATTTTCACAGTCGATGGAAAACTGTTATTACCGTCTAGGGTGAGGGGACCTGCTTGTATATATAAGATCAGGCTTGAGAGTGTTAAATAGAGTGGTTAACACTGAGTGTATATTTCATAGTCAATTGTATTCAACTAGAGATGATGCTGTTAGCTCTATAATAACAGCCACTAGTCCTATCTTGTCAGTAATTATTTGGCTCTAATTTGGTTACTCTTTCTTGCAAATTTTCATTCTTAGAATTCAAAGGAGTTTTTAAGATATAATAGAAGTGTTAGGATTGCTGTTTGAGTAACAATTCAAGGATTGCATGGATAAAAATTTACAGTGTTGGAGAAATGCGAACCAAATTTATATCAAGGTCTGAAATTATTTATTTTGACAATTTGTTAGATGGTTGTGATGTACTTCAAGATAATTCGTCAATGGTCACAGCGGGAGACATGAGTCACAGCTGGTGTCATGGGTCACAGCTTGTGTCATGGGTCACAGCTGGTGTCATGGGTCACAGCTGGTGTCATGAGTCACAACTGGTGTCATGAGTCACAGCTGGTGTCATGAGTCACAGCTGGTGTCATGAGCCACAGCTGGTGTCAGGAGTCACAACAGGTGTCATGGATCATAGCTGGTGCCATGAGTCACAGCTGGTGTAATGAGTCACAGCTGGTGTCATGGGTCACAGCTGTTGTCATGAGTCGCAGCTGGTGTCATGTATCACTGATAATTGCACAGGTGAACCTGAATATTTAACCTTTTTTGAAAAAGTCAGTGGCATTCTAGTATTGAATTTTGATTGTTTGCCCTGACTCGTGTTGGTCTGCTTAGTTGATCTATTTTATGGTGATTTTTATTGTGTGTGGCAAATAATTTATACACAGTCAAACATTAACCAACACCTTTACAAAAAGTATGACCAAACATCTTTGCATAAATACTTTAAATAGAAAATATATGAATCTGTCTGGTTGTTATCATAGGGAGAAGAAAGTGATACAAAGGAGATAAGTCTGCAACAAGAGTAAAAGTGAGGAAACTGGTCGCGATAATTAAAGCTGAAGTGAAAAAAGTGACAAATATAAAAACAAAAGTAATTATAAACAAGTTATGTTAATTTAGGGTTCGCAAAGTTTAAACTCCTTATCTTTATCACTACCTTTACCTATGCACCGTTCGTCTCCTTTAATGCCAAGATTACACGTTAACTTGAAGGCAAAATAACAGTACAAGTCTATCTTTACGAGTTCGAATCCTGTACGATGTGATCATTTTACCCAACATCCATCCATGGCTTCAACTTCAAGGTTTGGCTGTACAGTAATTTCTCCCGATATGCTTTTTAGATACAGTTTGTGTCGACGTACTGCCCTGCCTCCCTCTGTCAAGATCCACTCAGCTACTAACTCTGAGGTTCGGACACAGACTCGTGTTTTCAACGCAACCTCAGGGGAAGATGTTATGCCACAGGATATCCTTTCCTACCAAGAATATGCTGGCAAACGCATTTGTCTTGAGCCCCATGAAGTTACGACCCTCAAAAGTTTTGACATGCAAGGTAAATTATTTAAAAATGCGAACATCAAAATGTTGGACTCCACAGAGTAGTATGAAATTTGTGTCAAGAAATAAATGAAAATTAAGATCTCTTTAACGTAGAGCTGCTATATTTACGTGTTTAGCTGTGTCATCAACCTGTGTGGTGGTTTATGTGCTCAATCCTCAATCTGGGTGTTGGTAGGAATTTCACCAGCGTTCTGTGGGAAGTCTTTGCCTAAAATATGACTTTGCAATTCTAGAATGAGAGTCAGTATCATCTGCACCGTATGTCTTGAGATTTCGTGCTAACAAGGTGGTGTGTGAACCAGATTATACTGTATTTTATCACTCACCATCTCTCCCTTGTTGATGTAGTGAATCATAACCTGTCTGTGCCTGTCGAGATCACACAGTGCACCCACAGGATACAAAAAATTTGATCTGTTCCAGGGTTGGCATCGTATGGCGAAAAAAATTGTATGTAGGGGTATAGAAACCATATTAATGATATAATGCAAACATCCCCTGATAAAAATCATCTAAATTTTATATAAGTGCTGTATATACTAAAGATTAGTAACAAAATAACATGTTAAAGGTTGGCTTGCAACAAAATTCACATTACAGTTATTTGATACCAAAAGATTCACCATGTCTTACTCTGTTGTGTAGTAGGTGCAAAATATGTGGAAAGGTGATTACAAGCTCTGAAAAGCTCAAAAACAAACAGTTAATCGCATCCAGCACGAAAACGTCGTGGTTTGGAATCTCTTTATTTTGATGACGTTCTCAAACGTGGTTATTGTTTTGACACGCGATGTTCTCACTTGAATTGAAAGGCCAAATAAAAGGCTCAATACAAAACGTCTCGTAGCACTAGTTTATGACAAAAATTTAATCAAACATTCGTATCAAATATAGATGCTCGCTACTTTACAGTTTTGTTTAGGCTTGGTCTAATCATCTAGTCGTAATCTGATCATGTGACCAATACTTTCTGTCAAACAGCGCGAACAACTTTTGCAGCATTTTTTGACTATCACAGGTGACTGACAGGCTGGTCATGTTCATCAGAGGATGATATGCACTCCTTCGAGCTAAAATTAAAAAATTAAACGAATTTTTACGATAGGTTTTGAGATATCAGAGCTCTAAGTGACAGCATTACAATGATGAAATAGACCCGTAATGACAATAGACATGGTTTTATTGAATGCGTGAAGTATAATTGTGAAAATATTTCGACGAATGAGGTTGCATGAAAGGTGTAAACAGAAGCCATCGTGTTCATCTATGACCCATTTGAGCCATTTTGGAAAGGGATTCCAATCTACGGCGTTTTTGTGATGGCTGCGATTAGCTGTTCGTTTTTGAGCTTTCAAGAGCTTGTGATCACGTTTCCACATGTTTTGTACCTACAACACAGCAGAGTAAGACATGGTGAATCTTTTGATACCAAATAACTTGTAATGGGAATTTTGTTGCAAGTCAATCTTCAACCTTAGTAACTATGGTTACCTACAATAACTTTAATGTATTTAGTGAGTATGATCTGCAATAAAATGTAACATTACAATGTGCAACGTGTATGTGCATATGTGCAGTAGAAGCAGTACATACCGTAAAGACTTCTTACCTTCAAGACATATGTACATATAATATAAACTTTGAATTCACCTCAAATAAGTTTGGCTTACTAAACACGCACGCACACAAACACACTTAAAGTTGAGTTTTAGTATGTATTTTAAACTGTTTTACTGAATTTCAACTTTTAATCACTAAAATTTTATCACTTATCAGTTTTTTTCTTTGCTTTCGTTGTAACTTTTACCGAACCCGGTTAAAAAGTTTTCCAACCTAATTCGGCCATAAAGCCCAAACGATGCTGTTTTCATAATAAAGTGGGTTTTTGTTAGCAGGCTAAGAGAAGTTGTCTAACAACTGACCTGTTTAAAGGGATCGCAACTCCAATGTTGCTACTAGTTTTTAAAAGAAAATATTACTGTTTTGCACCCAAAAATTGTGGAATTGAAAAAAATTGGTGCTTTTGGCAAACAGCATTTCGCGGTGTTTTTGTTATTTTGACATACATAATAATCCCACCGACTGCATAATTTCAACTCGGGTGAAAATTTTCTTGAATTTGTATGGTGAAATAACATTCGTATGGTGAGATGAAAAGGTCATGTAAGGTGAAAAAATCGTATATCAGGGTAATCACATCTTGAGGGTGCACCGTATCTGCAAATACCTAGGACAAGTTTTTAAAAACACATTGTAGCTTCTGGTGGTTGTTGATGTAAAAGGTTTAGAGTTATTCTTGGGAAGGAACACAGCTAAGGGTAGGCTGGGATCTTAATTACTGTCTAATAATTTCTGAAGATATGAATCCATTTTGAAGATTTGCAAAGATGCAATTTGCATTTATCTTTACCACCAGAATGTCCTTATTTTGTACTATTATATCTGTGCATATATTCTTGTCACGTACTACTACATCAGTACATACACTGTATATTCTTGTTTTGTACTACTACATCAGTACATATATTCTTGTCTCGTACTACTACATCAGTACATATATCTTTGTCTTGTACTACTACATCAGTACATATATTCTTGTCTAGTACTACTACATCAGTACATATATTCTTGTTTTGTACTACTACATCAGTACATATATCTTTGTCTTGTACTACTACATCAGTACATATATTCTTGTCTCGTACTACTACATCAGTACATATATTCTTGTCTCGTACTACTACATCAGTACATATATTCTTGTCTCGTACTACTACATCAGTACATATATTCTTGTCTCGTACTACTACATCAGTACATATATTCTTGTCTCGTACTACCAAACTTGTACATATACTTTCATGTCGTTGTAGGATTAAAGCTGATTGGCTTTAAAAACCGTAGCGATGCCAAGTTATATCAGCATGTCAAACCATCCCACTTTTTGTATCCTGATGAAACGGTAAGTCTCACCTAGTGTTGTAATTGAGAATGTTGCAACTGCACAAGCCCTTCAAGGGGGTCACATTTTTCCCCAAGTGCATATGCACTGGCTACGAATGCTGCTATCATTATTTCAGTCAGTGAAAGGCAGCACAGGATTGTTTACAGCCATGCTGTCACGCTGCGCCGCTAGAGACATGGTCGCCGTCTGTTGGTATGTTCCTCGTAGTAATAGCACTATAGAGCTTGTTCATCTTCTTCCACAATTGGAGGAGAGGGATTCCCAAAATGTACAGATAACTCCTCCCGGTTTCCATGTCATCTTCTGTCCTTTCAAAGAGGATGTTAGAGAAATAAGCACAGGGGATGATATGCCATCAGGTATTGAAAGCTAATAATCATTGAATAAAAATTTATTTCTTTGTGTGTCCTAGTTGTTTTATAAAGCATATTTTGGAAGCTGGTATGGAATGCTTATCAACGCCCCTTCATCATTATTTATGTTTTAATGGCCAAGTTTTTATTGATGCTAAGCTGCCATAATATTCAGTAGCATTACCAAAAATGATTTTCTACCTAATCCTTGCTGATCTAGTTCAGTGATGCTTAACCTTGTTAGACCTTCCAAATCCCACCAGTTTCATAAGCCTTTTCATTGCAGACTACGATATGATTTTTGGCCATTTTTCACATTCAAGACATAGGTGTACAAAATGAACTGTGCATTCACATCATTGGGTTCAAAGAACAAGAATCAATGCAATTTGCAAACTCACAACAAATTACATATCTTTTCATAAAGACATGACCTTGAAAATCAGTGTGACTTATGCTGTTGCTTTTGAGAGACCCTCACTGAACCCCTGAGACTGATTCACCAAACCCCTACAGTTTAATCGGGCCTATGTTAAGAACCACTGGTCTAATTGAACGGTAAATAACTTGTTAATTGTTACTAGAGTTTGCAGTGAACGTTTGGTTTTGTAATGCCACTTTTTTCATCATATTTTCAGTTCATAGCTAACGCTAGTAGGCAGATAACTTTACCATGTCACTGCACCTTTGGTGCAAGGAAAATCAGTGACAATGTCTCTGGTCTTTAGGGAACTTCATGACTCGTTCACCCAACTTTTGAGCTGAACATTTTTTACGTTGAAAAAGCCTCTCGTCATTATTCTAATTGTTTGGCCATATCTAAAAATTACTTTAGAAATTGCATGAAAAAAGGCTTTTTAGTAACTTTATGTTATCTCATCTACCTCCATCTTTATCCTCTCTGATGGCCAGGCAGATATCTTTCATTACGGAGCCACTCCTCAAAAATTCTGAAAAGTTTCATACAATTGTGAGTATTTACAACAAAATCTATGACTATTTGAGAGCTGATGATCACTTTGCTTTAAAAATTGGGAATTTTACAAACTGTTCCTTGTTTATTTGTTAGTGTAGGTTCTGTAACAGCAACAGACATAGAACTATTCACTCTAATCTTATTGTAGGTTGATGTAAAGTAAATAGATCATATTTTTGTATTTTGCAATGAAAAATTGTTTGCATCCCATTTATCTAATGGTTTCCTAACATTGCAAAAAGAGTCTTTGACAAGCAATCGGTGAACAGGTCACAAATTGTCTATTGTTTTTGCACCTAGTTAAAAGTAGATGAAAACAATATTTTTGCTCCTAGTAATTGGCAGCCTTACATAGTTGAAGCTGGTGTTTGTGCCTCCTAGTAATTGGCAGCCTTACATAGTTGAAGCTTGTGTTTGTACCTCCTAGTAATTGGCAGCCTTACATAGTTGAAGCTTGTGTTTGTGCCTCCTAGTAATTAGCAGCCTTACATAATTGAAGCTTGTGTTTGTACAAGCTCAAACTACGTAAGGTTGTTGAGTATAAACCTAGTGATATCTTGTCAGGCTAAATTATTGCGTTTGCCTTAAAGGCAGCCACATCTCCAAATGCTTACTATTATCATTTGTTGGTTAACAAGTTGTTAGTTTTGTAATGAAGTATCTAGTATGGCACTCAAGATCACTCTGCAAACGAGAATAATTAAGATATTATAGCCCTAATTTGATTACCAATCTTTGATGACTTCAGCTACTCCGGATCAGGTTGAGAAATGTGCTGCTGTCATAAAGAAGTTATCATTCCCTTACAATCCTTCCATGTTTGATAATCCTGCCCTCCAGAAGTTCTACTCCAATCTAGAAGCCATGGCTCTGAGCAAGGATGAACCTGATGACATCACCGACTACTCAAGTAGGTTTTCTCTCAACCTCTGACTAGGAGAGTAAGTCTACAAGCAGCCTGTATTTGAAAGATTAAATAATTTAAACTTATTTAATTAGGATTGAAAAATCTAAAAGCAAATCATCTGGAGAATTAGGGGACGGAAAATAAATTGAGCAAAATAGCCTTTGCTATAGAGCTCTCTCATTTTTTGGCTGATTGTATGCAACAGAGCTCATGTTTAGCTAGGTATTTAGCTAGATATTTAGAGAGCCATTATGTCTGGTGCTATTAAACTTTGTAAGCATGATTCTATCACGATTTTATCTATTACGATTAAGTAAAATAGGTAGTCTTACCATTCCTTTTAATGACCAGAACCTATATGGTTTTTCTTCGCCACATTTGTTAGGCCACTCTCGATTTATGTATGAAAAGCAAACAAACAAAAAACATTGTTTTGTGATACAAGCCAAGCTGAGGCACATTTTAGCTTTTATGCAACAAGAATTAGCAGACTGTTATTTTATTGGCATTGCATTTTTTCACCAACTGTTTTTTAACATACAGCACCAGTTGTGAAAAAGATGGAAAAGAAAGCTAGTGCAGAGATGGAGGATTTCATGTCAAGCATATTCCCTGATGGTGTGGCTTCTACCACTGCTCCCAAACGATCTGCAGGCGGCAGTGCTGGTGCCTCTAAACGGCCAAAAGTTGAAGCAGCTGATCACGATGTGAAATCGCTAGCCACTTCCGGCGAGGTATGACCCTTCATTCTATTTAGAAGATGTTACTTAGTCTCAGTTTAACCTCTTTACACATATTTGGATCCTATGTATGCCTGAGGCAATGTGTCTGTTCATATCTAGCCTCTTTTGATATGTTCGCAAAGATTTTGGTCATCCATAGGCCTGCAGGTTTTTCTTCAGGATTTCCCTGCATTTAAGGGTCATAGATGAATCCACAAATAGCCCAAATACTTATTGTTATTGCTGTTATCATCACCATTAACACACTTGTCATTATTAGGGATGGAGATTAGTACTATTTTTGTTACATAGATTGCTTAATAGCTCCAGCTAGCGAGTTCTGCCTAAACCCCTACTTAATAACATCAGTGTTAGTTAATAACAACGTTAGTGGCATGAGCCACTCTTAAATTTCTGGCAAGCTATGCAAATGACAGAGTAGCCCTTACCATAAACATTTGTCATTGCTAATCAAGACGTCTCGACTTGTTTTCTGTCGCAATTAAGTAACATAGGTTCTCTTACCATTCCTTTCAATGACCTGAACCTATGCCACAATTTTTTTCTACATTTGGTGGAAAAACATTTTCCACATTTCCACTCCTGATTTGCATATAACAAGTGAGCAAACTAGAATTTTTGCATTGTTCAGTGATACATGCTGAACACGCCTTGTCTTTCATGTAACAATTAGTAGTAAATTATTTTATTCGCATTTTGTCAAAAGACTGTCTGGTCAGTGGTTTTTACCGAGGGCTTATCATTTTTAAGTTAACAAATACAAGGAACACCACCACCACTCTGTCAACTCATGTTGTTTAACCATTGCTAAGAGTCAACCAAGCCAATTACTAAGCAGTAAGCAAGTAATGCGGACCTTGAATCAAAACTGGTTATGCTTTTGTTTTTGCGCTTGGCCAACAATTGTCATGGACACCAAAGGTATATTATTTGTTTATGCCAAGATGTGCAGTACTACCCCCTAAAAATAGATAATAATTAAATGCTATATCGCTCCTTTAAGTGATAATAATTTACACATTGGAACATATCAGCAGTGACCTCATGATATCAATCGCAACATGCCAACCCAGTGATTAGGAAATTTTGTTACGCTTTCTTGATATGATTAGCTAGGAATGGATGATGAACTATAAACTGTCTCAAACCCTTATTCTACTAGTGTTGTCTTCCTGCAGAGGTGAACTGGCCTGTATACAGTCAAAGCAAAAATACTCTAAATTCTGCTAGATTTACAGATTAACTTTAGCGGGAGTTAACAAAGTTTCTGCTAAAAAAGGCTTAGCAAATGTTAATTAGCTCAGTTACTTCTGCTAACTTAGCAAAAAGTTACCGACTATCAGAGTAACAGTTATTCTGCTAGTTAAAGTGCTAGCAGAGTAACTAGCTATAAACTCCACTGTAGCTGACTTCGCTGAATCGTGTTTAGTTCAGTATTGCTTCATGCTCAAAGCTCATTTGAATTGTATCTAAATAAACTCTTAGCGAAGTCAGAAGTGTGTTCCACCTACAATTTCAAGTTTTTATAGAGAAATGAGCTCTAGGAATGGCTGAGAATATTCTCAGGTATTGTGCTATTTTTAGTTAAAGAGACTGACTGTGGCTGACCTCAAAAATATCCTTAAAAAAGAGAGGATTCGTACAAGTGCGACTAAGAAACAAGACCTTATTGCTGCCATCTCAAGCCATTTCGGTGTATGATTGCTGCATATGCCTTCAGCTTGATAATCAAAATCTCTTTTCTACTTTAGAATTTACAATTTGTGTTATTTTTAATAAAATTTCTTTAGGAAACATCAGTTCATAAACAAATGTTTGTTCTTGTTGCTATTTATTGATAGTTGGATGATCTGTCTGCCGGTTGAGATATGTTGGGTTCAACAAGCTCATGCCCATTGATCTACTGTTACACAAAATATATTCTATCTCTGACTGGGCTAGTTTCTTCTCATGACCGGTTTGTAGGGCTACACTTTGTATGAGCACACGAATAAAATTAGTGACATTTTTTACTGGTTGCTGAGACCCTGAATTGATATTAGAAGGCTAAGGTATAGATTAGATTATTGGTTCAGTATTTAATGGCCAAAATCTCTGGTGATTCTGAATCATAGACTTTTTGTCTGTTCTACTCGATGAGTGGTAAGGAATCCAACCGCTCATTATTGTCAAAATCACCGCTTAACTCTGGTGAGAGAATTAAATCTGCCACATGAGGGTCCCAGTCAGAGTTGATCAGAGACCTAGGTGATGGGTGAGCGGTTGGTGGGATACCTTCCATCTTATACACACTACTCCTATTAACTAGCGGTTTAAAAGCTGCCGCAGATTTAGGTCGTCTGTCAGAGGTTTGAGGCTGTACAGTTCTTCTAAGAACTTGTGATGCGGAGTGAGGCCTGCTGGGAAGTAGAATTGAAGTAGTAGAAGCCAGCCTCAGGTGCTTGTTATTGCCCAGTGATTCTTTGCTTGAAATATTATTTATATCTACTGTCGACTCCCTGACATTCATAAGCTGAGGAAGTTTATTTACTACTCCCTGATTCATAGATTGGCTTGCTGCCAAAACATTACTGGCGGCAGAGTTGTTAAAGTTGTCCAGCCTTGTCAATTCTGATTTTGTAGGAATAAGCGCAGGGCCATTGTTGTGAAGAACAAATTGGTTTGATGCTGGTTCTAACAATTGTTTTTTGATAGATGATACAGGTAACATTCTGCCAGATGTTGGTGAGTTCAAAATCTGGCGTGGATCTATGGTGGTAGAAGACTTGTCGTCATTCTTAGAATTTGCTGATTCATCAATAGGTGCCAAACCAGAACTTGGTCTCTTCGGTCCAATATGTACCTTAATCAGACTTGGGCCAGGAAGACGATTCAAAGCAGGCCATTTGGATTTTTTTTTCTCTGCGCTTCCATCATGCTTTTCTTCTCCAGTTTCAACGTTTACATGTGCATCAGCATGTTTAGCAACAATTCCATGATGGTCCTTCAAAGTATCTCCATCATTCTCGGTTGGTTTGGCTCTAAAACATTTTAAAGCGTGGTTTGATTTAACAACACTTTCCTGAGAGAATAATAGTCTATTCATTTTTAAAAAATAAGGTATCGTTGGAACATAACTTGACGTCAGATAGAAAAAATCTGCCATCCAGATATTAAAAGATTTTGGTAGTTTCATTGATTTAAAAAAATCTGTTGCTATAATTAATACATTGAAAATATTAAAATTTTTAAGACCTTTTGACGATGCAGAAAGCTAAAACTCCTTAAAGCTTGATCTAAACCTCTCAGCTGACATAGCGAGCTACCCACTTAGCTGTTTAAACATTAACACAAATTCCTAACATGATAGTGGATTCTAAATCATACACATAGCCACTAGTTTACCAAATAGATATTTGGAGATGCATAAGTTCTGCTCAGATATATTGATGGCGATAGTCTATTTGAGAGCTTTCATAATACGGTAAGTGCAATGACATTTTATTATTGCTGGTTGAACCGAGTGTAAACACTCCAACGCAGTGCGCAAAAGATTTTAATCCCTCCAAATCTGGTGAGGATACCCGTAGATATACTCCCTGTTAGTGCCATGTCCCGTGAAGACGTGTGCGGTCATGGTTCTCCACCACGTTTATCCCTAGTTCTTGTCAACAATGCTTGTTTTGATACCTCGGCTCTCTCTTTTTCTGGTAGTTGCGCCCCCATCCATTCGCTTAAGCTTCCCAAGTAGGTCAGCTGCTGTCTGCCCTTGCTCTGTTTTCCTTCAATTTTTCTTGTTACCATTAAGTTCTCTAGTCTCCTCTCGCATTGTGTGACCAACAAACTACCGCTTTCCTTTTCTGATCATTTTTATGAAGCTCCTTTCTCTCCATGTTCTTCTTAATACAATACTCACTGCCATATGTAAGGACTAACTGTGCTACCCGGCGTTGACCGGGTATTAAAAATTAGCTTATAAACAATGAGAAGTAATGAGAGTTGCCTGCAACTTGCTATTAAGCCTGGCAGATTGCCAATGGAAAATTTTAGTGAGCTAACTAATGGCAATCACTTACACAATCACTCAGCATGGTATGCAAAGTCGTTGGGTATGTGCTACAATATTGTAATGGACTGTAGGTGTGAGCCGAACCCAGCCGAGCCCAGTCCAATCGAGTGGAACAAGAGGGGGGGGGGGTGCTTTAGTCATAAGTGCTTTACACTTATGATTAAAGCCGAACACATGTATATGCTCTTTACACTGAGTCTTATGTTGGTGGAGTAGTAAAGGGCAGTGCACAAAACCTTTACAACGTAGTGACTTATATCGGCAAGCAAACAACTCAATCTCTGTGGCCTATTGGGTAAAGCGTCAAACTGGTGAACAGTCGGGTCTGAGATCAAATCTTCTTCGGTACGGTTTCTTTAGTCCAATATTTTAATAGCTATGGCTGGAATGCAGACAGACATACTTTGAGAAATATAAGATAAGATATAGATGGAATATACATACCAATCCAGCGCTCTTAGCTTGGTGTCTGTAGACATCTTCCTGTCTTTCCCGATTGGCTTTTCCAATTTCTGAAAGACATATTTTACCATTCCTATTCTTTTAATTTCCAAGTCACAGTTTCCATCATCTGTTATGATACATCCTAGTAGTTGAACTTATTATTCTGTTGGGACTGGTCTTCTCTTAAATATAATGTAAAATTCGGATTTGGTGCCCTTTTGCTTGCAACCATGCATTCTGCTTTTTAGCAGTTTATCGTCACACCTTTGTTTTCGCTCTCTTCAACTCCTTTGTGAAGTGTTTCTGGTAATTTCTCGACTGACTCCGAAATAAGCACTGTGTCATCCGTATAATGCAAGTTTTTTATGTCATGACCGCAAATGACAAACCCTTAAATACATTCTAGTTCTTTCAGAATTAGTTCGCTGTACAGGTTGAACAAATCTGGCAAAAAAACTAATCCCTGTCTTACTCCTCTTTAATCACACTCTTCTCTTATAATGTAAACTCACTTATTTTGTTATCAACTCTCATTCATGCCATTTGTTGCCAATACAAGTTTTTGATTAGCCAGATATCCTTTCCATCTACATGTAAGTCTAGACTTTGCAGTGCCTTTAACAATTCTTCATGCTGAACCTTATCAAATGCTTTTGTATGATAAATGAAGCACAAGTATAAATCCTTTTGCATTTCAATAGCTCTCTCTCTCTTTCTGATAATATTCTCACGATCCAAATAGTATTTCTCACTTCGGCATCCTCCATGAAACCGTGTTGCTTCTTTCTGATGTCTGGTTTTGTCCTGCTTCGCGATCATACCATATTACCCCTCAGCATAATTTTAACAATATGGCTCATCAAGCTAATAGTTCTATGCAATTCACACTCTTTGGCACTTGGTTTCTTGGGTAGGGCAATAAGGATTGACTCACTCAACTCCTGGGGTATTTCAGCAGTCACAAATTTCAATAATGACTTCTATAAGCTTCTCAATTCCAAACTCCTCTATTGCTGTGATCATTTCAGTCACTATCTTGTCTGGTCCTGCTGCTTTGTTTTTTTTTCATCCTGCTCAACGCTGCTTGCACTCCAAATTTTAGTATCCGTGGCTCTTCCATGTTTTTCTCAATTGAAGGTTTTTCTCCTTTCTTACAACTCTTGCAAGTATTTTGACCATCTTTTCAATATCTTATTTTCCTTTAGAATGGCAATCATATCTATTGCTTGCAAGAATCATATCTATTGCTTGCAAGAATCATATCTATTGCTTGCAAGAATCATATCTATTGCTTGCAAGAATCATATCTATTGCTTGCAAGAATCATATTTATTGCTTGCAAGAATCATATCTATTGCTTGCAAGAATCATATCTATTGCTTGCCAGAATCATATCTATTGCTTGCAAGAATCATATCTATTGCTTGCAAGAATCATATCTATTGCTTGCAAGAATCATATCTATTGCTTGCAAGAATCATATCTATTGCTTGCAAGAATCATATCTATTGCTTGCAAGAATCATATCTATTGCTTGCAAAAATCTAGATGAACACAATTTCTTCTTTGTGGGTTCTTTAATTGGTTTGTACATGGAAAAAGGTCTGTTCTTGCGCCTTTTAATTTCTGCACACTCTGCATTAACCCATGCTTCTTTGGTTTCTCGACATTAGATCTCGATCTGTTTGTCCATCTGCTTGTATTTCTCACTGTTACTCATACAAGTCGCCTGTCTCATCTTCGTCATTTCAATAATCTCATCTGTCATCCATTTGCTTCTGCTTATCTTTAGGCTTTTAGCACCAGAGCATTATTTAGTGACTCCTATTTAGTTTCTCTCTCGTGTAACAAAGCATCGAAATGGTTCTTCATAGCTACCGCATATTTTCTTTTAGGGTAGGATCACTTTGGAGTGCTCCATAATGTAGCTTCTGCCTAATCTTCACTCGCTTTAAATTCTTTAGCTTCACCATTCATTTACAGATGACTGGAATATAGTCGCTCTCACAATCTGTTCCTGAATATGCTTTTGATGTAATTTATTTGATTCTTCACATCACTGTATGGACTTCTCCAAGTCCATAATCGTTTTGGGTGTTCTTTGAAACATGTTTTGGTAATGCTCAGTTGTGTGCTGAACACCATTGTACCCATCTATCACATTCTTTATTTCTGGTTGCAAGTCCATGTTTTCCAACCATTCCAATACCTCCTTCTCGGTCTTTTCCTACCTATGCATTCAGATCTCTCATCACTATTATAAGATCTTGGGACTTGCTAGCTCTCTTGCTTTCTCTAGAGTGTCTTAAAATTTGTCAATTTCAACTTTGCTGCTCTCTGATGTTGGTGCGTATACCATTATCATGAGAATGTTAAAAAGGATTTCCTTCGAGTTTCACCAGTATTACTGTCTGACAGCTTCCAGTGTTGGTTTGTTTTGTTTATATTAAATCATAACATAACAGGATGATAAAAAAGTAAAGTGCAATGAGGAGTAGCTAGGCTATTCAAGAATTTTGTTTAAGTAGCTCATTGGAGCATTTGCCCATAATTCCAAACAATAAACTACTTTTTTGTTAAAGTATAAAAATATAAAAGCAAAAGAGGCTCATGGTAAGATCGATGAGGCCTGGTAAATGAGTAACAAGCTTTTTCACAGTTGTTTTCCCAATAGTTCTGTGTCTTTACCAGTTTAGTGTACTATCTATTGTAACGCCTAAAAATCTTATACTATCTGTCATTTGTATATTTTGTCCAGTCATGGAAATGTTCTTTGTTAATCGAAATTCATTTTGTGGATTTTGAATAACTATGAAATTTGTCTTGCCAACATTCAATGTTAGTTTGTTTTGATTACACTAATTAGCTATCGCGTCTAATTCTCTGTTTATTATAGCTATACAGTATCTTTATTCAAGTTTTTAGCGGTACGTATAAAATAAATTAGTATCATCAGCAAACAAAATAGTTTTAAATTTATCAGTACTCTTTACAAGATGAATTATATGTAATAAAAATAGTGTTGGTCCAAGGATGGATTCTTGTGGTACTCCACATTTAATTACTAGAAGTTGGAATTTTGTGTGTGTTATCATAACACTTCTAAGACGATTTAATAGATAATTTTGAGTTAATTCTAAACTCGAATGAGAAAAACTTTTTGCTTAAGCTTAGTAATCAAAATAGAGTGATCTATTGTATCAAAAGCCTTTGAGAAGTCAATGAATTTACCTAAAACAGAGACTATTGTTTAAAGCTGCAAGTGTATTGTTTGTAAATTCTATCAATGCTTCACGAGTTCCTTTTACTTTTTGACATCCAAATTTAGGTTCTGCAATAATGTTTTCTTTAAGAGTGTAGTTATGGATTTGTTAGTTGATGAAATGCTCAGCTTTTTGAAAAACCGGCAGAATAGAAATAGGTCTATAGTTATTAGGTAACAGCTTGTTGCCTTAGTTTTTAAATACAGTCAAACATGGATAACTCGAACTTCAAGGGACCGAGCAAAAGTGTTCGAATTATCAGAGCATTCAAGTTATCAGAGCACTGTCACAAGTCCATATATTTACTTATTTATTAGTAGATACATGTACATATACAAACTATAATATAAATCAAAAGCACAAATGGCTTGTTTCAAATTAAATGCTTCTAATGTAAAGTTTAAAACGTTTTCATGAAAAAGTATAGAGATTTTTCTATCACTTGAGATTGGTTTGTCGTTTGAGGTGATGTTATTGCCAGGACGTTTTTCAGATTGACATTGGCAAAACTTGATCGTTGTTGAAATGCTCAAAAGAAAAGACATTTTTTTCTTTTGGGGTTTTACCCACGATCAATTTTGCCGTTTTTTCTTGAAGTTTATGCAGATTACCTTACTTTACCTGGGATTCGTTAAGAGCAACACTCCGAGGCAGTTCAATTAGAAGTTTTACGGTACATTCTATATCACTCACGCTTTTTAATAGATACTTATTGAATGTACACACGTATTCTGTGTTTAGGTCAAACGATGAATAGTTTTTTGTAGCTCAGACAACGTATACGTTTAATTACAACATTTTTTAAGACGTTTTAAACATTCAACATTCCGACGTTGATTTAACACGGAATCAACGTCGGAAAACTATTCATCACGGGCTAGCCGAGTCACGCACTCAAGGATTTTCGCCACGCACATACAAAACAACATGCGATTTTTGTTTTGTATGTGCGTGGCAAAAATTCTTGCGCGCGTGACCCGGCTAGCCCGTGCTATTCATCGTATCGCAGTATAAATCAAATTTCAAACTTTTAGAAAAGTCGTTGACAAAAATATTTTGCCGATGGTGGTAATAACGACGCTTATGAATTACGAAAAGATGAAGTTTACCTCTATGGCTTTGAATAAAGTGATTTTCTAAAGCGAAAACAACCGTTTCGGTAGCTGTTGGGCAAAAAAACAGTTCGAATTAACAGTGTTGAGTTCGAGTTATCTATAGCAATTTATCATTACGTGGGAACGGACCAAAGGAAATGTTCGAATTAACCATGTGTTCGAGCTATCCGTGGACGAGTTATCCATGTTTGACTGTATGTGTAAAACTTGAGCACATTTCATATTTTATAGGAAAACACTGTTTTTTGCTCATGTTAAAGATAATGGTTAAAGGTTTTGACAACTCAAGTGAACTTGCTTTCACTAAAATTCCATCTATGCCTTCTGCTTTGTGTCCATTTAGATTTGCAATTACTTTCTGAGCAGTACACTCATGAAATTCTACAAAATGAAAATCTGCCAATGTATTCATTCCTGAAGCTTCATGCTTTATATCTGTGAAATGAGTGTTAAATTCTGTAGCTATTTGTTTGTCATCAATTAAGTCCATAGAGTCTAAAAGCTTAGTAATTTGTTGAGCTTTACGTTGGTTTCATTCACAAGCATTATTTATTAAATTCCAAAGCTTTCTCGGGTCATCAATTTTTAATATTTCATTACAATAATAATCAGCTTTTGCTTTTTTGATAACGATGAAACTTTATTTGTAGCTTTTATGTAGCCCTTTTTTAACTTAAGCCTCAAGGGGTAAGCTCTGTATTTGCCAAATAATCTGTCTTTCTTGCGTATCTCCGAAAGAAGTTTTTTTGTCATCCAAAAGTTTTGAAAGCTTTTAAACTTACAACAAGTTGTTTCCTTTGTAGAAGCAATTTGGTCAAAAATTTCTTTAGTTGTGTCCCATCATGCATTTCTCTCTCTTTCCATCTAATATGTTCCCTACACCATGCTCATGCTTCTCGCCTTCGAAATATACGATCCTGTAGACTACAATTTGAAAATCCCATGTGTGTTTCCATCTGATGTCGCAGACTTCGAATATGTTAATCTTTAATCTCACCATCTTTTGACTAACATTCTCCAGCTCTCCATTTTGAAACATTGCTCGCATGCTCCATGTTTTGCTTCTGATGATTTCCTTGGTGAGCACATACTTTTGACTCTCATGCTCTAGCATTGTTCATGGACTTGGCTCCCTTCACGCCGTTAGCGTTTTCTTGTAAGTTGTGTATAACCATGATTTTCTTAACATGTTCAACAGCGGTTTGCCATTGCCTTTTGCTAGGTTTTTAAACACCATCTCTAGCTCGCTAGCCGAGGGCTTGCTGAGGACCTCCTCTGCCTTTTGTCAGATTTTGTTTTGAGTCTTGAAGGGTTACTAGCAACCCTCCTCATCCATGCTGGAGCGCATGTGTGGGCAGGTTTAGCCGCCGACAGCCCGATCAAGTAAAAGGTTGTACAAGATTCCCTTGTAACTAAGACTATAGTAACTACTACAGCCATTCAAAGATCATATCTTCTTTCTTGTAACTAAGACTATAGTAACTACAGCAGCCATTTAAAGACCATATCTTCTCCCTTGTAAGTTAGACTATAGTAACTACTACAGCCATTTAAAGATCATATCTTCTCCCTTGTATGTTAGACTATAGTAACTACTACAGCCATTTATAGACCATATCTTCTCTTTTGTAACTAAGACTATAGTAACTACTACAGCCATTCAAGGACCATATCTTCTCCCTTGTAACTTAGACTATAGTAATTACTACAGCCATTTATAGACCATATTTTCTCTTTTGTAACTAAGACTATAGTAACTACTAAAATTTTGTTTTTTGAATTTGGGAATTACATTGACACCCTGAAAAATCATAATACCACAAATATAATTGGCCAGACACTAATAAAAATCTTATAACAACCAATTTCCTCATGATGGTGTAGGGATACTCACATTTGTGGTATATGACTTGCAAACCTGTTCAATTGGCTTCTGATGTTTGCTACCACTGGCATACTATAAAGAGAAAAAAAAACCAATGATACTAATCCATGTTCTAAAATTATGAAATAAACTTCTGCAGAACATCATCTATATATATAAATCTCAAAGTTTGTCGTCGCCTGTCATCTTCTTTTTGAATATCTGCCTGTCCAGTTATAGCTTTAAAATTTTGGAATAAAAAGCTCATGGCGCGCCTGACTCTAACTCACGGAGATCGCAACCACAAATTGCAAACCACGCATTTAACCACTGAGCTATACAATCCTTAGCATTCAAACACCTTTATCATATACCACATACCGTATACACATAATTAACTAACACAGTACACGCTCCTATAACGTAAATCTCCTATAACGTAAATTTCAAATGACATAAAAAACTTGTGAAGTTTTTGCTTTCTGCTATCTAAAAAGTCCATATAACATAAAGTGTCAGGCGAGTTTTCACTTTAAATTCACAATTCAATTTGAATGTTAGTTTATCTCGCCGCACTTGTGGAAGAAAAAACTTTGTGCATATAATGTTATATATAACTTATATATAACTTTCGCGACATTCTAGTTTGTCGTAATAGATCATTAAATGCGTCGACAAAAACGAAAACAGGATAGCTGCGCAACTGTTCGTAAATACAAAGGTGATTGATTGGTTGATTGATTGAGTGGTTTTATTTTGTTTCTTAATTTATTTGATCTGCACAAAATATTTTCCTGATGATATGAAGTTTGAAAGTTACAGTTGTTTGACAAAGTTTGAAAGCCTTTACAGTTGTTTTACTTTTTCTCTTAATTTATTGAAACTGCACAAAACACTTTTCTCATGATATGAAACTTGATAGTTAGAATGGTAACTGTTGTTTTATAAAAATTAATTCTCTGTACAAAGACTATTATTAAAAGTGCAACGCCAAGCATTCATCTAGTTGAACCATAATTGTAAGACAGAATAGTATGAATAACTTCATCTTTATTTTTAGCTCATCAACTAATCCTAAACAACAAATTGTTCTAAGTTTTAATCTACTGTATTTCCCTATATTATCCTCTAAGATAACTAACTAGCTATCACTATAATATCCTCTAAGATAACTAACTAGCTATCACTATAATATCCTCTAAGATAACTAACTAGCTATCACTATAATATCCTCTACGATAACTAACTAGCTATCACTATATTATCCTCTAAGATAACTAACTAGCTATCACTATAATATCCACTAAGATAACTAACTAGCTATCACTATTATATCCTCTAAGATAACTAACTAGCTATCACTATATTATCCTCTAAGATAACTAACTAGCTATCACTATAATATCCTCTAAGATAACTAACTAGCTATCACTATAATATCCACTAAGATAACTAACTAGCTATCACTATATTATCCTCTAAGATAACTAACTAGCTATCACTATAATATCCTCTACGATAACTAACTAGCTATCACTATAATATCCTCTAAGATAACTAACTAGCTATCACTATAATATCCTCTACGATAACTAACTAGCTATCACTATATTATCCTCTAAGATAACTAACTAGCTATCACTATAATATCCACTAAGATAACTAACTAGCTATCACTATTATATCCTCTAAGATAACTAACTAGCTATCACTATAATATCCTTTACGATAACTAACTAGCTATCACTATAATATCCACTAAGATAACTAACTAGCTATCACTATTATATCCTCTAAGATAACTAACTAGCTATCACTATATTATCCTCTAAGATAACTAACTAGCTATCACTATATTATCCTCTAAGATAACTAACTAGCTATCACTATAATATCCTCTAAGATAACTAACTAGCTATCACTATAATATCCTCTACGATAACTAACTAGCTATCACTATATTATCCTCTAAGATAACTAACTAGCTATCACTATAATATCCACTAAGATAACTAACTAGCTATCACTATTATATCCTCTAAGATAACTAACTAGCTATCACTATATTATCCTCTAAGATAACTAACTAGCTATCACTATAATATCCTCTAAGATAACTAACTAGCTATCACTATAATATCCACTAAGATAACTAACTAGCTATCACTATATTATCCTCTAAGATAACTAACTAGCTATCACTATAATATCCTCTACGATAACTAACTAGCTATCACTATAATATCCTCTAAGATAACTAACTAGCTATCACTATAATATCCTCTACGATAACTAACTAGCTATCACTATATTATCCTCTAAGATAACTAACTAGCTATCACTATAATATCCACTAAGATAACTAACTAGCTATCACTATTATATCCTCTAAGATAACTAACTAGCTATCACTATAATATCCTTTACGATAACTAACTAGCTATCACTATAATATCCACTAAGATAACTAACTAGCTATCACTATTATATCCTCTAAGATAACTAACTAGCTATCACTATATTATCCTCTAAGATAACTAACTAGCTATCACTATATTATCCTCTAAGATAACTAACTAGCTATCACTATAATATCCACTAAGATAACTAACTAGCTATCACTATTATATCCTCTAAGATAACTAACTAGCTATCACTATAATATCCTCTACGATAACTAACTAGCTATCACTATATTATCCTCTAAGATAACTAACTAGCTATCACTATAATATCCACTAAGATAACTAACTAGCTATCACTATTATATCCTCTAAGATAACTAACTAGCTATCACTATATTATCCTCTAAGATAACTAACTAGCTATCACTATTATATCCTCTAAGATAACTAACTAGCTATCACTATAATATCCTCTATGATAACTAACTAGCTATCACTATATTATCCTCTAAGATAACTAACTAGCTATCACTATATTATCCTCTAAGATAACTAACTAGCTATCACTATTATATCCTCTAAGATAACTAACTAGCTATCACTATAATATACTCTAAGATAACTAACTAGCTATCACTATAATATCCTCTACGATAACTAACTAGCTATCACTATAATATCCACTAAGATAACTAAATAGCTATCACTATAATATCCACTAAGATAACTAACTAGCTATCACTATAATATCCACTAAGATAACTAACTAGCTATCACTATTATATCCTCTAAGATAACTAACTAGCTAGCACTATAATATCCTCTAAGATAACTAACTAGCTATCACTATAATATCCACTAAGATAACTAAATAGCTATCACTATAATATCCACTAAGATAACTGCCAATATACTATTTTCTCAGCTAACTATATACAAGTATATCCCAGCTACTACTAGCTATACCTGCAACTTAATATACAGTACACACACATATACCATATAGCCATATAAATAATGTTACCTGCTAACTCTGCGAGGAGCTGCTTCTGACGAAAAAGGATTTTGAGAGCTAACTGCTGGCAGACCCTTCTTCCAGAGTGATTTGATAGTGGCCTTAGTAGCGGGCTGGACAGTGCTGGATTTGTTGACGCTTTCAGATATGGCTTTCATCACTGGTGTTGGTTTATGATCAGGCGTTAAGGTCGCTGTTGTTTTCCTGTTCAACAATTTTTTAATTCTGATCATGTTGATTATGTCATAAAATGTCGCACGCTTCTTGTGGGGCAGTTTCTTTGTCGTTTCTTTCTGAAAATAAAGATGTAGTATTCCTAATAAAAATGTTTGAAAATATTCTTAACAATTTGAAGTAACTTGTCACACACGTGATCAGTTGTAGTAATACATATTAGTACTGCATATATTAGATATTACTACATGTATTAGTTATTACTAGCTGTATTAGTTATTACTACATGTATTAGATATTACTACATGTATTAGATATTACTACATGTATTAGATATTACTACATGTATTAGATATTACTACATGTATTAGATATTACTACATGTATTAGTTATTACTAGCTGTATTAGTTATTACGACATGTATTAGATATTACTACACTTATTAGTTGTTACTACATGTATTAGATATTGCTACCTGTATTAGATATTACTACATGTATTAGATATTACTACACTTATTAGTTATTACTACATGTATTAGATATTACTACATGTATTAGATATTACTACATGTACTACCGTATATCCCCGCATATAAGCTTATCTCGCATATAAGTCGACCCTATAAATTGTAACACACAGCACATACCTATCAATACAAAAAGTAGCGGATATCGAGTGAGTTTGCTAGGCTTAGTACAAAAGGCTTCTGATTGGTTAATAGTTGTAATCAGACTTAGTTGTAATCAGACTTCGCGATAATCAGACTTAGTACAGCTACATAGGTCTCACAAATTGTAGATCACCAAATTTCTGATGAATAACTATTGGGCAATAGCAGTAGTGACAGTGAGTATTTATTTTTAACAGTAATAATAATGCCACTGGAAACTCCCCTGTCATACAGCCCACAACCAAAGTGATAATGGAAAAAGAAAAGGTACAGCTGGTTGAAAAATGCAATGTTAGCAGTCAAATGGCACTGCAGTGCAATAGGAGAACTGCAATGGTAGCTGCTATGTACTGGGCGTTATTATGTACAACAAACAGCAATAATGAAAGGAAAAGATTATACATGTATGTTTATATTTCTCCATGCAACAGGAGAAATGCAACATTAGAAGTAAAATGGCAAGCTGCTGTGTATTATATATACATATATATAAAAAAAAATTGTTTCCTCACCCCGGATACCCCGTATGGGTGGTAAATTCTGCTCTAACTCGGGTCTCCTACCAGAGACCTGGGAGTTTGAGCACTCGCCTCAAGATCTTAGCTGTTCCCAATAGCGCACTTTTCTGCAACTCACCTGAGTTGATTGTTGTTGGTATTTGGGCAAGCCACATTTTATGCGCTGGTGTTATTGCCCCCAGTGCCCCAATGACTACTGGGATTACAGTTGTTCTTACATTCCAGCATTTTTCAATCTCTTCTCCAAGAGGGAGATATTTCTCTACCGTTTCTTTTTCTTTGCTGGCTATATTGTAGTCATTGGGTACTGCTATATCTATTATAGTAGCCCTCTTGTTTTCCTTGTCTACCACCACTATATCTGGTTGGTTTGCTAGGACATGCTTGTCAGTTCGGATGTAAAAGTCCCAGAGGATCTTAGCGCGGCCATTTTTATTGACCTTACCAGGAGCTTCCCACCAGTGTTGTGGTTTATTAAGGCCATACTCATCACATAGACTTCTATACACAACACCTGCGACATGATTATGCCGCTCAGTGTATGCGTTTCCTGCTAGCTGCTTGCATCCACTGATGATGTGTTGGATGGTCTCAGGTGCATCTTTGCACAGTCTGCATCTAGGATCGTCTCTAGTGTGATAGATTTTCGTTTGGAGTTGCCTTGTTGGGAGCACTTTCTCCTGGGCTGCCATGATTAGCGACTCTGTATTGGCCGTTAGGTTTCCTTTGTTCAGCCACATATATGTCTGGTGAAGATCGCCAACCTTAGATATTTGTTGGTGGTAAGCACCATGAAGAGGTTTCGTGTGCCAGTCAATTTCCTCATCATCAGGGCGTAGGTCCGTTGTAAGAGCAGCCGATTGAAATTCAGCTAGCAACTTATCTGAAATGGCCATGGAGGCTGCATATGCTTTGATGCTTTGCTCCTCTTCTTTCACTGTCTGCTGTACACTTTTGAGTCCCCTACCGCCATCTTTCCTATCAAGATACAATCTAGTAGTATCAGATTTTGGGTGGAGTGCTCCATGCGTGGTCAGCAGTTTACGAGTTGCTAAATCTGTTTCTTTGATGGCTTCCTCAGTCCACTTTATTATGCCTGCTGGATATCTTATTACTGGCAGTGCGTAGGTATTTATTGCCATGACTTGGTTCTTGGCATTGAGCTGGCTCCATAAGACCTGCCGAAGGCGTTTCTTGTATTCGGTAATGGCTTTGTGACGTACCTCGGCTTCGTGGTTGATGTTGCTTTGCATAATCCCCAAGTACTTGTACCCTTCTTCTATATCTTTGATGGTACAATCTGGCATTCTTAGGCCATCTGTGAGCATAGAATGGCCTTTCTTAAGAATTAGCCTTCCACATTTCTCAATACCGAAAGTCATTCCGATGTCCTTGCTGTATACCTGAGTGAGGTGTATTAGCGAATCAATGTCCCTTTCTTTGTTAGCGTACAGCTTGATGTCATCCATGTAGAAGAGGTGGTTTATCTTGGTGCCACTCTTAAACTGGTACCCATATTGAGTCTCTTCCAGCATATTGCTTAGAGGGTTTAGGCATATGCAGAAGCGCAGCGGTGATAAGGAGTCACCTTGATAGATGCCTCGCTTAATTTTGACACTCGCCAGCTTTTTGCCATTAGCCTCCAGTTCCGTCTTCCATTTGGTCATTGACATCTTGATGAATGCCACAAGAGCAGGGTGAACATTGTACATACTGAGACACATGAGTATCCAACTATGGGGAATTGAGTCATAGGCCCTTTTGTAGTCGATCCAAGCCATGGCAAGATTGGTATGCTTTCTCCTGCTGTCTTGACAGACCGTCCGATCCACCAGTAACTGATGTTTGGCTCCTCGGGTGTTGCGCCCAATTCCTTTCTGAGCACTGGTCATGTAGTGACTCATGTGTTCTTCCAGTTTGTCTGCAACTATTCCTGAGAGCAGTTTCCAAGTGGTGGGCAAGCATGTTATTGGTCGATAGTTTTTGGGAATTGGCCTCTGGATCTTTTATCAGAAGTACAGTTCATCCTTTGGTCAGCCATTCTGGATGATCACCTTGTTCTATTAGGCATTCCATCTGCTTAGCCATTCTAGTGTGAAGTGATGTCAATTTCTTCAACCAGAAGGCTTGAATAATGTCATGGCCAGGTGCTGCCCAGTTCTTCATACGCTGCACTCTGCACTTGATGTCCTCTTTGCTGATGGTGAGTCCTTGCTGAGCCACAGTGTGTTGATGGCTCTCTTTAAGCCTCTTCCGCCAATTTGCAGTGGTGTTATGAGTAGTCTCTTTCTCCCAGATGTCCTTCCAGAACTTTGAAGTGCTAGATTGGGGAGGCTCAGACATTGGCCTCTGCAGTTCACCTTTGAACTGGGAATACACTCTAGATGGATTATTGATGAACAGTTTGTTCATTCTCTTGTTATCCCGCTCTTTGGTGTACCGCTTCAGTCGTGCTGAGAGTGCTACTAGCTGCTGTTTGGCAGATTCTAGAGCTTCTATTGTGGCTTCCCTTTTTGGACGCTCCAAATTGTGGTTAGATATCTCACTGAGCCTACTAACTTTCTTGCGCAAGTCCTTGATCTTATTTTGTAGCCTCAGCTGCCAGGATGGAATGGCTTGAAGCCTTGTTGGCAGTGGCTTAATATCCATCTCCTCCAAGATGATGGTTGCTGTACTGTAGATTAAGGCATTAGTCTCACTGATTGATTCAGTTGAGATCGACTCCAGTGCCAAGTTAATGTCTTCTAACAGCTTCTTAGGTATGGCCTTGCTAACTCTTCGTAGTGGTACCCTGCTTCCATAATCATTAGCAGCTGACATCTTGTTGATGATATTTTCCGCAAGCTCTCTCACCCTTGGGTCAAGGTCCAGTGCAGTGTTGACATGCACTCCTTGTTGGTTGAGGTTACTTGGGTGACCTGTTCCCTAATTTCATATACCTCAAGTTCCGATATGAGGTGCCGCTTGATTATGTTACTACTCTGAGCTACAAGTTGCTTAGTGGTTAGTGTTTATCCACAGTTGGCGCATCCTCCCCATGTAGCCCCACCTTTGAGGTTCACTCATAAAGTAGCACTGCATAAGGTCCGTGTTATCAGTCCGAGTCCATTTCATCCGTTTTGAACCAGTAGCCCATTTTTCACTGCCTTGTTCTGGTTCAGCTACAGGCAGCGCGGACCTTGTTTGACCGGGCGACGTCCGAGCCGGCATGGCTTTGGTTATTGCACTCATCATAGAGGTTGTAGACATTATACAAGCAAGGGTCTTGTCTAAGGACCACCAGAAAAGTGCAGTTGTTGGGGTTTGAACCGAGGACCTAATGATCACGGTCCCGATACCTTACCAACTGCACTATCTGTCCTGTATATATATATATATATATATACAGGACAGATAGTGCAGTTGGTAAGGTACGATATATATATATTGTATATATATATATATACATATATATATACATATATATATATACACGTATATATATATATATATAGCTGAGGGGCTGTATATCATTGATCACAGCAACCAATATCAAGAAGTGATATTTATCTAGATTTCTGTATTTATATCTAAAGAATTATGCTGAATTTAAAAATCTAAACAGATTTTAGCTGGTTGTCATAGAAATAGATGTATATCTATAAGAAAATGTAGGCCTATAACTTAATTTTGCAGATATTAAAAATGGCTTGGCAGTACCGCAATATTGAGCACAGCCGTAGTACCATCAACAAAATCTTTAGAAAAATAATAACAGTAACATATTGCACACCATCGGTCACTATATACTTCGATCTTGTAAATTCTAATAATTCTTTTTATAACTAAATTTTATGAAATCGAATAATTATTATTACAATTAAATATTGTAATAATCTTATAGGTAATATTGTAAGAATCGTTAGAAAAATATCATCATAATTTCCTTTACTTTCACTGCTTAGGACATCACTTGGAATACCAAAATACTCGTTATAAGTGTCCAAAATGTCAGAATCCCGTAGAATCGGCAAAAAGAAACGATTAATTTTCTGTACTTTTACGTTAATTACAGAAACTTCCGGCAATTAGACACTGCCATAGACTGAAAATGGTGAAATGTGCACGTTTTTCTCTTGAAATGCGCACGACTTAATAGTTCTACTATTTGTCGCACGGCCTTATTGGCGTTTCGTTGGCCTATCTTTATTTTGATTAGAGAAAGATTATCAAGTTTTATCACGATTGTTGGTCAAATTAATCTGTCTATTGATGTATAATCCGATCAGATGGGTTAGTTCTAAGATATTGCGGTAACCTTTCAAAGACTTGGTAACATATATAAATAGTTTTATATGTGTTTTGTATCATTATTATACTTAAACAACTCTACACAAAAATGGTTAACTTTGTTGAAGAGATTTTGGTACAAGGGTTTGGTCACGGCCGTTAACGAATATTTTTTCGGGAGTTGTGTGCGCATATGCATTTATCATAAATCTCCCAAACAATCGCTTTGCTCGTGTTTGGTCGTGGGATAAGCTATAATAATAGTGGTGACTCGGAGCATGCTCAACTTTTCAACCATGGTAGTGTGAATAAAACAAAACAGTGTTTGAACTCATTCCCCGACACATCTGTAGCCTCTTTATGGCATCAAATAATGTAAAATTTCCTTTTAACAAATTTAGTTAAATGCTATGACAGTATATGCTTCAATGTTAAATACTTGGTTTACCCGAATATTTAATTGTTTTCATAAAAAATATATTTAATATTTTATTAATGGTAAGAACTGTTTTAATCCTTAAAATTTGAAGCCCCAAAGAGATCTTTCCAGTCATTTAATGTATACGTGACATTATCATCATCCCATGTTTCTTCATCTTGTTCTTCAATTTCTGTTGCTGCATCACTATCTTCAGTTTCAATTCCATTATATTCCCGTACCGTTTTTTCTAGTTACCGTATATCCCTGCATATAAGCCGATTCTGGGACCAAATTTTTTGTCCAATTTATGGGGTTCGGCTTATCCGCCTTTTTGAATGCAAACCAAAGGGCATTATGCTAACTTAATTTGAACAACTACAACTCGGACCATGCGGCTAGTAGCCTTACAGTTCGTTTTATACAATAATGATGGCCTGCACTTGAAGAAAGGCTGCATGCAAAGTTTCATTGACAATCAAATGCAACAGAATCGATAAACTTACATGTAGCATATTTTTGTCCAGCTTTTGTTCTCATGGTAAGAACATGCAGATCTACGCGAAGCAGATATTATTTGATAACGGTACGCTATGACAGTCAGTGGTTGGACATACACATGATCGCTTGCACTTCACTCACGCCACATGCATTAGCATTACTAGTACATGTATATCGCTAGGCAGATTAAAAAGATTTTACCACAGAACTGTCTGATTTTACCCATAAAGGAAAATAAATGTCTTACACTACTTTTGTAAAACTAAAAGCAGTAGTGGCTGCAAATAAAACAAGTAGTGTTGAAGCAGCAAACAAATTAGAAGCGGATGAGAGCAGTATTAGAATATGGGAAAATAATAATTCACTGGGTTCTATCTTCAATTCAAAGCGTGCAAAAGAGGGCCAAAAACTAAACGATTTCCTGAAATAGAAAAGGCCATTGTTGTGTTGAATGATTTGAAGTTCAAAGGCAGAATGACTATTGTGTGACCAGGTTGGCTGTGCAATTGCAAGCATTGCAGATGGCCAAATCTGGAAAATACCAAGGCATCTCAACGTTTACTGCTTCTAAGATTTGGTGTACAAGGTTTTTGATGAGAAATTAGATATCACTAAAAGTAAGAGCAAATATAGCCCTGAAGCTATCTGAATATAAGGAAAAGGGGATGAACTTTCAATGTTATGTTATCAATAAACAAAAAACTTATGATTTCTTTCTCAATGGAATAGGCAATATGGATGAAAGCCCAATGTATTTTGACATGCCAAGCAACAGAAAATTACACCAAAAGAGTGAAAAAACCAGTCCTTATCAAGACAAGAAGGCATGAAAAGACCCATTTTACTGCAGTAGCTTAGTTGCACGGCGGATGGAGTAAATTTGTCCCTAGTGGTAATCTTCAAATGAATAACGCCCTAAAGGATAAATTTCCCACTGGTGTGGTCATCCATCAGCACCCGAAAGGATGGATAGACAAAGAATGTCTAATGAAATGAATAAATAAAGTGTGGGTGTGCAAAAATGGAGTTCTTAAAAACGCTTCATGTTAGCCTGGGAACAATTCAGAGCTCACCTAACTGAAAAGATGCAGATGTCTCTAAATGAGTCAAACACTGTCTGCGCAGTCATACCAGGAGGATTAACTGGCATACTACAACCCTTAGATGGCAGCCTGAACAAACTCTTTAAGGCATGCATGTAAAACCAGTGTACATAAACCTTTGTACAGAGTTTTGTACTAAGCCTACAAAACTCACTCCATTTCCGCTACTTTTTCCTTTGATAGGTACGTACAGCGTGTTACGATTTATAAGATCGGCTTATATGCGAATTCTTATAAATTCCCTGATTTCAGGGCTTATATGCAAGATAGACTTGTATGCGGGAATATATGGTAAAAGGCTAGCACAAACAGAATCAAAATGAAACTTGTGCTAAAATTTTGAAAGAAAAAGTTGTAGTATACTTTGAGGAGTTCTCTTTCCATCGCACTTGCATATGCCTTCAACTTGATCTTGATTCCCTCGTGAAAACTGTCTACAGCCAGCAGCGGGTGCTCCTCACCTGGCACCAGATAGAGTATTGTCTCATTTGGGACCTGAAGAATGTAAATAACTGTCATCTTGTTAAGCATCAACTGTCATTGATGCTGTTGGAAAAGCTATAAACTTTTATGAAGTCTGCAGCCTGCGACGCCTCTATCGTCTATTTGGTGTTTTGAGTGCTTACATCTTCTATCTCACAGTAGAATATAGTGAGCGGACAAACCACTGCATGTAGTTTGATTGAGATTCTAAGATTTGAATTAAATCCAATGCCATTTGATTTTTTTCAACCCTATGACTAGCTAGTATATTATTCATGAACTTCTCAGAAGATTGTAAAATTCTTGAAATATGGAAGTCATGATTATAGATAACAATGCCTTAAATATCCCTCTATATAAAAAACTAACTAATAACATAGCAATAGTGGAGAAACAGAAACACTAACATAAAATATTTTTTGAAATACAAGTAATTAAACATCCATGCCACATTCACTTACTAACTAAAGAATTTTTACATCAATTTTAATATTTCTAATATTTGCACTGGAATATTTAATTTAGAATTTGTTAAATTACAACACTTTACCTCTAAACTTTTTTATGTCTTTTCAAGTTTTTCTAGTTATTTAGTTTATCTATCAACAGATACCCGCATAACTAGTTGAATGGTAAATTATTAAAATTCAGTTTTCCCAGCATGTATTGTCAAGTATCAGCCAAACGTGATTAAAAAATAGAAAATAGTTTGTATAGCTCAAAAAAATTAAACTTATTCGAACAGTTATTGGGTGAGTGTATACAGTTTGTGCACAACAGAAATAATCTACCCTTATGCCATAACAAGGCAACAAGAAGTCTTACATTGAACTGTAGGATTCTAATAGTGGTGGGGATGAATGTAGGGCCAACCAGCTCCAGGTCAGGTCTGTCAAAGACCTTCACCCGACCATGCACAAGAAAAGCGTAGATGATGTTATCATCGAGGTTGAATACGGTCTGGTCAGTGATATGTGGAATATACCCTTTGTCTAGGAAGGAAAGTGCGGCCTCTGTCGGGGTTTTCTTTAAAAAGAGAAATACACTGAACTAAAGGTATTTAACATAACTGCCAGACAGCATCATAGTTGACGAATACCTCCAAAATTATCATTCGCTAAGTTTCAATGAGGAGATGCTATGTTGAAGATTCAAATAATCGAAGAATGGAAATGAGTCATTGCATCAAATGGTCACACAAAGTACTATACTAAAAAATGTTTAACTACGGTGGTTGATTTATGCAAATCATCGCTGCACACAGTGTTTAAAATCAAGTCACTTTGGTTGCTCAGCAAACTCTTAGAGATTAGAGGCAAAGCAATGAGATCACGTGAAAAACAATTTAAGCCATTAATGTACGTTTTTTCCTGCGTAATTAACGGAGATCTACAACAAGTCCTTGATACTAAATCCTGATGCCATTGATTGTTGGTTATACTTGAAATCGTATGCTGAGAACTCATTGCGCTATTAGCCACACCATCACATGACCATGACTTCAATGAGCCATTACCTCGTGAACACCCAGTGATTTATTATATATAGCATACGGTATATGCAATAAACATGGACGTAGCAAATGTGTAGGCAATTGGAGACGAGATGCTGTGCTCACAGACTTACCTCAAACTCGTTGTGCTCTGCAAGAAGGTTGGATATAATCTTGATAGCACAGTTTTTCCACAATTTAAGCTTGACTTCAGGATAAACATCAAAGGCCATTTCAAGGTCAGTAATATTTAGAAAGTATAACTGTACAGCTGTTTCAGCAGTGACAGTTGCAGTGACGTGTCGATCCATTAGAGGGCCCATCTCTCCAAGCACCGCACCCGCCCCCAGATAGTCTATATACCTGTAAAACCCCATGCTATGTATACAACTGCTTGTTCAACTATATTTAATTTGTTTCACTAGATTTTAAATTAAATCTTCAGCCAACAAACCTGTTTTGTTTGTATTTAGTATAGATTCTTATTAGAGACGCCCGATTTAGAATACACTAGCCGATCCAGGTACCAATCGACCCTACTAATACTTAGTAAAAACTTGCCGCATCCAGATAACCTAGATCTTTTATGTTACAAGCTGAATTTTTCTTTTATTACAAAAAAAATATCTGAATTTAATTAATCTCATGATGCTTGTAAATAGAAGTATTGCACTGAATTCCTAGCTTGTGATTGGTTGTAATAATTCTTATCGCTATAAATGGGAAATATGACATGATATTCACATCTTGACTATAATAAGAAATTGTTCACTAAAACTATTGGCCATGATGCTCTGGTAGAGATAAAAGTAATTTGTCGAGACAAGTAGGCAGCAAAAAAAGCATTGCGTATTACACAATGCAGTTTCAGCACTAAACTTAACACATTTTTCCTTCTTACATTGACCACTGCACATGTACATCAAACAATCAACTATATTTCTTGAAATAAATCTAGAACATTTAATTAGATGTCTTAGGTTCTGGCACATGATAATGACATTTGGGCCACAATTTTCGCTACATGTTTTGCACGCTATTAAGCAAAGATGTTGTTTACCTTAAACAGTAGTATATTGGAGGGATAGAAAAGCTCACTCCAATGTACAGTTTACAAAATGTTGTTTATCTATTACCTTGGTGCAAAGGATGCTGCGTGAAATCATAGATTGGTGAAGACCATGAATTGCAAAAAATTAGTTTAGTAGTACTTAGTGGTAAACAAAACAGACTGATATTTTGGCTTAACCATTAACTAGAGATATGCTGAGAAGACTAATAAGCTATAAGAGATAGATAGTCATATCTGATATATGGTTAACGTAAACGTGTACAGCCATGAGTCACAACATTGTGAGGCTGCCTAACATAAATCATTACAACATAAGTCTAAAAAAAATGATAAATGACTTGTTAAATATAAAAAAGGTTCTGCCAGTTACTAGTGAGACCCGACTAGACTGACTGACCTATCCTCATTAGCATCATTCTGGGTAACAGCACCTCCGTCGGAAGGATAGTGAGAGCGCAGATTTTCTTTTCCAAATATCTGTAACCATGTCCAGAATAAACATGTGCATTTCCGTGCTTGGAGATACCAATGAAAGCTACCTAACTATACTTCAAATTTTATGAACATGAGGAAATTGCAGGAAAATAAGAAAGGTCAGCCAAAAGCCCTCAACATCAAGAGGGAAATTTGAAGTATGCTGCAAGGTAAATGTGAATGAACTGTCACATACAGTGCAATAATTATTGTCAGTGCTGCCCCATAACAAAGCCATATTGTTATTTATACCACAAATCGGTGAAATGAGGCGAGCTTGATGCTCACCTATACTAAAAGTTAAATGACAATCACCTTGACCAAGCCAGAGACTATGATGTATATTCCTTTAGGAGCATCTCCTGAGTGTAAGATCTCATCGTTGTGATCAAAGTTTATCAGTTGTGCTCTTTGCTGGAACAAGGGATAATAAAAGATGGTAGAGCTAAGAATATGTTTACTGTATATGCATGTGCCATCACACATTAAAGGTTGACTTGCAACAAAATTCACATCACAGTTATTTGGTATCAAAAGATTCACCATGTCTTACTCTGCTGTGTTGTAGGTGCAAAATGTGTGGAAATGTGATTACAAACTCTTGAAAGCTCAAAAACGAACAGCTAATCGCCGCCATCACAACAACGCCGTAGATTAGAATCTTTTTCCAAAACGGCTCAACTGGGACGTACTTGAACAAGATGGCTTCTGTTTACACTTTCATGCAACCTCATTCGTCGAAATATTTTCACAAATATACTTCCCACATTCAATAAAACCATGTCTATTGTTTTTCATCATCATTGTATCATCACCATTATATCATCATCTATTTCATTATCATTATAATGCTGTCACCTTGAGCACTAATATCTCAAAACCTACCGTGAAAATTCTTTTTTTTTTTACCTTAGTTTTAGTCTTAACCTAAATTTTTTAACCTTAGTTCGAAAAAGTGCATATCATCCTCTGATAAAAAATACGAGCCCGTTGGTCACCTGTGATAGTTGAAAAATGTTGCAGAAATTATTCGCACTGTTTGGCAGGAAGTATGGGTCCCATGATCAAATTACGACTAGACGATTATACCAAGCCGAAACAAAACTGTATAAAGTAGCGAGTGTCTATATTTGGTAAGGACTCTTCGACAAAACCCGAAGTGTTTGTCATAAACTAGTGCTACGAGATGTTTTATATTGAGCCTTTTATTGGCCTTTCAATTCACGTGAGAACATCACGTGTCAAAACAATATTAAATGGATTGACTACGTCAGAGAAATAAACTGATTCCGACCTATGGCGGTTTTGTGATGGCGGCGATTAACTGTTTGTTTTTGAGCTTTTAGGAGCTTGTAATCACATTTCCACATATTTTGCACCTACAACACAGCAGAGTAAGACATCTGTGAATCTTTTGATACCAAATAACTGTAATGTGAATTTTGTTGCAAGTCAACCTTTAAAGATATAGACCAAACAGGACTTTACTCATAAAAAATTGATGTCTGAATTTAGCGTAATGACTTGTTCACCAAGTGTACAAAGGAAATTATTTTTAGAATTCTGATGTGAACGTAAGCTTTCGTAAGTTTGGCAAACAGTGATAAAATTAAGAGACGTTTGGTCTGTATCAAACGCCAATTGAAATTGAAATAAAAAATAATGCAATTTCTAATTGCTACATTTTTATTGGTCTATAATAAGTTCACAGAGCGGTTTCTTGAATTTGCTAAAAAGATTTGATTGACTATGTTTTGAATTTCCTTAGTGCAAATGACAAGTGAGGAGTATTGTGATGCAGTAGAGGGAGTAGTGTGATGCAGTAGAGGGAGTAGTGTGATGCAGTAGAGGGAGAGTAGTGTGATGCAGTAGGAGTAGTGTGATGCAGTAGAGAGAGAGTAGTGTGATGCAGTAGGAGTAGTGTGATGCAGTAGAAGGAGTAGTGTGATGCAATAGTGGGAGTATTGTGATGCAGTAGAGGGAGTAGTGTGATGCAGTAGAAGGAGTACTGTGATGCAGTAGAGAATTTAGTGTGATGCAGTAGAGAATTTAGTGAGATGCCTGCAAGTTATGAACTGTGAGTATTAGACACATCAGTGAAATACATTTTTGTAAAATGCGTAGACTTTGTCTCAGTCACACCGGTAATTGTAGGCATCTAGTCTCATAGACCCTAGAAAAATTCGTGACATCTTCACTTAATAGACTTTTAAATTATGGGTATTTTGGTTCAGTAAAATACTGTGTCTTTGTTTTTAAACGTGTATTAAAAGAGGGAATAATTCTTAACTTTATAATGGACAAATATTCAAGATACGTATTCAACACCCATATACATAATTTCTGTTCAAATTTTTAATCAAGTGTTCAGTGAACCAATAAAAAATTTTTAATACCACATATATTATAAAGTACCAAGCATCCATTATACATTTTCTAACCTTCATAAACTTTGCAATGGAGTTGTCACTCCCTTGTAACCAAGGCACAAAGGATAGCATGTGCTCAGCAGGCATTGGTGGGACACTGGGTGGAGCAGATACGAGGAGCTTGATAAGCTTGTCTGTGTCCTGTCGACAACATGCTTAGACATATTGAACATGAAAACCTTTCTAGGTTGTATGCATGTGGACGTTACTTCTTGTGGTACTATTTTCGACTTAAATGTCAACAAGCTTCCTTACTCGCACGTATTCACTCTAGCCATATCATGACATTTTATAAAAGTGCATATAACTGCAACATTAACTAATAGCATGTGTGGAAAAAAAAAACCTGTATCAATTTCATAACTTCTAACAAGTTGATGTGGAAAATACGAAAAAACTTTTTTTAAATTACCAATCAAACAGCTCAGTCACAATCGCCTAGAGATTTTTCATCAATATCTACACTGCTGCACATTTAACATCAACTATTCCTATTGATTACTCAACATTTTATAATTAACAAGAGCAGTGCAAGCATCTCTTATTATGTGCTAATTCTATAGATAACAGGTAAACTAACGGATAATTCTATAATAAGTACGTATACCAAGAGATAATTCTATAGTTAGCAGGTGCACTAAGGAATAATTCTCTCTTTTTCTCACTCTTGCAGTCAGTCCAGGTGACTAAAACTGTTTATGGTTGTGGCTTACGTATGATGGCAGATCTCCAATCAGCTCGATTACATGCAGTGTCTACCACGAGTTTGTGTTTATTTGCCTCCATTTTAAATTCTTCTTAGCTACATTTTTAAAACAGTCTAGGCCTTCCTTGATTTCGCCTACCATTACTTAGTTGTGAGTATAATAATTGACATGGAAGCCGATCTTGTTCCAATTTTGTACATGGTCCGACCATCTCAGAGCACTTTCAATAAGGATGTCAGCCATTGATGATAAGCCTACCCGTTTAAAGATTGCTATGTTTGTGAACTTATCCTGCCACTTGATGTTCATGATGTCCCTTAAGTGTCTCATCATCCCAGCATATAGTTTTTTGAGCTTAATAAATTGTTCAGGTCTCTCCGCCATATAAGAGAGTTGACAAAACCACTGTGCGATTCACTTTACATTTCCCCTTGACCGAGACATGCTTGTTCTTCCAGAGTCTCCGCTGAAGTTTCCCAAAGGCTGCATAGGCTTTCCCGAACCTTGCTTAGAACTCCTTTGCGATCCCAGACACGTTAGATATGGTGCCTTCATGATAGGTGAAGTGTGCGGCTTTAACCAGAGGTTTTTGGCAGATGAACTAAGAACCATTGGTTCTTGATGATCAGCCGCTGGAATCATCCTGAAGCTAAACATAAATGCCTTTGGCTTCTGGAGGGCAAAGAAGGAGTTTGATTGGTTAATACATTCTGTCTTTAAAATATTAGTTTTCGAACTAAACAGAGACGCAGCCCTAGAGATGTTGTGGAGGAGTAGCTGCATGTCAGAGGCATAATGAGCAGCCAATGTACTATCATCGGCAAATAGCATCTATCAAACTATGAGTTTGGTGGTATGGGAGATGGCTTGAAATAGCAGACTTTAAAAAGGTCTGCACTGTCTCATCTGTACGTACATCCCTTGATGTACATCCTTGAAGGCTACATGAACCATAGCAGCCAGGTAGATGAAAAACAAAACAGGGAGCTAGGATGCAGCCCTGGATTGACTTTATTTGTTACAGTAAACTCATTTGATGAGTCTTTAACTTGAACCACTCGTGCCTGCATCCCATTGTATAATGCTTTGATTAGGTTCCTTACTTTACTATGCATCCTGACTTTCATAGCACACTCTAGAGCCTATCTCCTGAAACAGTATCAAAAGCTTTTGTAAAAACTATAAAAACTGTGTAGACTTCCAAATTTTGTTTGGTATTTTCCTCTCGGACCTGACGGAGACTGAAGACCACATCTACGGTGCATCGGTTTCTTCCAATCCACTTTGAGTCTCTCGTAGGACCTGACGACATAAACTTATCTAGTCAGTTGAGGATGATACGGGCTTACATTTTCCCCGAAATTGACAGAAGGGAGATAGGTATCTCTGTAATTGCCACATTCCTTCCTGCTCCCTTTTTTTAACATGGGTGCTGTTATTAGTTTAGGTTTTAATGTGTGATCAGTTTGAATGGCGGAATATCAACTAATTCAATTTCATCAGAGAAATAGTGAATCGAAAAACTGTCAGAAAAGCCAATGGTTTAGCAAAAGCACAACGAAAAGCGAACAAGCAATCACCGAGCTTTTGCTAACATTTTCAACCAGATACATGTATAATAAAAACTAGAACAGGGACAATGATTGCATCTGAGCAAGTTCTCGGGTACTATCTCAGATTTACAAATATGTGCAATCACATCGTGGAACATTTCTTGCAGTCGCAGTCCAGCATGTTTCTAAACTTTTGCAGGAATGCCACAGATACCAAGAGCTTTGTCTTTCATGGACTGCACCGCCATTTGGAGTTTCTCTAAACTTGTAATATTGTCCAGCTCTTAGTCTGCAGTGGTCACTGAGAGTTGTTCAAGTACATCTTTATCTACAGTTTCAAGCACATTTAACAGTTGATCAAAGTGTTGGGTAAAGCATGCCAATGTCTCCTTATTGGTTTTCAACATCGTAGTCCCATCCTGGGCAAGAAGTTGAGCTGTTCCTTCTCTCTGGGATCCATGAACCTCTCTTAGTCTATTGTGAAAAGCCTTCATGTCATTTGTATCCACGCCTGTTGGAGTGGATACAAATTCCAGACCTGATTCACTCTCTCAATGGGAAGGATAAACAGGGATAAGAACAGGTAGAGACACGCTAGCATTTCTATGCTATTGCAGTGGCTGGTAAGTGGATAGTGTTTGTGTATTCTCACCCACTTGATGCTGCCACAGCGCATCGCTGGAATTGTGCAGTACTTTTACATATGTTGCTTTTGGTTCCGTAAGAGTGTCCAGTTCATTCTCCCCATTTTTATGGGGGTTGACAGTTTAGTCTTCATCGGCCTGATCCATGTACAGGTGGTACCATGGTAAGATAATCTTATAGTAAGCAGGTATATTAAGGAATTATTCTACAGCAAGCAACTAAATTAATGAATAATTTTATAATCAGCAGGTATACTAAGGAATGATGCATCCTCATGTTGTATACTGAGGGAGCTTTATTGCACTTAAACGTGTAAAACTTTGTGACTATATATTATCAAGAATCACGCAATGACCTAAACAAGGCTTCTGAAGTGCATATATCTTAACTGAGCAGCCCAAGTTTGTAAAAAACAGCAATAAACTCTGAAAACTACGTCACAACAGCTACCTTCATTTCCTGTAGTAGGATTGAGTGGTTTTATTTGCTTTTTTCTGAATCACATTTGAATTGACTTTTCTAACAAAATTGAGCAATTGCTGCATTTTGCAACGATAGTTGTGTAATTAAAGACGAGATCTTGTTGCAGCTAGCTCAACTAAATTGGGCCTCACTGAAGTCATTCGGTTACAAGCTTTTAAGCTATCGTTACTACTCCCAATTGAAGCTTTGAATGTCGAAAACTTTAGCTCGTTCAAATTGTGGCCTCCTTTTACAGTATTAGCACTAGAACTTCCACCGTTATACAGCCCACGACCAAAGTGATATTGGAAAAAAGAAAGGGTACTGATGGTTGAGAAATGCAATATTAGCAGTCAAATGGCACTGCAGTGCAATAGGATAACTGCAATGGTATCTGTAATGTACTGGGTGTGGGTATTATTATATACAACAAACAGCAATAATGAAAGGAAAATATTATATGTTTATATCTCTCCCCCTGCAATAGGAGAAATGCAATATTGGCCAATATTAGAAGTAAAATGCACTGATATTATTAGAATAACCAATATTATTAATATAGTAATAATATAAAACCAATGCACAATTTTGTTTACATTTCAAAATGTCATAGCTAACAATATCAAGAAGTTGTGACATTTATATAGATTTTTAGAAAATCTATTTAAAAAAGTGTTTGGTCATGACACACAGCAATAATGAAAGGAAAAGATTATATGTTTATATCTCTCCCGCTGCAATAGGAGAAATGCAATATTAGAAATAAAATGCACTGATATTATTAGAATAACCAATATTATTAATATAGTAATACAGTAACAATAGAAAACCAATGAACAATTTTGTTTACATTTAAAAACGTCATAGCTAACAATATCAAGAAGTATCAAAAAGAATATCCAAACTTAGTAATACAGTAATAATAGAAAACCAATGCACAATTTTGCAGCGATCTTTAACAGAAAGCAAGTATGAGCGTTCACGCGTCTGAAAGTTTTCTGCAAACTGGAGCAAAATAAAAAAAGGTTCTCGTCATAAAGGGGCGTTGTAGTTCAGCCTTAGCTTGTACATAAGTTGTAAAGAATTTTGGCTAACGTTTTAAATAATGAAGCCTTCGGTGATTAGACAAAAAACATAAGCTGATAAACTGTGTACCACAATTTTGTACCTATAAATCGGTCAACGCCTCAAACGGTCTACGTTTATTACAGAAACCTTCGAATAAATTCGATTACAAGTAAACAATGCCATAGACTGGTGAAATGTGCACGTTATTTTTTTGCAAAATGCGCATGACTTGATCGTTCTATTCTCTGTCGACCGCCATTTCAATTTCTGGTCTTAACTTTTATTAAACTAAGCTTTTCAAGCGTTTTGTGACGATTTTCGTCCTAATAAATCTGTCTATTTGTGTATAATCCGATCAGATGGGTAAGTTTTTAGAGAATTTAGATAATTTACAAAGACTTGGTAACATATTTAAATAGGCCTATTTGTGTTTTGCATCATTATTATACTTTAGCTAAACTACAAAACGATGGTTAAATTTGTTGATGAAATTTTCAAACAAGGGTCATTGTCATTCGTCTCATTGTTGATGAATAATTTTCGTAAGTTGTGTGCACATGCATTTATCATAAAAACTCCCTAACTTCGCATCCGCTCGTTTGGTCGTGGGATTAAATGTTCATTTTTAGGAGAAAATCTGATGAATCACAACATCCTTTATCAATAAAATGTTAGATTACAAGGACTTGCATACCCTGTGAAGCCTCTCCGCTTCCTGCTCATCCAATAAGCCATCTTCTTTGAGTTTGGTCAGTGTCTCTATAATCTTATTTAGAACAGTGCGAGTGGCCTGCCTAGTTTTTACCGCCACTGCAACTCCTGGGTTATTTCTTTGGAGTAGAGCTGCCAATTACAGTATGTATAATAAGTTAGAGCAGAGGAATCCAAAGAAGCATACAGATGTTGTTGATTTCATCGTGCATTACTATCACCAAGAATGTACCTCTTTACAATATCTCATACATGGCAACAGTCTTTACTCGCTTCTTTCGTTCACTGTTAGACTCTATGTATGATTTTTCATCACCAGTCCATTAATAGTATTTATAGTACACCAACCAATCACTAGTATTTATAGTACAATGGTTAATCACTGGTATTTATAGTACACCAGCCAATCACTAGTATTTATAGTAAACCAGCCAATCACTAGTATTTATAGTACACCAGCCAATCACTAGTATTTATAGTACACCAACCAATCACTAGTATTTATAGTACACCAGCCAATCACTGGTATTTATAGTACACCAACCAATCACTAGTATTTATAGTACACCAGCCAATCACTGGTATTTATAGTACACCAGCCAATCACTAGTATTTATAGTACACCAACCAATCACTAGTATTTATAGTACACCAGCCAATCACTAGTATTTATAGTACACCAACCAATCACTAGTATTTATAGTACAATGGTTAATCACTCATTCCCAGCACTTTGAATATATAAACTAAACCTTCATTGGAATACATTAACGCTGTTATCTGTTTCATCGAACTCACTAGTGTGATTTATATTTACCGAGTTCTTTAATTACAGCAAGCCGTTTTTTATCACACTTGTTCTTAAAATCTTCCCTCATGCCTGGATGTTCAACAATATGATCTAGGAGCTGTCTGCACTCTTCTTCACCAACTACAAAGCCTCTTCCCACATCATAGCCAAAGTTTATCTGACTCTCAATTCTTCTCTCAATAGCCTTTAGTATACCTGGCAGACACATTTCCTGTGTGGCAAAAGAAAAATTTATATCAACAAGTAGTAATATATTGAAGAGATACTTTTTGCTGAAGCTTGTACACAGTTGACAAAGTTCAACTGCTTTCCCTTACCGTAGATTAAAACCAAATTAAACATGAAAATATAAAGATATTCCTAAGTGAATCACTCATACATTAAATCACCGTATGAGCATAATGTATTTATAATTGCAATGACTTGAATTGGCTAAACTTTGTTCAATTGTGAGACAAAAGTTTAGCCTCAGTTTTACAATGTCTATGATTTCAAATAATTCTGAGTTCGAACACAAATTATTAGATTTGTGAGCATTGGATGCCAAACTTCAAAGCTTGTACACTCCCAGAATAGGTAATGATAAGTCGATAAACCCGGCAACATTACTCGGTTGCCAACCAACAGTCTCTCTAATTATATTTACTATTCAATCATTGCGCAAATGTGGTATTACTTTATACTTGCAATTAAATAAAACTCACAAGTAACTTCTTAACACTTATTTTACAAACAAAATTGAAGGCAACAAGGCTGAGGTACAAGCTGCTAGGGATACTACGATATATTCGTAGTTTGACGATACGAAAAATATTTTTTAACAGGGGCATCGTAACGCGTGGCTGCATCAGTAAAATAATCAGCGTGCGCTATAGCTATATCTATAGTCGGAATGCGGACAGACATACGACATACTTTGAGAAATATATATACCGTAAAACCTCTAATTGAACGCCACTTCTATTCGAATGCCACCTCCAATTGACCGCCACCCTGAGAGAAGGGTTGAAAAATATACCGCCACTCTCCAATTGAACGTCACTTTCATTTGACCGCCACGTTGACATTATTTGATCTTGCCGAGCCCATAATATCAACTGATCAGTAGAAAAGCGTACACAAAATCGTATTAATAATGAATCGTTCATATCAATAACAGTTAATTCTCTCGTCAAATTCCAAAGCTTTTCATTTTTTTCGTTAAAACTTTGAAAGAAACATCATAGCAATAATCAATAACGGTCTCAGGCTAGTGGTAGCACTCTGTCTAAAGCAGTCTTTCTACTTCGAAGTAGCCTACATATATAAAAAAATGGCTTAAATATACGATGGTAGATGGAAATTGGAAAGCAACGCCATAGAAATAACTACTAACTATCTCAGGCTAATAGTAGTTACTTGTTTAACGCGGTCCTAATACTTCGAAGGACATGCATATAAAAACTGGTTCGCAAGTTTTGGACCAAAGGTTATACGTTTAGCGAGCAAACTTTTGGCACTGCACCAATGCTAAATGCAGCACATGAAAGTTTTGCTCTGCCAAAAAATTGTTTGGATGCTAATATTGACTAGTTCAGTAGGGTAAAAAAAGAATTGAAGCCAGAAAATATTGTGGAAGGTATTGGACAACTAGAAGATGTTCGTTCTATCGAAAGCAACAATCAGAACGTAGCTATCCGAGCAAACGACGAAAATATTTTTTGTTTTAAAAACGTAAATTTTTGTTTCTGCATGTAATATAAGTGTGGTTCGTTTATGTCACTTGTTCATGAATATATATTTGTATCATTCGATAGATTATTGTTGTATAACTTATAAATATACAGATGTATAGCGTATTATTTAATAGCATTCTTGCGGCTATCTTTACACGGCTTACAATGGATCGATGCTCATAACTCAACTTCTACTGCTCATAAAAGGCTAGTTAGTTTTGGCTGCAAACTGTAGCAAACATATCAGTGAGTGCAATGAGCTTTTATGCAAGAATGCTAAATATAGATATCAAATAAAAATATGTCTTCAACTTTTGGACGAAATAAAAATTAAAAATGCCAACAAATTGTAAAGAAGGACACAGGATATAACATCGTCGCAGGTCAACTGCAAGCAACATATATTAACTGGTAAAGATACTTCTCGGTTTCTTGATGCATATTTATTAAGAGATCTTTGACAGGTTAGAGGTAAGATACCATATTTATTGCATTCAAAATGTTTAATAATCGGTCCACCGACACCAATATATATGAGTACATATAATTGGCATACGAGTTATTATACAATGTATATGAGTACATTTTATTTATTGAACAGCGTATACGAGTACATGTAGGTTACGGGTTATAGTATGCTGTACAAACATACATGTATTTCGTTGTTAAATTATTACATATCATTTATATGACAGTCTTCATTTGCCATTTGCAAAATTTTTCAAAGGACTTTTTGCTTCACGAATGCTTAGATACCAGGATCTGCTTACATTCTTAAAAACAGCGTAGATTGCACGATCTTGATGAGTTACTTAGTTTTTCATTTTTTGCCTGTTCATAATAATGATTCATCTCAATGCATATATATATATATATATGGATATATATATATATATGGATATATATATATGGATATATATATATCCATATATATATATATCCATATACATGTATATATATAAAATTATATATATATCCATATATATATACATATATGCATACATATATATATATATCCATTTGGAGGAATACCTTCCTGATAAGAATGTAAATATGGTTAGATGTCCCTATAGTACTCTCACAATCCCTGTCCACGAAAAACTAGGTGTACTGTATTAATAACAAAGAACTACGGTAGGCAGAAACAAAACTCACAAGGAGTGTCTCAAGCAGCCTGATGCCACGAGATATCCGAATCGATGAAGACATCAGATGATACTCCTTAGCTTTTTCAATCATGTCGAGCTCGGTAAGTCGCTCTGCTTCATAGCCAGCGTAGAGCTCAGTGAACCCAGCAATGAGGGCGAGTATAGCAACGCCACTCCAGACCCTCATTACGTATGTCTTAAGACCATAGCCTATCACCTGTATCATTAAGAAGTGTGCTAAATTTCATGCTACAATCTATTATATATGCAAGAAATGCCATCTTTCCATTTCAGCCTAGTTTCTTATTTGTGATAGCTAAGGTCGGGCGCATAGATAGTGTAAAAAATACACACAGAACAAGAAAAAAGGCCAAAATGGAGCCTAATGCTACATCCACACAAGATGTTAGATGAATAAAGGATATATAGCATAAATACAAGAATATACATTGGACAGAAAGCCTGGAGATCCAGGTAGGGTATAGTTCAAGGAAAACTATCAGTATAAACAAGAGGAAGAAAAGAAAGGAGAGTCTTCTACAAAATAATAACAACATTACATACTCCGCACACTATCTAACAAACAACATTACATACTTCGCACACTATCTAACAAACAACATTACATACTTCGCACACTATCTAACAAACAACATTACATACTCCGCACACTATCTAACAAACAACATTACATACTTCGCACACTATCTAACAAACAACATTACATACTCCGCACACTATCTAACAAACAACATTACATACTTCGCACACTATCTAACAAACAACATTACATACTCCGCACACTATCTAACAAACAACATTACATACTTCGCACACTATCTAACAAACAACATTACATACTCCGCACACTATCTAACAAACAACATTACATACTCCGCACACTATCTAACAAACAACATTACGTACTTCGCACACTATCTAACAAACAACATTACATACTTCGCACACTATCTAACAAACAACATTACGTACTTCGCACACTATCTAACAAACAACATTACATACTCCGCACACTATCTAACAAACAACATTACATACTTTGCACACTATCTAACAAACAACATTACATACTTCACACACTATCTAACAAACAACATTACATACTCCGCACACTATCTAACAAACAACATTACGTACTTCACACACTATCTAACAAACAACATTACATACTTTGCACACTATCTAACAAACAACTTTACATACTTCACACAATATCTAACAAACAACATTACATACTTTGCACACTATTTAACAAACAACATTACATACTTCATACACTATCTAACAAACAGCATTACATACTCCGCACACTATCTAACAAACAACATTACATACTTTGTACACTATCTAACAAACAACATTACATACTTTGCACACTATCTAACAAACAACATTACATACTTTGCACACTATCTAACAAACAACTTTACATACTTCGCACACTATCTAACAAACAACATTACATACTTCATACACTATCTAACAAACAACATTACATACTCCGCACACTATCTAACAAACAGCATTACATACTCCGCACACTATCTAACAAACAACATTAGATACTTTGCACACTATCTAACAAACAATATTACATACTTTGCACACTATCTAACAAACAACATTACATACTTTGCACACTATCTAACAAACAACATTACATACTTCACACACTATCTAACAAAACAACATTACATACTTCGCACATTATCTAACAAAGACTGACCAATAGCAGATCCGACTGAAAGACCTCTGTGGCTCCAAGAATTTAATAATACCAGTAAGATTTGTATGCAAGATGGCCGAGAACTTATAACGATATGTTGATACTTTAATGAACAAATGGAAAAAGCATTCATTATCACTAACCTTGACAACAAACTCTCCAACAAAGAAGATGGTGGTGTTTATAGAAATTATGAAGAAGATAATATGGTAGTTCATGTTGTCAAGAAGCATATAAAGATCAACTACTCCAGCTATCGTCTGCAGCAATAAGATGGTAACCACAATCCACTGCAAAGGTTTACCACTGGCAAGTTTGTACATGTTCATATATTTAGGAACAGCAGATATTGGTGCTGCGATGAGCATGTCACAGAGATTCCGCAGAAGTCTGCTCTAAAACCGTGAGACAAACATCTAGTTTTCTACACCTTCCACATAGAAACCTGTGCTATAATAAAAATCCGTCTTTGTGGCAGTTTCTATTAACGTATTAGTGGCATGTATTGAAATGTTCTCAAAATCAAACAAATATTATGACAATGCTAAAAGTTATAAATCTAGAAATACAAGCGCTAGCTAGATATTAGTCTAGCGTGTTTGTGATCTACTGCCATCTATCTTCAATACTGGTCAAGATTTTCTTTTTTATTAGTTATTGTCGGTATAAATAATAATTATTGGATAAATGAGGTGATTTTCATGAGGCTATTATCAACGTACAAAGATTTTTTCACAAACAAATGGAGACATTCGTTAGATTATTGCAGCAAAGAAATACGTTATAAACGCATGATAAAAAAATAATGTGCAATATAAATATTACTGCTAATAAAAGGCTATCTATAAAGGCTCCTGAATGCGATGCACTTGATGGGTCTATTGTGATACATCACACAAAATGCTTTAAATTCTATTACCAGTGCTATGATATGAATTACGGTAACTCGTGGAAGCAACTATCTAATAATATGTGAAAAGATGAAGCAAAATTCTATAGAGTACTTCTCTTATATTTTTATAAATTGGTATTAAAACATTCGGGTATTCCATACTTTGAGTGAGGCAAGCAGAAACTTGTACACAATTGTGTTGCCTTCATGCAGGTAGTTTGTTGGCAAGTGTGCCAGCAAATCTGATAAAGGTGTGTAGCAAAATATTCATTCTGGCTGAGATGTACCTTCCATAAGAGTAAATGTACAGTAGCAAAACGAATACCATAAATGTTGTTTAAATTCATCATTTTACCTTGTAGTGCTCCAAAAGGCTGATCTCTCATGATCATTTTGCTTTTCTTTTTACTTAAACACTCAATTGTGTCAAAGGTTGTTCTAATTGTGTCAAAGGTTGTTCTAATTGTGTCAAAGGTTGTTCTAATTGTGTCAAAGGTTGTTCTAATTGTGTCAAAGGTTGTTCTAATTGTGTCAAAGGTTGTTCTAATTGTGTCAAAGGTTGTTCTAATTGTGTCAAAGGTTGTTCTAATTGTGTCAAAGGTTGTTCTAATTGTGTCAAAGGTTGTTCTAATTGTGTCAAAGGTTGTTCTAATTGTGTCAAAGGTTGTTCTAATTGTGTCAAAGGTTGTTCTAATTGTGTCAAAGGTTGTTCTAATTGTGTCAAAGGTTGTTCTAATTGTGTCAAATGTTGTTCTAATTGTGTCAAAGGTTGTTTTAATTGTGTCAAAGGTTGTTATAATTACCGACAACACTTTGGCTGATGGAATTTTGAGAAAACGCAACTGAAGTCAGCATTTAAAAAATTGTTGTAATTATTAGTTTACATCTACATTTTCCATAATTACACCTATGCTGCTATACACCTTATTGTGAAAACCTTGGTGATAATGCGATCAGCAAAAATTGAACTTTTTCCCTACATAAAAATTTATTGTGTTGAACCATCATTAATGCGAATACTACTGTCTACTACAAGCTAGTAAATATCCGAATCTTACAAAAGAGCAATATCACGGTTAATAAAAATGCAGCTTTTATTAATGTATAAATAGAGCCTACACAGCCGGCTACTAGCCTAATAAGGTCGACAATCATTAAAAAATAAATACATTTTATGACACACATTTTAAAATGTAAAGAAAATCCACAACATTTTTTGTTAGACTAAATCAAAATCACAAAGGAAAATCTTTATGAGCCGCCATCTTGAATTTTTACAAACCGCTTAGTAATGCATTCAAACTACGAATGTCGCTATTTAAAGCGATCTAGTCAATTTCAAAATATTCCCAATCAATTCTCAAAGATCGATAATTTTTAAATCAAGTGTTTTCAGAAATCTGTTTAATAAAAATGCAATGTTTTCTTTATATGTAGAAGGCTACGATGACTCAAAACTTGTAATATATTTTGGGTTTTGTTGTGACAAATCTCAAATAGCCATGCAAGGCTAAAGTAATATCAAGTAGACTGTTACTCGAAATCCAGCAAGGGAAGCTACCTAGCAGGTGAGGCTATTACAGCAACGACAATCTAGGATGTAGAAATATAAAGTTTGTGAAAAGTTCAATTAAAATCAACTTCTAGTAGAGCAATGTAACTTTTAGTTGTGAGCAAAGAGATGAAACGACTTACTAATCTCGGGAAAAGCCGATAGATCCCTTTCATCTTCCATGATGCTCTAATGTCTTTGACAGACACAAAAGAACCAGCATTATCAGCCGTTCCTTCAGTAAGTTCAAGAAGCTTTCGAACGGCTGATCTGCCCAGAAGTCCATGCTCAAACTGTCTCCAATAGGAAACCTTAGTTATGAACAAATATATTACGCAAGGTAAGAAGGAAAACGATTATAGCAGCCCAAGAGGGCATATAGAAGGGTAAAATGATGTGAAGTAATTGCAACCTTACAATAGCACCTGAGCCTCCTATCAACCTTCAACCAAAGTTAAAATTAGCTATCTCGCGAGCGCAACATGGTTTTAAATTGCTTCCAAAATGCTGTCGCTGGCATTCCTAATATCGATAGTTAAAGCACCTTCTGAGCTTTGAGGTAGCGAATCCGAGCTTCCTCTTCATACTCCTTGTACTGGGTGGGTGTGAGATCAGCCTTAATAAGGCTGCTGCAGTCTGGACACACCACCTGGTTAACCGCTGGACTCGTCGACTCTTTGTGTACATGCGCTTTAGAATTATGTCCAGACTCCTTCAATAGAAGCAGTCTGTGTTGCTATTGCTTTCTGGCATTGCACGGAACAATAGGCATCTTAATGTGTACATATGTGTACATAGGATTAGTCAACCGCATAGACGCGTGTAATCAACTACATGATTATTTTCATGGGCTGCCATATGAATATTTATGGTATATGTGTAAGAATATAGTCAATGATATATAAACATAGGTGTGATGCTTGGCCCATAGGCATACCTCAATCATTCTATCAGCGTATGGGTTCTTTATTTCACTCATGAGCATGACAACATCCCAGTGGGCGTCAGCAAGAAACCGGTCAGCCTTCAGCTCTTCAACTTTGGCTTTCTGGGTCTCTTCAAGAGCTTTTACCGCAGCAGTCATGGCCATCTTCTTGGCTATGGATATCTTGGTTAGTCCTGTCAGACAATATTATACACCATGTGAAGTCACATCAGAACTTCCGCTAGTTTTGCAAGATACAATTTTTATACCCTGTGCAGTGACATCAGGAATCTAGGTCAGCCTTGTGAGATACGATGTTATATACCCAACACGGTGGGATCAGTAATTTTAACAAACCCGTCAAAGCGATCGAGTATAAATATTTTGGTACAAAGCTCTACTGTTTACTCGTATAAGTTTAATCTGCATATTACGAATCGGTTGCCTTGTCGCTTTCTATCACAAAAACCATTATGTTCCACCAATAAAATCATGGTTTTAGGAAAATGAAACATTCAATTCCATTATATATTTTATTAAAAATTACAACGAATGGGCAAAATGAGCAACATACTATTCTTGTATACTTCCATACTTATATTATAAAAACTTCATTAGGGACTATTAACAAACTCTGAAGAGAAGGAAGAGGGCTTCAAAAGTGCCAATGAACCACATATATGACTCGCAAAATTCTTACAATTCTACTGCAAAACAGTCTATCAAAGATTAGTATATTTTATACCATAGACAATCTTATTATCACAAATTAGGTATCATACAAATTATCTAAATAGTACTACATGTACTAGATGATAGGTATTACTACGCTAATGAGGTACATATTTTGAATTGCAAAGTGAAGTGAGAGAGACTAGTTGAAATGACAATTCACTTCAAAATCAAATGACATGATATGCTATATATGTTACTCTCACAGCTGGTTTCTCTTGAGCGCAATATTCATAGATTACATAGAATGATGCGTGCATATGGCATATTATCTTGTTCAAAAATCGCTGCGGTTTTGGTTAGGCAGGATTTAATATAATGGGTGGAACTGAAAGGCAGTGAATCTGGTAAATAGTCTGCAACTAAATAGATGGTATTTAACTTGGTGATACTTGTCCTATCTACTATATAAACGGCAATCTTTGTGTGTGTGCGTGCGCGAGCGTGTATTTGTCAAACTTATAGAGCAGTCTTTCTTTTTTCCTATTCGGTCGAATGAAACCAACTGAATTAATATGAGTAGTAAATACCATACTTTCGGACTATTAGCCGCTACTTTTTTTGATGATTTGAGCCATGCGGTTTATATAAGGGTGCGATTCATGGCGAGTGCGAGGCGATTGATTGCGAGGCAAGTGCGAGGCAATTGAATGCGAGGCGATTGATTGCAAGGCAAGTGTGAGGCGATTGATTGCAAGGCGATTGATGGCGAGAAGATTGATTGCGAGGCGGGTGCAAGGCGATTGATTGCGAGGCGAGGTGATTGCAAGGTGAGTGAGAGGCGATTAATTGCGAGGTGATTAATTGCAAAGCGATTGATAGCGAGGCTATTGATTATGAGGCGAGTGCAAGGCGATTGATTGCGGGGCGAGTGCAAGACAAGTGTGAGACGATTGATTGCAAGGCGATTGATTACAAGGCGATTGATTGCAAGACGATTGATTGCGAATACGAGGCGATTGATTGCGAGGCAAGTGCAAGAGCGCGATTGTCAACTGCTGGCGGGAAAAAACTGGTCGGCTGAGTCGGGGACTCGGCGGAAAAAGAGCGCAATCGCCAACTACAAATATAGACGGGTATGAACGGATGCATGGATTTAGATGCATGAATCTAGAATATTTACTAGATTTTACACGCATCTAGCTGTAAAACACATTGCAGATTTCCATTGTTCTCCACAACATTATTGACATGTATGACTGCATATTTGTATACATACTCTGATCAGGGCAATAATTTCAGTAGACTGCATATTTGGAGTTGTTTTACAGTATGAAAGACAACTTTCAATAAACCTCTTGCTGTACGTGAATCTGTTCCCGTAGGCGGGTTATGCAGCTAGTCAAGGTATAAGTAACTTGGTGAATAGAATTTAACTTAGTCTTTTCAACAGCTAACAGTAATGAAACTTAGTAATGAAAATGACATCATAACTGTTTTGCCTGTAACAGTTATTCTGGTTGACCATATTGATCTAATACCAAATTGTGTGTTTAAGCATAGAGCCTCTCTACTCTGCTTGTAATTAACATTCTAGTAAAAATGATTGTAGATTAGAATACCATTCATTCCATGTTCAACTCATCCATATTCTATCTTCAACCTACTCATGCAGGGCTTGAACGTTATTTCTTGATTACACACCAACACTTGTAAATATTTTGATTTTTATATTATTCAAAAATTATAAATATTTGTTACATCAGACACCCGCTTGATTCATACAAAGAAAGATTTACCAAGAACTTGTAGGAGTAATCGCATTGTGCAGCCATTGAGCACCAAGGTCAGTACAACTATCCCGGCAGCATGCATTAGAAACTACAATAGGATGTTGCGGTGTTTAGAGTTAGCTAGCTGATAAGTTAGAATTAGGTCAAAGCACTAAACTTCAAGTTTTGTGTTGTTCTAGTCCCAATAGCTTTACAATGAAAAGAAATAGCAACTATAAAGATGTTAACGTCTCATTTACATTATGGCATTTCTGGATTAGTTTTCTTATGTGTCTCAGAATGACTTCACAATATACATGTATATATATATAATATATACATAATATATATTATGTATATACTATATATTTATTGAAATTTATCATACCTAAAACTAAAATCAGAGTTCTCAACATAGAATGGAGCAGTATAAATTAGTAAAAAATTAGATAGTGTATTTGTCTTTTGTCAGCTACTGGCAGTTTCTTGCTCACGCAATCATCAGGTTACAGATCTCATATAATATATATATATATTATATGTATATATATATTATATACATTATATATACACCACTTTTGATAGTGATAATATTTTAATAAGTGAATTGGGTGGTATACTCTAGTAAAACAAGTAAATTGCATGCTTGTTTATGATAGCAACAGTAATTTTAAAACATGCAATATTTATCATAAATTTATTTTATTGCTTATGCTAACATTGCATTTTTTTAAACATAAGGGTTAGTAAAAAAATGGAAAATGTGATGGAGTGCCACAAAAACTAACATGCTTGAACATCTTAATACAGCTTGAAAGCTTAATCATTTCTAGTATGCTAAATCTAAGATAAAATTTCTAGTTTGTTGAAACGTTTGCCATTATCTAATGCCAAACAACTGTAACGTGAATTTTGTTGCAAGTAAACCTTTAAGGTCACACCGTGTAGACAGTACTGCACATACCTTGTTACCTATCACATGTGGGTCTAAGTAGTCATCCTCTGCGACTAAGAGAGCGAGAGCCAATGAAACAGCTCCGCGTAAGGCTCCCCACCACATAACAATGCCTTTTGACCAATCAAAGCCATAACCAAGCATCTTGAGAAGGGGTGAAAGAATCAGCAAACTAACTGCCCTGCATAACGATAGGATAGCAACAGGTGAAGCTGAATGAAGTGTTGAAATAGCAACAGAGTAAAGAACTTAGTGATAGAGGCTTTAATTGGCAGCGATGCTTATAATACATTTAGCATATTGGTTAAAAGCAAAAAAGTTCAACAAACTATCATAAAAAAAATTGCAAGCCATAAAAAGTTGTCTTCTCTTTGCATAAGGAAATAATGAAAGTGATGACAAGCCTTAACTTCTCATCTTACTCCTTATGAAAAATTGTTATTGATACTTGAGAACTTCTTAGACTCAAAATGGATTGTCAACTCATTTCAAAATAGCATATACTGAATAATCTTGCACGACATAGCAAAAAGCCAAACTTTTGACGAATTCGGGCTATATAAATGAAGCTTAGTGCTGTAAAAAAAATTTCAAGCCATGTCAAAGGGCATGTGTGAGGGCAAATGTGTCAGTAAAGAGGATTTTACGGCGTCTGACGCAATACTGAATGAGATGAAAGAGATGGCAACTACTAATGACGATTCTAGAGACTATAAATTGACAAGGATGCAACGTATGTAGCATACATATAACATAATAAATGTATGATGCTCTGATAAGATTAGATCAGATTTTAGACAGGGCTGCAGCAAGCGACTAGGATATTTCAAATGTACATTTCAATTGACTAAAATCGATTAAAAGATAATGCAGAAAAGGATTCTATTACTTACTAGTGACTCGCCGGCGGCGTACAACACTGCTTAGTGGACCGGAAAGTGAAAACTAAAAATTACACGATGTTTGTAAAGGCTTCAGAATGTTAGACGCTGATGTGTCTGCTGATAGAGCAGCAAGAAAGAGGTTTGTAGGTGTTAGTGATTGTAGCCAATCTATTACATTACCGCAGGACTAAAAGCATGTACATGCATATATGCCCTGCTTTTAAAATATTATAGCAATGAATGTCTCCAATCTACGGTATCTTTTAGATTTTTTAAATTGTTAAAAAATTTCCCTTTGAATGTTATGGTTTGTAAAAATAAAAGATCAGTATTTTCTGTCTAAATTATTTGTTTCTGAATTTTGTCACTTCTAGTAATTTATAGCCATGTTCATGTCTTAAAATTAACAATTTAATATTTTATAACAATAAAAATATGTCGGAATGTTGGTTAAGCATTCTGAAAATAAAATCTTGAACTTATCATCAGATGAGTCCAGCATCCAGTGAGAAATTTAATTTGTATTGAAACACTGCAACATTATTAGAATGGAATTAAAATTTGAATGCTCATGTTGTGAAAACACATAATTAGAGCTGTATTTTACTTAACTTATCAGAAAAAGATTCCCAGCTGTACATCAATAGCAGCCATGTGGCTCTAAGATTTAATTTTCTTTACTAGGAGATACTAAAAAGTATTTCCTAAAGGTATTTCCTAAAAGCATTTCCTAAAAGTATTTCCTAATAACATTTCCTAAAAGCATTTCCTAAATGCTTTTAGGAAATGCTTTTAGGAAATGCTTTTAGGAAATGCTTTTAGGAAATGCTATTAGGAAATACTTTTAGGAAATGCTTTTAGGAAATACTTTTAGGAAATACTTTTAGGAAATACTTTTAGGAAATGCTTTTAGGAAATACTTTTAGGAAATACTTTTTAGTATCAAAGAAAATTAAATCTTAGAGCCACATGGCTGCTATTGATGTACAGCTGGGAATCTTTTTCTGATAAGTTAAGTAAAATACATCTCTAATTACTTGTTGTTTATATTTGTATTTTCTAGAGTTGGCGCCTATACGTTTTTACTTTACTGTGAATAGGTTGTAGACCCACCTTATGAATGTTATCCCAATATAGAGAACAAAAATGAAGAACCAGTCCAGCTTGCTATCAGATGTGCCACTGAATTCACGGATAGCCTGCTCAGAGATGACCATCCCGACAAGAATGAAAATCAGTGTGTTGCTCGCAAAAGCTAGGAGACTCCACTGGCTTCAATACATAACCAAAGAGATGTGAACAGGAAGCGCGAAAGTGCATATATTTTGTTGATGGATTTGTTTGGCATAGGTAAATAGACAAGGTAGCCTTTGTTTGGCATAGGTAAATAGACAAAGTAGCCTTAAACGATATTTTCTTAAAAATCAACCTACCAAAAATTGAATGCATGCTAATGAACTTAATTTAATATCTACAATAACATTCACTTTTCATATTAGAATCTCTACAAGTTTTTTCTCTACCTCTAGTAATAGGTTACTAAATAGGGATTTTGGTTTAACTCAAAAAGATTTGCATTATTTGTATTATTTTTAATAAAATCTGTTTCCATAATTAGTTGTGCATAAAGAACATTGTTTAGAGCTTGAATTTTATACAATGGAAAAAAAACATGCCAAGCAGATTATATTAGTGGTTTTTATCAATTTGTCAAAATACATCAATCTAACACTAGGGCAAGCTCTATACATCAACATGGCTTCAGCTATTTTGCAGTGCTAATCTGACATACACTAAGCTGCCTATGTTTGATAAAAAGACTTAATTTCAATACCACGTATATTGCTGCACCAGCATTTAAAAAATTGTTCTAATACCATTTATATAGAGATGAAAAACCCAAAGAGCTGACACAAATTTTTTATATTCCAACTCCTACACAATAAAATTAAAGGTAAGCCTAGATTGCCCTATATAACAACATGTTATCAACATAATTATGTGTTAAAGCTAAACTCTACATAACTGTCAATTACTCTCTTTACTTTAAAAAATCTATTTTATTTTATTGAACTGAACCTGTGGAGAAACTTTTCGACTTCAGGACTGACGCTTGTTTTTTCGCTACTTAGCACTGCCCCAAGGAGCACGACTGAAAGTACTCCAGACACTCCAAAGATTGCCTCAGCTACAATAAATAACTCATTTTGAGTTTATATAAATAAAAAAATAAGTATAGCTTATAAGAAACTTTGTCTTCAAAGTGTATATTGTTAAAGCCATAAACAAGCACTTTCTATAAAAAAAATATTATCTCTTTTACATTCTAAATTACTGGCAACCTGTATTTTCCTATTCTCAAATTGCCATTTTATTCTTGATCATTTATCTGTGATAAAAACTGATACAAAAACATTATCAATATAAAACGTATACATCAGCTACATGTATATAATCGCTACGATGATGTGTTAATCATTTTACTAAATCTATGTTTCGACGAATAGCACAAGATAAATGATTAATCATCAATGGAGTTTAATTTGTATTGGCCGTAAACAGAACTCGAATTCTTACAATGCACACAGTTTCCCCCCTAAAAAAACAATACAAGCTGTTATCAACAAGCTGTTATCAACATAGCTGTTATCAACATAGCTGTTATTAACAAGCTGTTATCAACAAGCTGTTATCAACAAGCTTTTATCAACATAGCTGTTATCAACATAGCTGTTATCAACATAGCTGTTATCAACATAGCTGTTATATATATATATATATATATATATATCTATATCTATATATATATATATATACATATATATATATATATATACAGTGAAACTCGGATAACTCAAACTTCAAGGGACCGAGCAAAAGTGTTCGAATTATCAGAGCGTTCAAGTTATCAGAGCACTGTCACAAGTCCATGTATTTACTTATTTATTAGTAGATACATGTACATATACAAACTATAATATAAATCAAAAGCACAAATGGCTTGTTTCAAATTAAATTCTTCTAATGTAAAGTTTAAAACGTTTTTTATCAAAAAGTATAAAGATTTTTCTATCACTTGAGATTGGTTCGTTGTTTGAGGCGATGTTATTGCCAGGACGTTTTTTAGATTGACATTGGCAAAGCTTGATCGTTGTTGAAATGCTCAAAAGAAAAGACATCTTTTTCTTTTGAGCGTTTTACCCACGATCAATTGTGCCGATTTCTCTTGAAGTTTATGCAAAGATTACCTCACTTTACCTCGCTTCCGAAGGGCGATCACTACGTGGATGTTTGGTATAAATCAAATTTCACCAAACCTTTAAAAAAGTCGTTGACAAAAATATTTTGCCGATGGTGGTAATAACGACGCTTATGAATTACGAAAAGTTGAGGTTTACCTCTATGGCTCGGAATAAAGTGATTTTCTAAAGCGATAGCAACCGTTTCGGTAGCCGTTGGGCAAAAAACAGTTCAAATTAACAGTGTTGAGTTCGAGTTATATAGAGCCATTTATCATTGCGTGGGAACGGACCAAGCAAATCCATTCGAGTTAACCATGTGTTCGCTATATCCGAGGGCGAGTTATCCATGTTTCACTGTATATATATATATATCCAAAGCAGGGGCCGATTCCCAAGAACTATCGACCAATAACGTGCTTGCCCACCACCTGAAAACTGCTCTCAGGAATAGTTGCAGACAAACTGGAAGAGCACATGAGTCACTATATGACCAGTGCTCAGAAAGGAATTGGACGCAACACCCGAGGAGCCAAACATCAGTTACTGGTGGATCGGACGGTCTGTCAAAACAGCAGGAGAAAGCATACCAATCTTGCCATGGCTTGGATCGACTACAAAAGGGCCTATGACTCAATTCCCCATAATTGGATACTCAAGTGTCTCAGTATGTACAATGTTCACCCTGCTCTTGTGGCATTCATCAAGATGTCAATGACCGAATGGAAGACGGAACTGGAGGCTAATGGCAAAAAGCTGGCGAGTGTAAAAATTAAGCGAGGCATCTATCAAGGTGACTCCTTATCATCACTGCTCTTCTGCATATGCCTAAAACCTCTAAGCAATATGCTGGAGAAGACTCACTATGGGTACCAGTTTAAGAGTGGCACCAAAATAAACCACCTCTTCTACATGGATGACATCAAGCTGTACGCTAACAAAGAAAGGGACATTGATTCGCTAATACACCTCACACAGGTATACAGCAAGGACATCGGGATGACCTTCGGTATTGAGAAATGTGGAAGGCTAACTCTTAAGAAAAACCATTCTATGCTCACAGATGGCCTAAGAATGCCAAATGGTACCATCAGAGATATAGAAGAAGGGTACAAGTATTTGGAGATTATGCAAAGCAACATCAACCACGAGGCCGAGGTACGTCACAAAGCTATTACTAAATACAAGCAACGCCTTCGGCATGTCCTACAGAGCCAGCTCAATGCCAAGAACCAAGTCATGGCAATAAATACCTACGCACTGCCAGTAATAGGATATCCAGCAGGCATAATAAAGTGGATTGAGGAAGCCATCAAAGAAACAGATATAGCAACTCGTAAACTGCTGACCACGCATGGAGCACTCCACCCAAAATCTGATACTACTAGATTGTATCTCGATAGGAAAGATGGCGGTAGGGGACTCAAAAGTGTACAGCAGACAGTGAAGGAGGAAGAGCAAAGCATCAAAGCCTATGTAGCCTCTATGGCCACTTCAGATAAGTCGCTAGCTGAATTTCAATGGGCTGCTCTTACAATGGACCTTCGCCCTGATGATGAGGAAATTGACTGGCACACGAAACCTCTTCATAGTGCTTACCACCCACAAATATCTAAGGTTGGCGATCTTCACCAGACATATATGTGGCTGAACAAAGAAAACCTAACGGCCAATACAGAGTCGCTAATCATGGCAGCCCAGGAGCAAGTGCTGCCAACAAGGCAACTCCAAACAAAAATCTGTCACACTAGAGACGATCCTAGATGCAGATTGTGCAAAGATGCACCTGAGACCATCCAACACATCATCAGTGGATGCAAGCAGCTAGCAAGAAATGCATACACTGAGCGGTATAATCATGTCGCAGGTGTTGTGTATAGAAGTCTATGTGATGAGTATGGCCTTAATAAACCACAACACTGGTGGAAAACCCCTGGTAAGGTCAATGAAAATTATCGCGCTAAAATCCTCTGGGACTTCTACATCCGGACTGACAAGCATGTCCTAGCAAACCAACAAGATATAGTGGTGGTGGACAAGGAGAACAAGAGAGCTACTATAATAGATATAGCAGTACCCAATGACTACAATATAGACAGCAAAGAAAAAGAAAAGGTAGAGAAATATCTCCCTCTTGGAGAAGAGATTGAAAAATGCTGGGATGTAAGAACAACTGTAATCCCAGTAGCCATTGGGGCACTGGGCGCAATAACACCGGCGCATAAAATGTGGCTTGCCCAAATACCAACAGCAATCAACTCAGGTAAGTTGCAGAAAAGTGCGCTACTGGGAACAGCTAAGATCTTGAGGCGAGTGCTCAAACTCCCAGGTCTCTGGTAGGAGAGTAGAGCAGAAACTACCACCCATACGGGTTAACCGGGGTGAGGAAACAATTTTTATATATATATATAGTAAAATCAAGTGATAAAAATCCAAAATGAGTAAAAAACTCCTCTATGCTATAAATTAAGCATGACAGACAAATGAATGAGCAGACAACTCACTGATACAGTATGTTACTGTAAAACCTCTATCTTAATGCCACCTTTATTTGACTGCGCTATAGGAGGATTGAAAAAAGCGTCGATGGATCGACACTCATAACTTCTCTTCTATTGCACATCAATCAGTATCAATAAAAGCTAGTTTTGGTTGTAAACTGTAAGACACATATCAATGACCCCAATGAGCATTAATACAACATTGTTGAAAATAGTTGTAAAATAAAAAATGTCTTCAAATTTAGAATAAAATAAAAAATTGAAAGCTCCAACAAATTGCAACACAGACTATATGATAATCCAACATTAATAGCAGGCAATAGATATTAACTGGTAAAAATATTCTTCAGCTTCCCAATGCATATTTATTTAGAGATCTACAAGTTGGAAGTGAGTTATAGCAAATTTCTTAGACCAAAGAAGATTAATGTCGCTCCACCCGTAGGAGAGTGCCAAATATTAGTGGAGTTTGCTTCGCTCATAAAAAGGTTAAATTTACTTTCCCAGAACTCTGATGAGCTAATCGAAAAATGAAATGCCATCCTTTATTTGAACATCACCTCTAATTAAGCGTCACTATAATAGGGGAAATATAAGTGTAACTATAGGGGAAGGGTTAAAAAATAGAGCGTCAAGACATTCAAATAGAGGTGTCGTGGTATGTACAAAAATACGATGGAGACAAACAAATGAAAAGAGCATACAACTCGCCAATGTAGTATATTTAGAGCAGAAAAGCAATAGTGAGCAGAAAACTACACGAGCAGACAACTCACCAATATAGTATGTTATGTATGGGAACGCAATGGTGATTATGGTTTCAGCCACGGCATCATTGAAAATTTTTGCCAGCCAGGCGGAGCATATCTTTCCCATAGCTAAGCCAAGAAACATTCCACCTAGTATGACTCTTATGAAGAAGAGTGCTATGAGACCAGCTGCATCTAGATTGAATATAAATATAGCACATGTTTAGGTTAAAGAGGGTTTGGGATGTGCTTATGTCACGATTAAACTGTTTTACACACTTCTATATCTATATGTAAATATATACATCTGCTTACAGCATATGATTGCATTTAAAAATAAAAGTAACATTATGGTTGTAGGTGCACTGACTGCAATAACGCAAATGTATCGAATGTTGCTTGCGCAAACTAACTAATAATCAGTATCAATCAATACTCAAAGTTATCACAGATGCAGGATGGAGTTGAATTCTGACACCAATCTTGGGTGAACTCACAATCAATATAAATCTTCTAATTATAATTAGTGGAATCAGCAGAATACCTCCACAATGTCGAGTAATCGAGAATGACAAACCTTTAGCCATAGCATTACAAAGCTCAGCATTTGGCAAGCGTATGAACGCAGCCTTACGTATAAATTAACACATGGTCACCTATACAAACCCATGTGTGTATACACAATCATACAGCTGGATTTGTCATATGTAGATGTCAATATAGATCACAGATGCGATTTGAAATAATAAAACAAAACAAGCAGACACGAATTTACCAGTAAATTCTAGTCTTCGTAACCTTACCGTCAGAGTCAGAATATTCTCCACGGGCCATTTGCAGGAAAACTGTAAAGAATACTAGAGCAGCTCCATCATTCAGAAGGGATTCTCCTTCCAGAAGTATGGCAAGCTTCGGATCAGTGCCTTATGAGACAACAGCAGTGACATAACGTTAGTACTAATATTAGGAATAAGCGGAGAGGTGTTCTTTTCATGCACAGGTTGTTTACTAGTTTATATACTAACCTACTATAGAAATATAGGAATAATTAAACTAAGGGAAATGGAGGAGTTGTTATTTGTAACAAATATTTATTTACTCAAACTCATATGTAGTACATTCTTTATTTTGCAACATGGTTTATTCCTTGAGAGCTCTGAACAGTTGCTTTGCCATTATCTTAGGCTTTGGTGCATCAGAGATTTAGAAGTGACGGTAAGAGGTAAAGGTGATGACCTACATTAAGGTTCTGACATGCAAAGGTTGTTTTGTAGAGTACAACCAGTATCTTCAAGTACATGTATATACTAACAGTTAATTTTTGACTCACTAAATAGTTTAGTTAAACTAGACTGGTAAAGAGTTCTACAAAAGTCTTATGTTTAGAGACTAATTTTAAAAGCCATAAATTATTCCAAGTATGATTAGAATATAGTAAAGTAGACAACACACTCACCCAGCTCTTTCAGTGTGGCCACAACTGCTACAGGGTCAGTTGCACTCACGATGGTACCAAATGTGAGGGCTACAGACCATGACCATTTATAAGGAAATACATACTTGACTAGAACTCCACTGAGAAAAGCATTGATCACTGCAAAGCAAAGACTTTGCAGTAACAATATAATGATTGTAGTTAGAATGGTTTATTGTGCTAATAAATTTGAAATACATCAAACAGCGAGACATGTACGCAGTATGCAGACAAAATAATAAAAATGCAGTACGTGCCTAGTGAGCAGTGCCCTGATTGGCTATATCTACAGCATGTGGATAGTACACAGAGCTAATTGGCTAAACCTACAGCAAGTGGCTAGTAACCAGTGGTGATTGGCTAGATCTACAGCGTGTAGATAGTAAGCAGGGCTGATTGGCTATACCTAGGGAATGTGAATAGTAAGCAGTGCTGATTGGCTAGATCTACAGCATGTGGATAGTAAGCAGGTCTGATTCGCTAGATCTACGGCGAGTGGCTAGTAAGCAGCAGTGATTGGCTAGATCTATGGCAAGTAGCTAGTAAGCAGTAGTGATTGGCTAGATCTACGGCAAGTGGCTAGTAACCAGTGCTGATTGGCTAAACCTACAGCACGTGGCTAGTAACCATTGGTGATTCGCTAGATCTACGGCAAGTAAGCAGTGGATATTGGCTAGATCTACGACAAGTGGCTAGTAACCAGTGCTGATTGGCTAAACCTACGGCACGTGGCTAGTAAGCAGTAGCCTTTCGCTAGATCTACGGCAAGTAAGCAGTGGATATTGGCTAGATCTCTGACAAGTGGCTAGTAACCAGTGCAGATTGACTAGATCTGGCTAGATAGCATGTGGCTAGAGAACAGTGAAGATTGGCTAAAACTACAGCATGCAAATACTAAGCGGTGGTAATTTGCTAAACATAATGCAAGGTCAACAAACGGTGGTGATAGGCAAGACATAGGTAGTACATAACTAATAAACAGCATTGACTGTTGAGCTAACGAGTAGTTGTCTGTTGGGTTTAATGGTAACAAGAACGTTGTAGATCATATCAGGCGTAAGCGTATTTTAAATATTATATTGTATATAGCCCCTTCAACTAAAGTCAAACAGCTATGTTCAGATATCTGACCAGCTTACACAACCGACAGTAGTGGACTATGCATGAAATTTGTAGTCTCAGCAATATTCAACACATTTGTACACTTTTGCGCGTGTCAGTTTGCATTGATTGCTTGATTGTTTGCCACAGGGTGTCATAAGTTCTCAGGTCTTAGTTCTTAGATCTATCACATTCTCAATTTTGAGGATGGGCAACTGAAAGAGGCGAGGTAACTCTTGAGACAACAGTCTGAGGACCACTTACTGAAGCCTGGCACCGAAAGGATGACAACTTGAGCAAAGGATTTGACAAGTGTGTGTGGTTGGAGGGCATATGCTGACTCAAATACAAGCACCGGAAGAAAGATGTGAAGCATAAGGTGAGGATCAATTAATGATATCTGTGTGTATAAGCTGACTTCTTCTACGAGCACCGAAAGAATGCCAAGAGCTCCGCCCAGCATGAATACAAACACAGTAAATGGAAAATTTGTTTCCTTCACTAAACTTCTCGTCAGAGCTAAAAATTAAAATGCAGATATTTATCTAGAGGAGTTACTTTTAGACAGGCTCACTATGAAGTTTGATATCTGTTACACCGCATTAGGAATAATAAGTACATTCTACTTCCTATCTACAGTTTTAGCAGCTACTAAAACACTTGTAAAATAAAGTCTACCCTAGGACACTTATGTATTCGCCTCATCTAACTTTCGCGTTTTCGCGGAGTCATACTCTCGCAAAAATTTCATATGCGAAACTAAACTATCATAACGAACGAGCGAAAACGCGAAATTAAATAGCTTTGTTCATCAATAGTCCAAGAAACAAATGGCAGCAAGCGATCAAATTGCATTATCGACCTCGCCCACACCATTCTACTTGCGGTTTACAATTACAAACTAGTCCCAAGATGAAATTTTTTTCTTATCGGTAAACCAGGCCCGTATTCCCTGGGGCAGCTGGCCGGCTGAGCGTTCCAACTTTTTAGGAACTTTCCGCGGCTAAGTATAGTCAAACTAGGATAACTCGCCCTCGAATAAAATGTAACATTTCATCTCAAACACAACGTTAACTCGAACGGATTTGTTTGGTCCGTTCCCACGCAATGATAAATTGCTTCAGATAACTCGACCTTAACATAATTTATTCGAAAAGTTATTTGCCCAACGGTTATGGAGACGGTTTGGATCGCTGCAGAATATCACTTTATTCGAAGCCATAAAGACTAAGATCAACTTTTAGTAGTTCTTAGGTGTCATTATTATCATCATCAGTGGCAAAATATTCTTGTTAATGACCTTTATAAAGGTTTGCAAAACATCAAGTTTTACCAAACATCCGCTTGGCCATGTTCCATCGAAAGCGTGGACACTTCCGTATGAACTTAAAGTATAATCGGCAAAAATGATCTTTGTTAAAATGCTCAAAAGAAAAAGATGTGTTTATTTCTGAACGTTTTAACTGCAGTCAAGTTTTGTCTATTTTAAATTTAAAACGTCTCGTCACCTAAAACAAAACAAATCTCAAAAGATAGAAAAATGTTGATACTTTCCGATAAAATTTTTTAAAACTTCACGCGAGAGGCCCGGCTGAGGTCCTACATGAGAAAAACCTGTTGGGGGCTTACATCACCCCTTCAACACCCCCAGGTGTTCATAACTAGTCGCCTAACATTAGCCACCCCAACTTGCGACCAGTGAATACAGGCCTGCGGTGAACTGAACCTGAGGAATCTAATTATGTTTGTTCCACTGCATTTGATTTCATTCACACCACTATATTTTCGCACTCACCAGAGCCACGAAATTAAGTTGCAGTGAAATTTTACTCTGAGTGCTACTCACGAAACTGAATACTAGCGAAATATAAGTGTCCTAGGGTAGGTTGAGTTTGTAGATGATGAAAAATTCATTTTAGAAGTTTATCATCAAACTGCACAAATCTTTATATGTCTGTATATAGCATGTCTAAACTACAGCAGTCAGTTAGAGTAGTCAATTATCACATGTCTGTAAGTAGCATGTCTACACTACAGCAGTCAGTTAGAGTAGTCAATTATCATATGTCTGTAAGTAGCATGTCTACACTACAGCAGTCAGTTAGAGTACTCAATTATCATATGTCTGTAAGTAGCATGTCTATATTACAGTAATTAGAATAGTAAATTATCCCATATCTGTATGTAGCATGTCTATATTACAGTAATTAGAATAGCAAATTATCACATATCTGTATGTAGCATGTCTATATTACAGTAATTAGAATAGTAAATTATCACATATCTGTAGGTAGCATGTCTATATAACAGTAATTAGAATAGTAAATTATCACATATCTGTATATAGCATGTCTATATTACAGTAATTAGAATAGTAAATTATCACATATCTGTATGTAGTATGTCTATATTACAGTAATTAGAATAGTAAATTATCACATATCTGTAAGTAGTATGTCTATATTACAGTAATTAGAATAGCAAATTATCACATATCTGTATATAGCATATCTATATTACAGTAATTAGAATAGCAAATTATCACATATCTGTATGTAGCATGTCTATATTACAGTAATTAGAATAGTAAATTATCTCATATCTGTATGTAGCATGTCTATATTACAGTAATTAGAATAGTAAATTATCACATATCTGTATATACCATGTCTATATTACAGTAATTAGAATAGCAAATTATCACAGATCTGTATGTAGCATGTCTATATTACAGTAATTAGAATAGTAAATTATCCCATATCTGTATGTAGCATGTCTATATTACAGTAATTAGAATAGCAAATTATCACATATCTGTATGTAGCATGTCTATATTACAGTAATTAGAATAGTAAATTATCACATATCTGTATGTAGCATGTCTATATTACAGTAATTAGAATAGTAAATTATCACATATCTGTATGTAGCATGTCTATATTACAGTAATTAGAATAGTAAATTATCACATATCTGTATGTAGCATGTCTATATTACAGTAATTAGAATAGTAAATTATCACATATCTGTATGTAGCATGTCTATATTACAGTAATTAGAATAGCAAATTATCACATAGCTGTATGTAGTATGTCTATAATACAGTAATCAGAATAGTAAATTATCACATATCCGTATGTAGCACGTCTACACTAAAGTAATCAGAATGCCATTCAAATCAGATTTAGAACTCGTACCGACTTGATGCTTTACATTATACAGTAATACTTCAACTTACGAGTGCTCCAACGTACGAGAAACTTGAGATACGAGCCAGCTTTTAAGCAAGTTTTAGCACTAACATACGAGCCATATTTGAGATACGAGCACGTGAGTCAGTTGCCAAGTATGCCAGGTTATACTTTTGTACCTTGTTTTGTGCACGTTTTCAGTGCAGAATTATGTGAATTAAAAATACTGTGCGTAGACCGAAAGTTTGCCAGTAAAATGAAAAATAATGCAAAGAAAAAGCAAATGATAGCAATTGATATTAAACGGAAAATTATTGAAAAATATGCGAAATGTGTATGCATGATTGAGCTAGCTCAGCAATATGACAAAGATACATCCACAATTATCAAACAGAAGGATTATATTCAGGGCATTTAGCTCGCAAAAGTACTAACCGTAGTTTCTAAACGGCGCGGCGATCTTCACCACCGCTGATGGAGAGATCGCTCAGGCATTGGATATAAGATAAACAATTGGCCGGTGACAGCGTAACTGAAACTACGCTATTTGAAAAGGCCGTTGCTATCTATCAAAACTATAAAAATAGACATTCAGACAAGTTGGCTAGTGGTCGTGCATTAAACCTTTGTGACGACACCTGTGTTCGTCCTAATCGCGACATGTTAAAAGGGCGACAAAGGCAAACCTCCTTAGATAGGTTCATCTTAAAATGGCCGGCTAGTCGTGAAAACGAAACAAAGGAAAAATTAGCTAACTAGCGAGAAACTTCAAACTATGAACGCCGAAGAAATTTTAATTACGTTAAGTTAAAAATGAAAGTTTGCTTTTAGATTTGCTTCTAAGTTTGTTTTTTAAGACTTTAATAAAATCCTAATTTATCAAAGTCAACTGTTGTAGTAATGAAGGATAACTTATATATCTCTCTCTCTGGCAAATGCTAGCGTTAGCTGCTATTGTATGTATTTAATTTTACATTTTAATTTAACACATTTCCTTGCATTATTTTCTATTTGTTGCTTTTTGAAAGCAAGTGGTAAGTTAGGACAATAACCAACATGTTCTTTCTGTTACAATATCTTGTTTTGAGTGTTTTATTTGCATTTTACAGAGTAAGGAAACCAATAAATATATATTTAATTGTTCTACATATAAATAAATTGCACCAACATGCGAGTAAATCGACATACGAGCTCAGTCTGGGAATGCATTAAGCTTGTAAGTTGAAGTATGACTGTATAGATTTTTTTAAGGAATGTATATATATAAGTTGAACATTTCAAAAATATTGTTGTCAGCTATTGTTGTCATTGATATGAATACCACTTTTGACTCAATAATATTTTAATATTTCATTGCAAAAACTTGACATAAATATTTTACGTTTCATGGAATTTACATAAAAAGAAGGTGTACGTTATAGGAGTGTATACTGTACTGTATATCTATCTATATGTCAAAGGTCTCTAGGACAGTAATTACTCGCAATAGCAATATTTACCTTAATTGATTTGCAGCATCAACAACAGTTACACTGCTCAAATCAGATTAGGTTTAGAGTTATGTATTTGTTAAAGTTAAATGCAAAATGTGAAAGCTAAAGGTGCTCTTAATAAAACAGTATGAGAGAAAAGACAACTTTTACAGGAGCAAGTGAAAACCAATGAAAAAAGGTAGCACCTTTCATGCTTTCATCAGTTGTTGACCTCAGGCTGAACATGTAATTACACTTATTACACTTGTTACTATTAAACTGCTCCAGTTATACACCTATTATTGTTTGATTATAAGATTCGACATAAGGGTATCGTTTGTGTTATATTTAAAGTTGAAAATTTACTCGTACTGAGAAATATAATACAGTACAGAGCCCGACTGGCAGCATCACCATCTGCGTGTAACAGTCAAATATTATACCAATAATGAATAATTAGCAACTGTTGGTGAACTAGTTTAGGAGTTGCTGAATGCAGTAAAAGTTGAAAAATATGCTATTATAGTTTTGGGACCTAGCAAATCAAACAGTTTGACCAGAATAATGTTTATCAGGTGGCTATTCAAATTACACATTACAATTACACACACATCCCGTTCATCTGGAGTCCTAAAACGTTTCAATAACATAAATGAACCGCAGACATTTTAGCACATACATGCTAAACAACGAATATCAACAGTACCATTGAAATTGATTACTACAATGTAAGGCTGTAAGCCCAATTGATAGTTTCAAAGTTATAACTAGAGAAAACGCTTAAACTGTGGACACAAAACAATGATATAATACAATAAACACGTGTTTACCTCCATACAAACAAGAAACGAATATAAAGAGAATAGTAGAGCCCGAATGTCCTACGCCATGATGAACGTCGTTGTGAGAATAGTTTGCGAGAGTTGCAATGTCATAGGTGATTAGTTCATCTGTATTCTCAAAAACATCCATCGCAATCCTTACAACCGTGCGATAAATAGCTTACGAATATACAAATGATGCAAATAATTCTAAGACAGAAATACGTGATGTTACATATTGTTGTAATGACGCTATGCAGTCCACGTCTTCTAGTCAGCTAAGGTGACTGGCGTTATGACTAGCTCGTGTAAGAGAATGCGACTCGTCTGCTCACGCGGTAGTGCTAGCAAATTGTGCGCACTTTAAATGTAAGCGCTACCAATATACATTGTAGCGAGTCGACTTAACTTTATATCGTCTGGTTCATAAAGGTCGTTTTTTCTTAATTAGTCTTTTTAGCAGGCGACGTGTCAGGTGCGAAATTCAGTAATCTCCCGCCTGATGACGATTAATTTCCCCGCCACGATCACTTCCTTTTAGTACCCGTCGTCAGTGTCGTATAGTTTCACATAGTTTCGTATAGTTTGTGAAACTATACGGATCTGATCCACTCAGCCTCCTAATACTACCTCCATAGATATAGTAAACCCATAGTATAGTAAACCAGAGATGTAGTAGGGTTTACTATATCTATGACTACCTCTATGGCTAGGTGGGTGGCAATTTGGCAAAGATTGCCCACTTCTGCAACCCAAAATTTCTTATTGGGACGATGTGAGCTTGCCGCCAATATTTTAACAATCTGTAAAAACAGCCTCAGAATCTTGGTTATACTAACGACTGTTGAAAAACCTTTTACGGCAACGTGTCTTTTGCGGCGCTTCGTTTATCATTTCACAAGTTTTATACTGACTTTAATTGTACTCTTGATCAAAATGGTGATAATCTCGGATGCAAATAGAGTGATGTTTTGGGGTAAGAATATTCAAATACCAATTTTCTTTGTGTATACTCTGTTTTGTATACTAGAAATTCCACTGTCATACAGCCCACGACCAAAGTGATATTGGAGAAAAGAAAGGGTACTGATGGTTGAGAAATGCAATATTAGCAGTCAAATGGCACTGCAGTGCAATAGGATAACTGCAATGGTAGCTGTAATGCACTGGGTGCGGGTGTTATTATATACAACAAACAGCAATAATGAAAGAAAAGATTATATGTTTATATCTCTCCCCCTGCAATAGGAGAAATGCAATATTGGCCAATATTAGAAGTAAAATGCACTGATATTATTAGAATAACCAATATTATTAATATAGTAATAATATAAAACCAATGCACAATTTTGTTTACATTCCAAAACGTCATAGCTAACAATATCAAGAAGTGATATTTGTATAGATTTTTAGAAAATCTATTTTAAAAAGTGTCTGGTCATGACAAACAGCAATAATGAAAGGAAAAGATTATATGTTTATATCTCTCTCCTGCAATAGGAGAAATGCAATATTAGAAGTAAAATGCAGTGATATTATTAGAGTAACCAATATTATTAATATAGTAATACAGTAATAATAGAAAACCAATGAACAATTTTGTTTACATTTAAAAACGTCATAGCTAACAATATCAAGAAGTATCAAAAAGAATATCTAAACTTAGTAACAGTAATAATAGAAAACCAATGCACAATTTTGTTTACATTTCAAAACGTCATAGCTAACAATATCAAGAAGTATCAAGAAGAATATCCAAACTTATAATTAAATATCGTAATCTCATTAAAATTGTTAGAAAAAAATATCATCATCATTTCCTTTACTTACACTGCGTTGGACATCAGTTAGTATACCAAAGTACTCAAATGTGTCTGAAATGTCAGTTAATTTGAAATCAGCAAAAATGAACCGATTTCAGTACTCCTACGTTAATTACCGAAACCTTCGGCAATTTGACAATGCTATAGACTGGTGAAAAGTGCACGTTATCTTTTCGTGAAATGCGCACGACTTAATCGTTCTATTCTTTGTCGCTCGGCGTTTCAATTTCCGGTCTTAGCTTTTATAAAAGTGAGGCTTAGCAAGTTTTAATAACGATTTTCGTACAAATAAATCTGTCTATTTGTGTATAATCCGATCAGATGGGTAAGTTTTTAGAGAATTTAGATAATTTACAAAGACTTGGTAACATATTTAAATAGGCCTATATGTGTTTTGCATCGTTATTATACTTTAGCTAAACTACAAAACGATGGTTAAATTTGTTGATGAAATTTTGATACAAGGGTTCGTCTCATTGTTGATGAATAATTTTCGGGAGTTGTGTGCACATGTGCATTTATCATAAATCTCCCAACCAATCGCTTCGCTCTGTTTGGTCGTGGGATAAACATGATTGTTATTGTTGTACATGGTCAGTTATTAAGTATGCCACTTGTTTTTTCATCATCGATACCTTGAACAAAATATCACCAAAATACAACAAAAACGAAAAGCAAGCGCTATTTAAAGTCAAATCAATTAATCACATTCGCCCCATAATGGGGCATTAGAGCGACATCTTAATTAGGTAACATGAGTAGATTACTCTTAGTTTGGGTTTTTTCCTTCCAATCTTTTTTTCTCCTTTTTTTTAAATTTTTATTTTATTGTGATTTTCAAGTTTGGTTGGGGCAATGTTGTTATTAAAGTGGAGGGTGGGGATTAGGCGGGGTCAAGAACTTTTAAACCATAACTGTCACAAACAACTTTTATAGATGTTGCTAGGTAAATCAGACACGCTGATTCCGATTTTGTACTCAAAATAAAGATTAGTCCACTAACCTTCAAAGTCATTTAGGCTTTTTTAAAGCGTTTCAACATCCGTTTCGAAAAACACATAATCGGCATTACAAGCTCCGCATATAAATATGTGACAAAACCTAACTTTTTCAAGAACGTAAGTTAAGAATGTTTAGTCCGATTTAGAATAATAGATATGGATGTCTTAAAACCCATTATTATCTAAATCCAGCCTATAAAATAATTTCAGTTTTTTATCAAAGGTATATAAACTATTTAAAATTGCTCGTAGCTTGTTACATGACGTTTAAATCGGCTGAACACCGAGAAAAATGAGCTCAAAAAGCGCGGTTTTATCACAAGCTAGCGTTGTTATCGCGCTTTTTAAATATGCAATGCTAAATAGCTTATCTACCGTTCAGAAAAGACTGATATTATTTTTAAGGCTGAATTTAGATATTAATGGATTTTAAAACACCCATCTCTATTATTCTAAATCGGTCTAAACATCCCTACGTAACTTCTTTTCCTAAAAAGCTAGGTTACGTCACGTATTTATGGGCGGAGCTTGTTATGCCGATCGTGTTGTTTTCGAGACCGATTTTAAAATGCTATAAAAAATCCTTCATTACTCTTAAAGTTAGTGGCCTAATCTTTATTTTGATTACAAAATCGGAATCAGCGTGTCTGATTTACCTAGTAAATACGATAAAAGTTGTTCGTGGCAGTTATGGTGTAATAAATATTGAAGGTTCTTAGTAGGGTTGCGCAAAAAAAAGATAAAGAGAAAATGGGGCTAGCTGTTAAGGGTTCGCACAAAACAGATTTAAAGATTGCAATGCAATGTTTTTTTTATTAAGTAACTGTAAAATAACTCATTCGTTGCTCTAACCCAGTCTAAATACATGCGAGGCTTTTGGAAGCTTATTCCGAATTATCCTCTTTGAGAATGAGAAAAATGTCTACGATGCTGAACTTTGCACAGATTGGGTGCTGGACGAATTGTTCAGATCAGTACATAGTTAACCTTTTGTGTTAAAAGAAAATTTTACATGCTTACGAGAGGAGACAGGTTGGTAAGGAGCAAACTTGTGCTTTAGTAAAACTTGTTTCAATAATGATTGAAAGAACATTTAAATGTCAAATAACGCTGTCAGCGTGGTAATACAAATTCTGAGCCGATTCTGATGACGATGAGCATGCTGGATAAAATTCTTGAAGTTAAAAGCTCTGATTATAGCATAGGCATACCTATAGACTAGATAAAGGTTTATGTACCGCAGCATTTGTAATATATTATTTTTATTTCAGGACTTACTTTGGATGCTGGCAAGAAATATACACAGACTGTGGAAAGGTCCTTTCATGTTTCTATGGCTGCATTAGAGCCCAAGCGTAAGTATTTTAAGAGGGATTCTATATTAGCCATGTTAGCAGTAGTTGCGAGCAAATTGGGCTGTCTGACCTAATTATCACTGATAAATTCTCACACGATTTCTGACCACTAGCTTTGCGCAAATACTTTCATCGTTGCAAAAATGTATTGGTGACTCACACAAGATTATATGTCTTTCTATGTAAAATTTGAGTAAATACAAAGTTACCGTATTTCGATGGTGTAAAGATGTGGCTATAGAGCGCTGGTGGTTTACATAAATGATACAATAGATAAAAGTAGATATTCAAACTAGCATGTTATTGTTGGTTCAAAATCTTTTTTACTTTGTTTATGTTTCAGTGCTAACATCGTAGTGTCGCGAATTTACCATGAATTCCAATAAGGAAATTCTGATTTATCCCAGTAAAGTTTACCACCTCAAATCATGGCTATAAAGAGTTTGTTAAGAAGTATCGTAATAGGAGAGTTTTTAATTTGTTTTTATTAGCGTTCTGAAATGGCCACTCATTGATGTATGGCACTCTGTAATTCTCAGCATCTATACAAACATGATTACTAAAGGTGTAACAACAGAAGTTTGTGTTACTCAACTTCGCTAGGGTTAAACTAATCAAAAGAGTTCCAAGTTAAAACAGGAAATTTTGTGAGATAGCTTCCTATTACACTCCAAATCATTCAATCTATTATCCTAGTAGCGAGTAAGGGAAACCATGACTATTATGGCAGCTTCATGTATATTTTCTGTAAATGTAAAGAGTGCATTTTAGATAGCGTGTCAATTATATGCGGTTGCCAGGCAACTCACCCACTTGTTGTCGAGGTTCATACCATTTTTGTATTAATCTGCTTATTTTAAGTCATTCAATGCATAGGCTGATGAAAATATACGTTGTGATATTCTTGTTTTCTTTTTAAAGGAGTGATTGTGAAGTACAGATATTGTGTAAAAATAGTTTAAAACAAAGTAATTTTGATTCACATTAATTTTGATTCAAATTATTTACAGTCATTTTATAGGTCTTCGCACTCATAATGATGCAAGTCGATGACAAACGCATATTATGATTAGTCAGCTATGTTGAGCTGACTAACAGGTGAAAACTAGTAAGCTGGGCAATACATTATTTTATTTTAGAATATTCATGATGAAAACTTATCTTACCAATACATTTATAGTTGTCATTAAACATAATTCTCTCAGGTAAATACAGCTAAAGAATTCAAGTATGCCATTACAACCGATAGTCTATTGTTAAGGTGTAAACACACTAAGCGATTTTATCGCGAGCGTCATGAGGAGGGCGGAGATATCGCTAGCGTGTGCATAAACACACTTGAGCGATTCACTAGCAAGCGATATAATGGGCACGCCCACAAACTGCCAATCAAATTCCGTACCATTAGTTTCTTCGGAGTTGTTAATAAATTTAGGTCAGTCAATATGGCGCCGTCTAGGCGACAACGTAAACAACTTACGCATTTGTTATTAAACCTATCTCACTTTCACGGATTGTACACTGCCTACACTACAAGGAGACCTAAGAAAAACGATTATTGCATTTTTAACTGTAATATTTTTCACTATTTTTATACGTATTTTATTTTGTAGTGGTTTTTTATATTCAGGCCTAATGTATTAAATATTTACCGTTCTCAAGATGGTCAACCTGTGCAACGATTGATTCCAAATGTTGGTTTTCAACTTGGATTTTTTTGTAATTTTTGTTTGTTATGATGCACATGACTGGGCGTGCTATTATTAAATTTAAGAACAATTCAGTGCTCGTTCTGAAGATGTTTCAATATTAACAAAATAGCAAATTGTCGCTGATGTACGCTGGTGAACATCGATAAGAAATAATTACCCGCTATAAAATTGCATTCTGGTAAAATCCAACCAATCGAAACGCATCTCGCTAGCGATAAAGTTGTGCAGAGAAAGTCTAGCGTTATCGCTTTGGATGAGCACGCTGGGTGAATTCTAGCGCAGATTAGCGCCACGCAGCGCGATATCGCTCTAAATATCGCCTAGTGTGTTTATACCTTTACAAGCAATAGTCTTAACGGTTTTGCACTATTTTAAAGGTCAACATGGTTTATTAATACATGATTTTTAGTTTTTTCATCTAACTTTTTTAAACCATGTAATACCATTGTAATACCACCATGTGCAGAATCTCTTGTTTTAGTTGCATTAGAAATATGAAACTAGTCCAAAATTTTCAATAATTTCGCTATATACCATAACACCTCTAATTGACCGCCTCCTCCAATTGACTGTCACCCTGAGAGAAGAGTTAAAAAATAGACCGCCACTCTCCAATTGAACGCCATCTCCATTTGACCGCCATCTCCATTTGACCGCCACTTTGACATTATTAGATTTTTACGAGTCCATAATATCAACTGATCAGTAGAAAAATGTCCACAAAATCGTATTAATAATAAATTGTATATATCAATAACAATTAATTCTCTCGTTGTCCAATTCCGAAGCTTTTCATTAAAACTTTGAAAGCAACACCATAGAGATAATCGATAACGGTCTCAGGCTAGTGGTAGCTCTCTGTTTAACGCGGTTTTTCTACTTCGAAGTAGCCTACATATATCAAAACGGCTTAAATTTACGATAGTAGATGGAACTTTGAAAGCAACGCCATAGAAATAACTACTGACTGTCTCAGGCTAATAGTAGTTTTTTATCGCGGTCCTAATGCTTCGAAGGACATGCATATAAAAACCGGTTCGCAAGTTTTGGACCAAAAACCTTTGGTCCAAAACTTGCGAACCGGTTTAATTTTATTGTGAGCAAAACTTTTACGTGTTGCGTTAGTGATAAATGCAGCGCGTGAGTTTTGCTTTGCCAAAAATTGTTCGGACGCTAATATCGATTCGTTCAGCAGTGCAGAAGAAAAGTCAAAGCCAGAAGATATTGTGGAAGGTATTGGACAACTAGAAGATGTTTGTTCCATCGAAAGCAACAATCAGAACGCAGCTGTCCGAGCAAACGATGGAAGTACTTTTGTTTTAAAAATGTTAATTTGTTGTTTCTGCATGTAATATAAGTGTGGTTCGTTTATTTCACTTGTTCATGAATATATATTTGTATCATTTAGTAGATTATTGTTGTATACCTTATAAATATGCATATTTATTTATATGTTATTTAATAGCATCATTGCGGCTATTTTAACACGGCTTACAATGGATCGATGCTCATAACTCCACTTCTATTGCACATACAAAGCTAGTTTTGGCTGCAAACTGTAGCAAGCATATCAGTGAGTGCAATGAGCTTTCATTCAAAATGTTAAATATAGGTATAAAATAAAAATATGTTTTCAAATTTAGAATGAAATACAAATGGAAAACGCCAACAAATTGCAAAGAAGGACACAGTCTATAATATCATCACAGGTCAATTGCAAGCAATTGATAAACTGATTGGTATCAATTGATAAAGATATTTCTCGGTTTCTTGATGTAGTTTATTAAGAAATGTTTGACAAGTTAGAGGTAAGTTAGCAGATTTATTGCATTCAAAATGTTTAATATCGGCCCACCGGAAAAAGAGGGCAGAATACAGGCGACATTCGCTTCGCCCGTAATAGGGCTAAAATTATCTTTCAAATATTCTGACGAGCCATTTGAAAAATAAACCGCCAAGCCTCTATTTGAACGTCGCCTTCAATTGACCGTCACTATAGAGGAAAGTTTGAAAAATAGAGCGCCATGGCGTTCAATTAGAGGTTTTACAGTATCTTTATATGAAGTACTGTTCTGACAGCAGTAGAAATGTTTCGACAGCAGCATGTTCTTACACTGTTATATAAAGGACTAGCTGCATTACCCGCCTACAGTAACAGATTCACGGGCAGCATAAGGTTTATTGAGAGTTGGCTTTCATACTGTATAACAACTCCAAATATGCAGTTACATCTGCCTCTCTCCGTCTCTCCCCTCTCTCCCTCCCTCTTCCCCCTCTCTCTCTCACCCTCTCTCTCCCTCTTTCTCTCCCTCTCTCCTCCTCGCTCTCCCTCTCTCTCCCCTTCTCTCCCTCTCTTTCTCCCTCTCTCCCCCCTTTCTCTCTCCCTCTCTCTTCCTCTCTCTCTCTCCCCCTCGTTCTCTCCCCCCTCTCCCTTTCTCCCCCCTCCTCTCTCTCCCTCTCTCCCCCTCTCTCCCCCTCTCTCTCCCTTAGTTCAACGCAACACTTGCGGATAGACAACATTTTTGGTTTTTCTGTCGGGCGTATGAAGAAACAGTTTTCGGCGTGTGCCTACTTTTGAGCAGGCGACGTATAGCTGGTCATGGCTGATGCAGGGTGACAGTAAGTCGATAGCAGCTGCTCTCTTTCTTTTCACAATAGCGTATCGCAACCCTCGGAGTACTCGTGAAAGTTCTGTAATAGTAAGTTACAGTAGGCCTACTCGTAGCTGGAAAAAAATTAGTAACTCGGCTGCTGAAGGAAATGAACATGACCCACTATCATGAACAGCGGCAAATCCAACGTTATTAAGTAGTGGAGATGTGGCAATTCATATACAATACAACATCGTATAAGAAACACTTACCTTTTTGATGTGGAAATTTAGTAGGTGAGAAATGCGTTGTTCCAGTGGCTCCAAGAAAAAAACGTTTACGTGACCTTCTCGGTACACGTTGGCAGTAAATATTAATTGCATGTAAATAACTACTCGTTAATTTATTTTATTTAATAAATAGTACATTTGTATAGCTGTATAGACACCTTTGTATAGGCCGCAGAACTCAGGAAGGCGCTTTTTAACACGGCAGAAAATTTGCTGTTTAAAAAGCGTGCTAACCGGGGATTTCGGTTAATGCGCCCGAGCGGTGAAAGAAAAACAACAGAATCGCCACACCTTTATATAAGCCGCTTAGCTCAAATCGTCAGAGAAAAGTAGCGGCTAATAGTCCATATTACGAAGTTACGATATTTAGTATTCATATTAGTTCGGTTGGCTTCGTTCGACCGAATGAAAAAAGAAAGACCGCTCTATAATTTATTTACTGTTACTACACATATTAATTCAGTTCGCTTCGTACGACCGAAATTCGTACGACGATAAAAGGAAAGACCGCTCTATAAGGCGGACACTCAATCAAACAGACAGACGATTGCCGTTTATATAGTAGATAGAGAACAGCGTTTTTCTAGTGGTTGCAAGAAACAAATGTTCACATGACCTTCCCGGTACACGTTGGCAGTAAATATTAATTAGATGTAATTTACTACTCATTAATTTATTTAAAGAGTAGTAAATTTTATTTAATTCAATACTAATATTTACTACTAATTTAATTTTACTACTTACTCATATTAATTAAGTTTGCTTCGTACGATCGAATCTGTTACAATCTTGCCACAATCAATACTCATAGAGGATCTATTTTTCAGCCTTGAACCCTTGTATATAGTACATATCAATCAATTTATCTTTGTATAAGCTATCCTGCATTACTTATTTGAAGTCATCCTCTCATGTAAATTTTCTTTTAACTTTTACACAAATAATCTCAAACTAAATATGAATTGTTCACTACTATCTTGCATTCAGGATTCTTCTACAGTTTCCGTTTTATTGGATAATATGCCTGCAAATAGAGGCTTTTTGTTATTTTGTTATCAGCAAAATAAAAGATTACTAACTAACGATCGAATCGAAAAAAAAGACCGCCATATTTATTTATACTGCTCATATTTGGGAGTTATCGGTGACTCAATATATCGAGAAGACAACTCATACTATTAGCATATCAGTATTTATCGTCCATCCCTACGATGAATAGCAGGTAACGTATTATAATAGAGGCGTGTACTAACCGGAGATTCCCGTTAATGCGCCCTAGCGGTGAAAAAAAACCACAGAATAGACACGCCCTTATATAAAAGCAGCGGCTAATAGTCGGAAAAGTACGGTACTCTATAAAGCGGACAGACAGATACACAACGATTGCCGTTTATATAGTAGATGTATCGAAGGATGCTCGGCTAAATTTAGTTTTGATATGTAAAGAAAGGTACAGCTAAGTTATTCTTGTATAAGCTCTAACATTGTTGTATGGCGCAACTTGTTTCACTGCAGCCTATCAACACAGTTTTGGTATGTCTGAATTGAGAATTTAAAAATTATACGAATTGGAACAATTTAGTGCATTAACCTTTGTTACTTAATTTATCTTTCAGTGATGATTTAGTTACACGTAGTTGATTCTTTAATTTTGTTTAATGCATTTGCTTTTATCTTGTAATTATTTGACATAATATTTAAACAAAAGTCCATGCGTTAAAGAAATATTTGCTGCAACGAGCAGCTATTTTAAGACAAACAAAAATTGAAACATAAACTTTTTATGTCTAGGTTTAAATGTACACCAAAAAATTGAATTGCTAATGTTTGAATAAAACAAACACAAACTCGGTTTACATTATACTCTGCTGTCTTTCAAGCTACTGCAGTGGTGATATAAAATTGCCCTTTTACATTGTTTGTCCTTATTGACAAACAGTAATAGCAAGCATATCGGAAAGTTGAAATGACAATGCACTCATAATTATATTAGCAACAAGATTTGTTTTCATGCCAAATATTTCTCTTATGAAAACTGAGGCTTTCGAAGATTATAAATTCGTCGAAAGCCTCCGTTAGTAGAAGGTGGTTTTATTGTAATGCCTTGCACAAACTATTCATCCTTTTCAGCAGATTGAGTAGATAGTTCTCTACAGAAATAATAGTAATTAGAATAGTATAATATTATGTGTTTAGCTTGTCTATATCGCAGTTATTAAAAGGCGTTAATAAGCATAAAGCTCGGAACGATATCTTTTCTATGAAAGTTCTACTATTATGAGCTTTTCCAAGTTGCTTAAACTTGCAATAGCAATAATATTTATTTCTATAAATATTCAGAGCAGTCATGTTCTGCAGTTCCATTCTTATGTTTATTTACCATCATTGCTATGTTTATTAGCCGGATCTAAGGAAATTACATCGGTCTACATCAGGCACCATGACCAAGAATATCTTCTATGCTCCTTACAACAAGGTTCTCTTTTACAACAGACTCTAGATTTAGGCTTTATAACTGGAGAAACGTTGACACTCTTCACCTCAGGAAATGGTAAGTGGTTAGTAGCCTGGACGCAAATGTTTTAATAGAGGAAAAGGTTGATAATGATGTTCATATGTGGAGATGGCTAGATTGTGTGATAATAATGATATGTAGGTGCCTTGAGGTTAAGGAAGACATTGTCTTACGCAGCTAAGGTGCTTTAGTGTCCAGCTTTGCTCTGCAGGTATCTTTCTCAAATTTGGAGTAAAAAATAGATTAACCTGTTTCTTAAATTGCTTGATTACTCGTCTTTATTTTAGCTTGTCAGATCTTCGACGATATACTCTTTATAACGTTTCCTCTAGCCATTGTTCATCTTATTAACTTTATAGACAAGTATTGTTTTTAATAATACATGTCCTATGCAACATTTTATTCTTAATTAATAGTCTAGCTTTGTCTTCATTAAGTTCCTGTTGAGGTAGAAAAACTACATCAGCCAACTAAACTCCAAACAAACCCCCTGTTGTTTCTTTGTTTTAACTTTTTTCTCCACGTCTCATAATTCTGAATTTCTATTTTCTCAACTCAGAAATGTCATCATTTGGTTTATGAGGAAATCCGGCATTGAACTGGTTAATAAATAATACTTATTATTTATTAACTGTTATCTTTTTATTACTTTTTATTTATTGCTGTTCAACAAGAGCAGCATTTTTATTGATTAAATTCATGTCTGTTTTATTCTACTAATAGGCTACTTGTTGTTATTTATGGATAATTCCAACTAGAGCTAGAAAGAATTGTTTGTGTAGGTGTGAAACACGCACAAGTTGCATGTTTTTTCTCGTTGTATCAGTCACTTAATTTCTTGGCTCTCTGGTGGTTTTAGGTAAGAATAGCAGTGTATTTTGTAAGTGGAGGTTTGGTGTTCATTTTGTGTATATTTGTGTTGTAAAAGGACACGCATGAAGCCGTCGGTTCTAAATAAGTTTCATGACGTGTTACTGTCTATATGATACACTGTTTGCTAGGGGTTGTGCATATGACTGGCTATATTGTCTTTGAGGACGAGGATCTTATGGATGAGGATAGCGATGATGAGAGCTCCCTAGAGTTAGGAGAAGTTGGTAAGCTAAGAACCCCTCGCGTGTATCATGGTCTGTATTTTCACACATGACATTATTGTGTGTTATTGTTAGTTACCTGTAATATATGGTCTGTATTTTCACACATGACGGTATTTTGTGGTATTGTTAGTTACCTGTAATATAAGCCCACAGCTAAGAAACTTAATCAATTCCGCGAGGGTTTAATTAATTATTTGGATTCTCAATTGTCTATTTGTCGCAAATAAGTTTAAAGCTACTAATTTCACAATAAGGTACACAATCTAGCAATTGTAATATGATAACAGATTGTTGTGAAACCTTGTAAAAATTTACTTTTTTTCATCATCCCATTTGCAAACTTCCTTTTCTACAGATTCACAGACAGAAAAAGTTAAAGGAGGCGCTATCAAGGCAAGCAGCAAGGCTAGCAATAATGGTATAGATAGGAAGGCTAAAGGTGATGGTCTCGATGTCAGCGACGACGAATTGTATGACGAGTCTGATGATGAAGACTATGATGCGCCATTATTCTCTGGCTCAGACGACTCTTTAGGTAGTGATGAAAGCATGGTGAGTATTAGTGGTACAGTACAGTCAAATCTTGACTCGATCACTTTAGCGTATGTACATTACGGCATTCGATGTAGAATGGAGTTAATATGAAGCTACTGTATTTCGAACTTACAACGGTTTGAAGCCTCTCGAAATATTGTAAATCAGCATTTCTGTACTTGATCAGTATCCACATGCAGAGCCAGTAATTTCCCACTTGCATAACCTAGGCAGTTGATGCAGCAAATTACTAATGACTGGCCTTGGCAGTCAGATATGTTCGACAAACAAACATTTGTTATCAATAATTCAACAAGCAATTTATTGACTGCCATTTTGAGATTTTATTATTCATTTTGACTCCAATCTTTATTTTTGGAACTAAGCATAAAGTTGAACGGTTCCCAGTTTGCTACTGGTCATACTGTGTTCTGTTTGTCTCTGGATATCCCTCAAGTGAAAAGGGTAATCATTTGCGGTCAGCTTTTCCATAGATGTATTTTTACATCACTAGTTTTATTATATTAGGAGTCGTCTGGTGATGAGTTGAGCTCTGATGAGGAAGGTGACTCCGAGGAAGAATATTCGGAGGAAGATGTCAAAAAAGGTTAATTATACTTGAAATTATTTGCAAACGGTTATTCATGTCTGTGCAATACTTGCTGTCTATGCACTGCTTGCAGGTAATAAATAATTGACCCATTATTATTGTTCCTATCATTATTATTGATTAGACGGTGACACTAAAAAGTGTAAGTGCGCCAAAAAACCTTCACTAACATTGTATTGTGGGATATCTATAATAGAGCTATAATTGTGGCGTGAGAAGTGATATGTCAAGAGGTTTTCAATTCAGTGGCATGCACCATTCACTGCCTGTTCTCTTGAAGCAAGTTAAGTTAGTCCTGTCATACTATAAAAAATTAATCTTACTCATCTGGCCCACATCCATCTACATACCAGAATTGAACTCAAAGATCGAGATATCAGTATAGAACTTTGCTGTGACCACCCTAACATATTACTGTTGCAGATACATTGTTGTGTGTGGAACACTATCTAAACTATAAACTTATCAACTAGTACAGTGAAACATGGATAACTCGCCCTCGGATATAGCGAACACATGGTTAACTCGAATGAATTTGCTTGGTCCGTTCCCACGCAATGATAAATGGCTTTATATAACTCGAACTCGACACCGTTAACTCAAACAGTTTTTGGCCAAATTCACAAACGGTTTCCGTTCAATTTATTTCGAAAGAGTTTCCACTAGTCGCGGAGCTGAGACTACTCTGCTTTCTTAACGAAAGCGCTTTAAAGTACCCGTATAGTGTACGTATAATTTCCCCCGCTTCGTATAATGGAACCGAAAAAGAAATCGTATAAAAATGATTAATAGGGTCGCTAAGACGTTCGCTTAGATACGGCCAAGCTATAAACGTTGGAAGGTATTAGCGATAAACATTTAATAAAGATACAGCATGCAAAAAACATATTGTAACAGTGATTATATGCGGATACATAAAGATAAAATGCCACAAATAGGCTCGCGGCTTGACATTCGCTACAACAGACATCCGCTTTACGATGGCATCACGCAAGCAAAGAAAAGCGTAGAAACCTTCTGACAAACTTAAAGTACTCGAGGAAATCGAAGCAGGACAAAAGCTATCAGCATTATCAAAAAGAGAAAATCTTCCAAAAAGTACAGTGTCAACATGGATTAAACAAAAAGAAAGAATAAGATCGTTATGTGACCAAAATTCATCAAGGCTAAGAGATCGTTCAACGTCGCACGATGATTTGGATGGTGTATTATTGACTTGGTTTAGACAAGTGCGTAGTGAAGGCGTACCTATCGATAGGCCAATTATGTTAGAAAGGGCTAACAAGTTTTTAAGGACTATAATAACTGTTTAAAATCTATTTCTACAATAAGTCACACTGTTGATCTTTGTCAAAAAAATACCTTGTCACAGACTACACTCGATAAGTTTTTTAAATGAAACAACTGATCAGATGTACAGCATGCTTTTTTGCATTGGTCATAAATGTTTACTTATGTCCAGTTTTAAAAATTATCAGAAAGAATAGATATTTTTCTATTGGGCTGAGATTTGTTTGCAGTTTTAGGTGATGTGACTGACAAGACGTTTTAAGATTAAAATTGGCAAAATTGATCTCGAGTAAAACACTCAGAAGAAAAAATGTCTTCTGAGCGTTTTAACCGCGATTAGGTTTTGCCAATTTTAATCTGAAAAAGTTCTGGCAGTCACATCACCTAAAACAACACACAAATCTCAAGTGTATAAAAATATCTATACTTTCTGATAAATACTTTAAAACTCTACATCAGATGCCCTTTAACTTACAACAAACAACCTATACTTTAGTTTTATATATACATGTAGTTTGTATATGTATCTACTGATAAATACATTCACTTGTGACTGTGCTCTGATAACTTGAACGCTCTGATAACTCAAACACTTTCGCTCGGTCCCGTGAAGTTTGAGTTATCCATGTTTCACTGTATATATTATAAGTTATCAACTAATATATACTATAAGTTATGAATTAGTATATACTATAAGTTATCAACTGGTATAGACTATAAGTTATCAACTAGTATAGACTATAAGTTATTAACTAGTATATACTATAAGTTATCAACTAGTATATACTATAAGTTATCAACTAGTATAGACTATAAGTTATCAACTAGTATATACTATAAGTTATCAACTAGTATAGACTATAAGTTATCAACTAGTATATACTATAAGTTATCAACTAGTATATACTATAAGTTATCAACTAGTATATACTATAAGTTATCAACTAGTATATACTATAAGTTATCAACTAATATATACTATAAGTTATCAACTAGTATATACTATAAGTTATCAACTAGTATATACTATAAGTTATCAACTAATATATACTATAAGTTATCAACTAGTATAGACTATAAGTTATCAACTAGTATATACTATAAGTTATCAACTAGTATATACTATAAGTTATCAACTAGTATATACTATAAGTTATCAACTAGTATATACTATAAGTTATCAACTAATATATACTATAAGTTATCAACTAGTATATACTATAAGTTAGCAACTAGTACCCTACAGGATGAAAATATTCGATGGTTATAAAAATTCGCAATTTCGCGAACAGTCAATTCCGCGAGTTATTAAATTCCACGAATAATTAGTTGTATTTTTAATCACAATGGAGAATAACTACTGCCTCAAATTAAAAACTAGCCGCTAGGCATAAATACTAAACGTAGTTGAGTTCCAAAACCTTTTTAAAATCATTGCTATATCTATTGCTCTAAAATCATTGCCAATGCATTACATTTCTTTACAAAATTATTCAAGGTTGTCACAAGATACGCAGAATGGCGTCATCGCAAAAATAGCCACAAGGCAGAAGTACTAAACGTAGCCGAGTTCCACAACTTCTTTAAAATCATCGCCGGGGCTTGGAGTTTTATTGCCATTGCATCAAACTTCTTTACAAAATTATTCAAGGTTTTCACAAGGTATTCGGCATGGCTTCGTCATCACAAAAATCTCTCCTACAGTCTTTTGACATTGAAATCAACTCCATCAATCTCTAATACCGTAGTTGAGGACGATAATGATTCTGATCTGGACCTTATGGTATGTATTTGATTTGCAGTGCAAATACGTTTTTCCATAATTAACTGCATTAGTTAATTCTTTTGTTTAAAAACTGATCACGTTCATTAAATACTTCAGCTATTGTTTTTGTACTTCCTTAACACTTATAAATATTTTTTTTTTTTGTGTTTACTGCAGATTGAGAATAAAATATAACCTATTCCGATTACGAAAACTAGAGACAAATAGTAATATTCATCAAGGCAGGAATATTGGCAGAGAAGCAACCAGTCAGCCTACTCCTTCATCAACAACAACTCCTTGATATTGCTGCAGCAAACATGATTATGTTATATATTTCATGTATAGATATATTATAATTTATTACAAACTTGAGTGTACAAATAAAATATTTTAAATACAAATAATATTTTACAAATAATAAATGGAGTAAATATAAACAGCTTAGTCCATATGGCGGTTGTCTAGCAATAAAATTTAAACTGGTACTCATGATAAGTGAATACTAGCATATAATGGTGCTCTCTGACTAGTTATTTTGGTAATAGCAGCTCTATATCGCTGTCACTGTCTTGGGTAGTTGTTAAAGGCGATTCTCTCGCTACTACATGGCTGGTAAGGAAGTTATCATCAGAACTCTCCTCGTGGCTTACTATTGCAAAGTTCTGCCGATTGGCCAAAACTTTGTGCTCGTAAAGGTGTTTTTGTTTGTTTTTATGCAACAATACTCCTTTCTACACACTAGGAAATACCAGTAGTCGTACGACATGTATGCTGTTTGAAACAGATATATTCTTCTCGTTAACAGCTGCTAACAAGAAGAATATATCTGTTTGAAAAACAGATATATTCTTCTGAGTTAACCCTAACATATCTGTTAACCCTAACAGATATGTTAGGGTTAACTCTATTGCTATCCGCAATAGAGTTAACTTTTCATAGAGAGTGACAGTGTTCAGCCGCGAATAAATTAATTCGCGAATATGCATGAAATGGCAAGTTTCGCGAAATTTAACTCCGCGAATAGATTCATCATGTAGGGTATAGACTATAAGCTATCAACTAGTATATACTATAAGTTATCAACTAGTATAGACTATAAGTTATCAACTAGTATAGACTATAAGTTATCGACTAGTATAGACACTTTCGCTTTCTTCCATGTTAATCCGATAACAATATATTATTTGTCATCTTTAGTCGCAGAAGATATCAGGAAAAGGCTCATGAAAGAAGAATCTCAGAAAAAGGTTAGTTGTACAAAGTCTGGTAATTTAACGCTGTGTATAATATTTTCTATATCATGTTGTACCTAAAATAAAAACTAGCTTAAAGGTTGACTTGCTACACACTTCACAACAGTTATTTGGTATCAAAAGATTCACCATGTCTTACTCTGCCGTGTTGTAGGTGCAAGATATGTGGAAATGTGATTACAAGCTCTTAAAAGCTCAAAAACGAACAGTTGATCGCAGCCATCACGAAACAGTCATAGATCGGAATCAGTTTGTTTCTCTGACGTAGTCATTATATTCGGTTATTGTTTTGTCACGTATTGTTCTCACATAAATTGAAAGGCCAATAAAAGGCTCAATATAAAACTTCTCGTAGCACTAGTTTATGACTAACACTTTGGGTTTTACCGAAGCCCCCGTATCAAATATAGATGCTCGCTACTTCAGTTTTGTTTTGGCTTGGTCTAATCGTCTAGTCGTAATCTCATCATGTGACCCCATACTTCGCGAACAATTTCTGCAGCATTTTTCGATTATCACAGGTGACCAACAGGCTCGTCATGATTATCAGACGATGATATGTGCTCCTTCGAGCTAAGGTTAAAAAATTAGATTAGGTTATAAGATATCAGTGCTAAATGTGACAGCATTTCAATGACGATAAAATAGACGTGTAAGAACAATAGACATGGTTTTATTGAACGCGTGAAGTATATTTGTGAAAATATTTCGACGAATGAGGTTACATGAAGGTGTAAACAGAAGCCATCTTGTACAACTACATCCCATTTGAGCCGTTTTGGAAAGATATTCTAATCTACGGCCGTTTTGTGATGGCGACGATTAACTGTTCGTCTTTGAGCTTTTAAGAGCTTGTAATCACATTTCCACATATTTGGCACCTACAAGACAGCAGAGTAAGACATGGTGAATCTTTTGATATCAAATAATTGTAATGTGAATTTTGTTGCAGGTCAACTTAACTTTAAAATAGCCCTAGATTCCTCTGAACTTCAAAAACCATTGCTTTTACCCTACAATGGAAACTTACTCCCATCATTTTCTGAAATCTGAAAATCATTTTTACTAGACATCACAATAGTTCCACCTGTTATCATTTACAAAGATACATACATTGAGTAGATTTATGATGTGCACAACTTGTTTTGTATGATGTTCTAATCGATTGATTTGGTATTCGCAAAATGTGGCATTAGCTCTACATATTTGTGATGAATATATGGTGTCATTATTTGCAGACCAGTACATGTTAGGCATCTTTGTCAAAATCATATTAATTGCAATCATTGTTCAAATGGACAAAATAGATTGTTACAAAAATTTCACCTAAAACTCCATAAACTAAACTAAGCAGAAGCTTGGGATTGCAGTTGCAAGTTATTCCAGAAGAATGTGATGCGGTCATTTTTTAATAATGCCTAGTTGTTTCTACATATAATGACGTATTATGCGTAGTTGTTTCTACATATGACGTATTATGCAAAGGTAAATGCAGATTAGCAGAGATGCTATATCTCTGCTCATTCGCAATATTATCATTTATATTATGTATTTAAGACTTCTCAGTTCTCTATATTTAATGCATTTGATAGATGAACAGAATTGACATTATCCAAAAGCATGCCCTAATGTTACATTTTGAAGTGAACATTAATGTATCTGGTCTTATTTTTTAGTATACACAGCTTTTAGTCTTTGAAGTTTCGCGTAAGAGATAAAGGTTAAAATGCAAGTGTCACCGTAATTGCTTTTGTTTTGCTGTTTTATTATTATAAGATCGTGTTTTATACCTTCGTATAGAAGAGTAAAGAAGTAATGAATGGTAAGACACCAGAAAGCAAAAAAGAGAAAATGAAAGAAAACACTCCCCAGAAGCAAATGAAAACTCCAAAGCAGAAACAGGGAATAACTCCACAGCAAAAGCAAAAAAAGACTCCGCAGCAGGGAAAAGAGGCAGTTGACTCGCAGCAAAAAGAAAAGACACCACAAAAGCAAGTTAAGTCTCCTCATCCGCAAGCAAAGACCCCACAACAAGCCAAAACTCCGCAACAAGTAAAGACCCCCCAACAACAAAAGAGTAAAACACCTCAACAAACCAAGGAACCAGTAAAGACACCAACGCAAAGCCAGACCACTAAGACCCCACAGAAAAGAAAACTGCCTAGTGGAGTAACATTAGAAGACCTAAAGGAAGGTCATGGTCCCGAGGCTAAGAGCAGTAAAATGGTAAGATATTGATAATCGACTAGTGGTTCTGAGTTAACCTAACCCAAGTAAATATGTGATATTCCTCTTTTGTAAATAGTTGTAAATATTCGGCTGCTATCTGGCTCGGCTAGATGTTTTCAAGGCATGCTTGTGTTTTACGTAGCATTTTTGAGTAACTGGGAAACATTTATACTTTGTTACTTATTACTCAGCTCAAATATGAAATTATTCTCATATTGAAGAAATCGCATAAAAATCTCTAGTTTCTAGCTAGGTTGCCAAACGTAAAAAACAATTCAAGATTTTAGGCAATTTTTTGTATGGAAGGCATGCTTGTAATTAAGGTCCTTTTGTTTGCATCCGACTATCAAATAACAAAATCAATACATGCCGGAACAAGCAAAAGGCACCTAAGGAGGTTTTATCAGCACGAGAGCAGTTTTACCTCAACCATTCTTCATCAGTTCACTTTGTCCAGAACAAGTAACCTTCTGATATTTGAAGAAGGAAGATCAAAATGTTTCCGTCTAAAGTCCTAGGCCATAGTAAATGAATAGGCTTAATGCAAACTACGCTAATATTGGATTCGTAAAGTCCAGCAGTTTCATAAAAACATGCTGACATGCAGTTTAACTCTTACGTACATGTTTAATTGGTTATTGGGCATGTTTTGTAAGTTGAACCAAGAATTTCCATAGGAATATATTCAATTCATTTCATGGCCTAATAACACAGCAATTCTTTATTAAATGCGGCAATGTTCACACATGGCATTAAAACAGGCACGCTATAGAGATATGTGAAAAGAACGGAAAAAACATGTATTCATAAAAAATAATTAAGTATAAAGAGTATATAAGTTGTTTATATATAAGTACTGTTGTTTATAAAGATGTTGTACTGTTGTTTGTTGCCTCTGAGACACATGACCGGTAGTCGAGGTTCAGCGAGGGTGCAGAGGTAGTGGCGATAGAGATACAATGTGTAACTTTCTCTTCCTTAGACTAGCCCATGTTTAAACTAAATTTTTAATGCTATTAGCTGAATGATAGCTACTGTTCTCTTTGTTCATAATCCTTCGTCATAACCTATAAAAGATCATTTGTGTATACGTATATTTGTTTTGTTGAAATAAGTAGCCCTCATTGGACAGGTTACAATTTCCAATGTAATTCCTTGTATCTGAAACCTGCTTCATTTAAGATTGGTTTAAGAGGATACAAGTTTGTTGTTAATAAAGGTAATAAAATGCAGTAATGAAGTCAAAAGCTTTGTGCTTTTTGTCACAATAACAGCTGTTTTACATGTGCCGACTTGCAGGCAAATAGAAAATTCTGTAAATGCAATTCACAACCCCACTAAAATGTCGAATAATATTGGGCTCAAACCCATGACATTCCACTTTCAGACTGGCTATCTAACCAACCGCACTAATCAGCCACTTTCCAAATACTTGGAATAATTGACCAATCAGAGAATAAAGATGGCTTTGTGACAAAAAGATTTATATTTTTTGGCAAACTTTTTAATTTTACCTATAGTTTATTCCCTTTCTTCTCTGAACATTTGTTGGAAATTGTGGTATAGAATGAAATATTTTTACAATTCTGTCAAGCAGAGGTTTTACTGTATTAGAATTTATTACTCTGTCAACTGCCATTTTGGGAATCGGTCTCACTTGGTGCAACCTTCTTCAGAAGCGTACTTTTCGTTGAGTCAACTTTGTTTTGCCCACTGTACTGTTGTTCTTGTCTGGCGCATAATCTTGCAAAGTTTGCGTTGTTTTGATACGAATTACAATGTTTATTCTCCTTAAAAATGGAGTCCCGATAAAGATTTGTAAACAAAATTCATCTCCTTAAACGTTGACTTGCAGCAAAATTCACATTATAGCTATTTGGTATCAAGCGGTTCACCATGTCTCACTCTGCTGTGTTGTAGATGTAAATTATGTGGAAGTGTGATTACAAGCTCTTAAGAGCTCAAAGACGAACAGTTAAAAAACCGGCCATAAGTTGAAATCCATTTATTTTGATGACATACTCAACTCGACGTGGTTATTGTTTTGACACGTGATGTTATCACATTAAATAAAAGGCGCAATATGTAAAACGTTCCGCAGCACTAGTTTATGACAAACACTTCAGGTTCTACCAAAAAGCCTTTATCAAATATAGATGCTCGCTACTTTACAGTTTCGTTTCAGCTTCATCTAATCATCTAGTCGTAATCTGATCATGTGACCCATACTTCCTGCCAAAGGGTGCGAACAATTTCTGCAGCATTTTTCGCGTATCACAGGTGTTCAACAGGCTCCTCATGTTTATTAGAGGATGATACGCACTCCTTCGAGTTAAGGCTAACAATTTAAACTAATTATTAGGCTAGGTTTTGAATTATCAGTGCTCAAAGTGACAGCATCACAATGATGATGAAATAGACGCGTAGGGATAATAGACATGGTTTTATTGAATGCGTGAAGTATAGTTGTGAAAATATTTGTACGAATGAGGTTGCATGAAAGTGTAAACAGAAGCACGTGTTCAACTATGTCCCATTTAAGCCGTTTTGGAGAAGGATTTTAACCTCCAGCGTTTTCGTGAGGGCTGCGATTAACTGTTCGTTTTTGAGCTTTTAAGAGTTTGTAATCACATATCCACATATTTTGCACCTACAACACAGCAGAGTAAGAGATGGTGAACCTTTTGATACCAAGTAACTGTAATGTGAATTTTGTTGCAAGTCAACATTTAACGGTATGTTGTTTCTCTCCTTAGGTGCATGTGTACTACACCGGCAAGTTAACTAGTGGTAAGGTCTTTGACTCGGCAACTAGTGGAAAGCCGTTCAAGTTTAGACTCGGAAAGAATGAGGTGATCAAAGGCTGGGAATTGGGAATTCAGGGTAGGTGGAATTGTCTCAACTTGACAACATTTGTTGGACCACAACCACCATATAAGACAGTGTCCCATATGGTTGTTTGAAACTTTTTTCCTTAATTCCCTTTGTGTATTTGTCTTTGATTAGCACTGTAAGTCGCTGTATGAACAATCAGCGACATTCTTCATCATGTTAAGTAACAGCTTTTTTAACCCTTTCCGTAGCGAAACCGGCTATCGTAATAATAGACTTGTCCCAGCGTATCCAACCCGTCTGTACTCAGTTTTTGTATCCTACCTATGATTTTGTAGTAAATTTGGGGTAATGCTATCGGTACCAAATAGTAGTACAACTTCTGAAAATTGTAAGAAACAATATAATTACTCGCTATAAATAACAAATAATTTTCCGTTTGAGTATTTGCGACAGAACTTGTACTACTATTTAGAAGCTAAAATTTGTGCTTTGTACACATGGGCAAGCTAGGCACGTGGTAACAAGTTTTAAATTATTTACAAGAAACTTGGTATTGTAAATGATCTGTATGTAAAATTTTTTCTCTGCTAAAAATTGTAAGACATTGGAAGGTATTGTGAACAGCCAAAAGATAATGAAATGAGTCCAAACGAAAGCAACAATCAGAACAGGATGGGCCTAGCAAAGACTTGTTTAAAGTGTTTGTTTATAACGTTTATAAGTGCATGTATTATAAATATTGCTTGTTTATGTCACTTGCTTTTAAATATAAAATTGTAGCATTTCATAGATTATTATCGTGAAACTTATTAATCTGCTGATTTATAGCGTATTTTATAATTATTTTTGAAAGCATCATTGCTGTTATCCGAACTTGGCTTGTGGTGTATCAATGCTAATAACTAATCTTTTACTGCATAATAAGCCAGTCTCTGCTTCAAACTGTAGCAAACATATAATTGAGTGCAATGAGTTCTACAAAATTGTTACATACCATTTTAAACTAAAAAAATATGCCTTCAAATTTAGGATGAAATAATAAATCGAAAGCTCAAACCGTTTTCAGTGCAGTCCATGAGATCTTCATGGGTTAATTGCTGGCAGTAAATGTCAACTTGTAGATATATTTCTTAGCTTTCTAATGCATATTTATTTAGAGATCAACAACCGGTTGGAGGTCAGTTAAGGGCAGCCTTCTCGTAACCATGTCAAACGATAAAATAGCTAACTTGCAGGTCCGGGATGCTGGACAATTCTCAGCCGTATGCACTCGGTTGCAAAAGGGTTAAAAAGTAAAATTCACTTTTGTGACATATAACTGCTAATTTATTTGTATGGAATTAGACAACGGACAAACAACATTTTGTCCCATTTCACTGCCACATCAATTTTGGTATCAGACGCGTCTCCAAGCTCTATGCAAGGATAACTGCCAGTTAGCAACGTGTTTGACTAATATAAATTTTATTTATTATGCCACACACACACAACTGCGTTTGATATTAATTATATAGGTTAAAGATTCCTTGAAGATGCTGTAGCCTTGAATAAGCTGGTGTTTCTATTGCTTTTATTAGGACATCTGAAAATATATCCTGTAACTTTATAATCTAGGATCTGTGAATTCGTGTTGTTAATGTTGTAGGTATGAAGGTGGGAGGAAAGAGAAGGCTAACAATTCCACCAAATCTAGCGTAAGTTTAATGCAAGCTAATCATTTGATGCAATTGGTGCGATCTCGCTCACTGATTCTTTTGGCTGTTATTAGTAAATCCATTATGTCTCTATTTTAGATATGGCAATGACAAGTCAAGTGGACTTCCTCCCAACAGCACTTTGCTATTCGATGTGGAACTAAAAGCTATTAGTTGAAGAGTCAGAGCCGGTGTTTAGTTTTTAAATTTTATTCACTATCACACAAAACATGTCATTACTATTTTTTATGTTATAATTTCAAAACAGTGCTCCAAAGCTAATCCGATTGAGTTGCTATTCTGGGCCTCCTCTCTACAAAATATATTGTAACATAAATTGTCTCACGTTTGTGTTGGTCACGATATAGGTAGTTATACCTGGTTGGTAAATAAATTTTGTAACCTGTGAATTGGCATCACTAACCTGTATGTATTCCATCTCATCAATTTCCATCAGTTTTCGTCTGAACTTGGGAGAGGGTAAACTGATAGGTAATGAATGCTGAATTGGAGTTGGTAGACCAAGTTTTGCATTGTCTATATTGGATTGAGATGCTTGGCTTGCTGTAGCTAACCAAAACAAATTGTCATTTATAATCCACTACTCCACAGCCTGAATAGAAATATACGTACGAATGCTACTTCGGAATCGTACAAACATACCTTTAATGTATCTAAATGCGATCATTGGAGTCCGGCCACGTAGTACCTACAACATGAACCTATGCGTGGAATATGGTCATATAAGATCACTGCAACAGCAAAACTATTAGTGCCTATATAATCTACTGAGAATATTTTGTTTCGATAGTTGCTTTTGAAATTGGAACTATATAGAATATCGGCCAATCAATATATTAAAGTTCTGCCACTAAGCACGTGTTAGTAAGTTATTCTTGATGTGAAACACCGGTAACAAGTAATTGCACTGCGTGAGCTTACGTTTATTGTATTTGCAGTACTCATTTTGCCGATACAAAATCTGTAGTGACAAATAATTTCAGAGTATTCTTGTTTTCGCTTTTAACACGCCCAAGCTTGCATTTCACAGATGTCGTTGCAACTGCTACAAATTTGGTCAACTTTGGAAGCTTTACCATCTCCCATGGGCCTTGACACAAGTGTGAGGTAAAAAGTAGCCCAGTAGCGCAATTCCTTTAGACTAACGGTATTTCGTGGGCTAATAGACGATAACTACCATACACCGGCATACTGGATAAGTCTATTTAACCGAGTTTCTATATACAGTATATGCTTTACGGTGCCTCCTAAAATTTTTCCAAAGTTTGGTCTACTAATAGTCCTCTCCAGAGCCGTATAGTTTCACATGTGAAACTATGCGGCTCTGGTCCTCTCCAGTCTGAGATCTCGAGAGCGTGCTAAGTGAAAGGAGAATGTAAAAAGAAAACAACGCTACTCCTATTCCTTTAGTCATGCTGCGAGCTAGACAAGGTTGTTAGCGGGCTTATTTCAGTATTTTTTCACGCTGCAGTATCATATTATTGCTTTTAAAACTCATTTTATCACTGAAGTGCTACTATCGCTAATTAAGCTACTACGTATTTGTTGAGCTACTCGAAAGCAAAGAAATCCATTATTCTATTATTGAAAAGCTGAAAGCTATATTTTTATTATTTATTAAAGCTTGTTGAAACTTATGCTTGTTTGTAGCTGTAAATCTAACAAATTGTTATATAAATGAAATCATATTCTGTACTCATCAGTCTAACCTCAAGTTACGAATAAACCACTACTGTTATTTAAACACTGGAAGGACTCAGTATTTCAAACCTTTGAAATAACCACATTATAAACTTCAAGTTATTGAGAAACATAACAGTATTATAAAAATTATCCTATCGAAGTAGAAGGCAAGCAAATGAAAATCTTACGTGTTTGTGATTTAGGGTTTTAATTTGGATGAAGATTAGATTGTTAGTAGTTTAGTAGCTGGTAGCATTTTATTGTTATATTTTATCAAAGGTCTACTCACAGGGAACTACAACAATGGCAAAAAGGAAGTATCATAAACGCAAAGTATACGACAGTGTTGACTAACAAATGAGACTTAAGATGAACTAACATACATCTTATCAACGTAACATTTGTTGTCTCTTACGGCAGTTACCTGATACCCATTAGACTAGGTGGGTAGCAACGTGAAAGTCAGTCCAAGCAATGACTCCATCTTTTGGAGCATATTGCCAGATATAAGTTCTGGAAGAAAACGCGAAAACCTACTTTGTCAAGGAAACCAGTAACTACTTGTTTGTTAGTTTGTTCATTTTCATCTATAATATAACTACAAAAAATAATATGAAGAGTGTTTCTTACAGTATACCACAAGAAAAAAAGAAAAAAAACATGTCACGCCAGGGAAGATGATGATGAAGTCCCTGTGCGCAATAGCAAAGCTAATCAAGGCGCGGAACCTGAAAGTAGAGTCGGCAGAAATCTGTCTAGTTAGTTTAGTCTAGTCTGGTTGTCTGAGGTGGCGCTTCAGTACATTTTTGAAAGAATTAGCATTTACAATTTTACGCAGTGTAACCGGTAATAGATCCCAATGACTCCTGATAATCCAAACAACATTTGACCAGCTTTTGATTTAAACAATGGTATTTTTAGGTTTATGTGTGTTTGACGAGTAGCTAGATGTGTTATTGTCCTGTTTTGGTTTGTTTCATAAAATGAGTTGTGTGCTTTTATCAGTACTTTGTATTTGTATAACTTTTTAATAGTTAAAATTCTATTTAGGTTGAATAGCGGATTAGCAGAAAACTCATAAGCTTTCTTGTTAACTATTCTGAGTAAACGGTTTTGAAAAAGTTTTTATTTTGTTTAAGTAGCAGTCTGGAGCATTCCCCCATGCCTCAACACAATACGAGAGTTTGGAATTGATGAAGGAATTGTACAGAATTAGCAAAACATCCTTAAAGAGGTACTGAGACAATCGAAAAAATAACCCAGCATAAGGTCTAAAGTCTTTTAACAGTTTGGATATATGTTTGCTCCAATTCAGTTGAGGGTCAATAAGTACTCCTAAAAATTTTATATTGGTAGATTTATTTAATGGATGACCATAATTAGTAGTGATTGTTCATTAAAGTGGTACGAGTTCTGTGGGTTCTTTAATAAAATGTAGCAAGTTTTGTTGAAATTAATTGTTAGTTTATTTTGATTGCACCAACTCTGAAAGATCTTTAGGTCTTTATTTATCAAATGTATTTGCCTGTGAAGGTCTTTAGATTAAAAAAAAAAGATTAGTATCGTCTGCATATAATATTGGTGAAAGTACTTCTAATTGACATGCTAAGTCATTAATATATATTAAAAACAAAGTTGAACCCAATACAGATCCTTGAGGAACACCACATTTTATAGTTTGTGGTGCTGACAGGGTAGTATTTACTTTTGTTCTTTGACTTCGATCTTTTAAATAGTTTTCTATCCATTTAATAGCTATTAATTTGAAACTATGTAATAGACTTTAATTTTAATAACAATATATCATGATCAATGGTATCAAATGCTTTGCTGAAGTTTATAAATATACCAAGAACACAATTTCCCTTGTTAAAAGCTCGGAATGTTTTGTTTGTAAAGAAAATAATTGCATCTCTTGTTCCAATACCTTTTCTAAAACCAAATTGATTAGAGTCTAAAATGTTATTGCGTTCAAGATAGTCCATGATTTGGAAATTTATAAGTTTTTCTGTAATTTTGCTAAATATCGGAAGAATTGAAATAGGCCTATAATTTTCACATTTATTGATGTTTCTTTTTTTATACATAGGGTTAATTCTTGCAATTTTCATACCGTCTGGAATAATTTGTGTAGTTATGCTTTTGTTTATGATGCTGGAGAGTATACAGCTTAAAGAAGTAGCATTGCGTTTAATAATTTTGCTTGTAATACCATCTAAGTCAGCAGAGCTTGCTTTTCGCTTAAAGAATTTATTGTGTCTATAATCTCTTGGCTGGTAGCTGGATGTAATTTAAAGCTTCAATTGTAATCGGATAGTCTGTAGCTCAAAATTTCAGTTGGAAGCTTTTTTGCTAGCGAGGGTCCAGCGTCATTAAAATATGTATTTAATTCATTAGCTATTTCCATATCTGAACATATTAAATTGGAAGTGTTGGAAATAGCTTCAAGTTGGGTTGGCACTCTGCAAATTTTTGTTGTTGATGTGTTCAATATTTTTGTGTTAATTACTTTCCACGTTTCTGAAGCATCGGAGCAATTGTTAAAACTGTCCTTGAAATAAGAAAATTTTGCATTCTTCAATTCAGTTGACAATTGTTCTTGAATTTGTTGTATTTAAGTTTTAATTTTGTATTAAGAGGAGATTTAGATAACTGGCGGTAAATATTGTATTTCTTTTAATTTTATGCAGCAAAGCATTGGTCAGTCAAGGTTTGGTATATTTGAATCTCTTGTTTCCGAAGGACCCAGACCTTTCAAGAGTGCATTTTGTTATCAGATTTTGAAGTGTTTTAATAAAAAGAGCGTAATTTGTGTTGAGACATTCAGGAATGAAGGTATTATCCCAATTTGTATTTGTTATATTTTATGCTAATCTATCGTAATGAATATATTGTTTATTTGTGGTTGAAAAGTTACTGATTTGATCGTTAAAATTAGAGATTTTTGTACTTATGTAAAAAAGTAGGTAGATGATCACTTAGATTACATTTAATAGTTCTTGAAAATATGCTGTTGTTTTCCATTGTGTTTGTTAAAATATGATCTAAACAGGAATGCTTTTGTTTTGATAGTCTCGTTGGAATTGTAGCAGTGTTTTCAAAATTATATAAGGAAATTATGTTTTTACAGTTTTCACTTGCTTTGCTATCTAGATAATCAGTATTGATATCACCTAAAATGAGATACTTAGAATCTGAGGTAGTTGCAAGAAACTGGTCAATGTCATTTAGAAATAAATCAAGGTCGGAACTAGGCCTACGATAAATTATAATAACCGTAAGGGAATGAACTGAAGCGCTACCAACTAGTCTGAAAGCGTGTACGTCTTCCCCTCTCACCATGATATCCACCGCCTCAACAGCCACACCGCGCATAAGCCTCAGCACCACCGCCCCTAGAGTGTCGCTGTGTACCTGAGAAAAAGTAATTCTGCAATGTAAAATTTGAAGCTTCATTTTCGTCGAACCAAGTTTCACTTATCACGTATCACAATTAACACATATCACATCTAAACTAGTTTAATTGTTGAAAGAAAATACTCAAAATCCGTAAATTTATTCCTTAAACTCTGGCAATTAAGGTTCAAGACATGAAAACTATTAGTGGGTAACCGAAGCTGGTTGAAAGAAAATACAGATTGTGGTACACAGTCTACACAAAACTCTACCATAAATACATATAAGCACCGGTAAGCAAAACAAATCATAATTACTGAAGCTTCCAAATCACCCAAGTTACTTTGGGTTCTTATCTGAACAGCATCTGATTCAGGAGTTTTACGTAGGTAAATTCTTTGATTGAAAGTCCAAATAAAGCGGATGTTTCTGTCTGTTTTTAATTTTCGAGCTTTCGAGAATAGTTTGTTTTGTTGTCTACTTAAAACTTCATTGATGTAGATTCTGTTTTTCTCTTGAAATCCTAAGAGTGAATTATCAACAATATTTTTCTGTACAATTGAAAAAAATTGTCTCGTTTAGTTTTCTGGATAAATTTAACAAGAATTCTGGGAGTCTGTCTAATCCTATAAACGTTGTCAATATCTCGAGTAGGGTTGATGTCACCAAGTTTTGCTACCTTCAAAAGTTTTGACCAACCTTCCATTAATTTCTCGCCACTTTTAAATGGAATTCCGTTCAGCTCTATGGCTTTAGCTCTGTTGAGATGTTCCATTAGCTTCAACACGCATTAGCAAATTATTATGTGTAGTTGATTGTTGCGTTACTGTTTTAGCTGATTCGAGTTTACTAACTTTAGATTTGACATCGTTGATCTCTTATCGAAAATGTTCCAGTGACAATTCATAATCAGCTTGCTTGTACTCAATCAAGTCTAAACGTCTGTTTATTTTGGCGACATCAAATATCAGCTAAGTTAGTTTTAGATCAATGGAAGCAAGAGTAATATGGTCTCCAGAATCTGAAGCAAATTCTCTACGTTTTGGTCCCATATTGATCAGAAATGTAATAGAAGATTTACCAATTTCAGAGGGGTTCTGTGCTGGAATTCTTTCTTTTGTGTTCTGTAGTTGGTAAATATTGTACTCTATACTTGCCTTGGTAGGGTATATATCAGCAGTCGAGTATGTGTATTATGTGTTGCGTATATAAAAATATAAGCTCTTTGCTGGCAAATGCTTAATTCCCAGGTGCTTACAAAAACACTTGTACACAGCTCAACTGCTAACTGCTAACTACTATGCCATATGATAACAAAAATATCTACAAAACATTTTTTAGGCTAATTACTTATTCATCTTCCACACAACACAGACCAACCAGAGGATGTCAGATGTCAACTGGACAGAAAAACTATAAACCACTGTATCTCACCATATTATATACAATTATTTATATACTTATTCAGATTCAACATTAACACATCAAGATATCGCATATAAAATGGAAGGAGAGATGTGAAAAGGAAAAAGCCACCGAATGCAGTGAAGAGCCTATACAGGGTAGAAGGGAGCTTCCATACATGCATCTATAAGCTACAATGCAGTGAAGAGCCTATACAGGGTAGAAGGGAGCTTCCATACATGCATCTATAAGCTACAATGCAGTGAAGAGCCTATACAGGGTAGAAGGGAGCTTCCATACATGCATCTATAAGCTACAATGCAGTGAAGAGTCTATACAGGGTAGAAGGGAGCTTCCATACACGCATCTATAAGCTACAATGCAGTGAAGAGTCTATACAGGGTAGAAGGGAGCTTCCATACACGCATCTATAAGCTACAATGCAGTGAAGAGTCTATACAGGGTAGAAGGGAGCTTCCATACATGCATCTATAAGCTACAATGCAGTGAAGAGTCTATACAGGGTAGAAGGGAGCTTCCATACACGCATCTATAAGCTACAATGCAGTGAAGAGTCTATACAGGGTAGAAGGGAGTTTCCATACACGCATCTATAAGCTACAATGCAGTGAAGAGCTTATACAGGGTAGAAGGGAGCTTCCATACATGCATCTATAAGCTACAATGCAGTGAAGAGCCTATACAGGGTAGAAGGGAGCTTCCATACATGCATCTATAAGCTACAATGCAGTGAAGAGCCTATACAGGGTAGAAGGGAGCTTCCATACATGCATCTATAAGCTACAATGCAGTGAAGAGTCTATACAGGGTAGAAGGGAGCTTCCATACACGCATCTATAAGCTACAATGCAGTGAAGAGTCTATACAGGGTAGAAGGGAGCTTCCATACACGCATCTATAAGCTACAATGCAGTGAAGAGTCTATACAGGGTAGAAGGGAGCTTCCATACATGCATCTATAAGCTACAATGCAGTGAAGAGTCTATACAGGGTAGAAGGGAGCTTCCATACACGCATCTATAAGCTACAATGCAGTGAAGAGTCTATACAGGGTAGAAGGGAGTTTCCATACACGCATCTATAAGCTACAATGCAGTGAAGAGCTTATACAGGGTAGAAGGGAGCTTCCATACACGCATCTATAAGCTACAATGCAGTGAAGAGTCTATACAGGGTAGAAGGGAGTTTCCATACACGCATCTATAAGCTACAATGCAGTGAAGAGCTTATACAGGGTAGAAGGGAGCTTCCATACACGCATCTATAAGCTACAATGCAGTGAAGAGCTTATACAGGGTTGAAGGGAGCTTCCATACATGCATCTATAAGCTACAATGCAGTGAAGAGTCTATACAGGGTAGAAGGGAGCTTCCATACATGCATCTATAAGCTACAATGCAGTGAAGAGTCTATACAGGGTAGAAGGGAGCTTCCATACACGCATCTATAAGCTACAATGCAGTGAAGAGTCTATACAGGGTAGAAGGGAGCTTCCATACATGCATCTATAAGCTACAATGCAGTGAAGAGTCTATACAGGGTAGAAGGGAGCTTCCATACATGCATCTATAAGCTACAATGCAGTGAAGAGCCTATACAGGGTAGAAGGGAGCTTCCATACACGCATCTATAAGCTACAATGCAGTGAAGAGCCTATACAGGGTAGAAGGGAGCTTCCATACATGCATCCATAAGCTACAACAAAAGATTGAGTCATGTAAACAAGAGTTCCATTGTTTGAGCTCAAATTTTAATCTTGGTATTTTTTGTTAATTTTTGATTTTTATTCAAGTGTAATTTTTGGTGTTTTATGCTAAGTTTATTTTTATTGTACACTAGCAGCATCCAGGCAATCCTCAGAAGCTATCAAACTCATGCAAAACAGTTCTTTTAACTAATTTTTTATGGGATCCCATTTAATCATTGAACTTTTCAAGGAGCTGGCTTCTAGCAGTCAGCAACGCCTCTGGAAAATAAGCTTTAATGATTTTTTATAGCTAAAATAAATTTTCTAAAAATATGACATTTGAAAAAACAGAAAAATAGAAGCCAAAATATACTCCAGAATCTTTATAAATCTTAAAAGCTCATAATAAAAGAGATAGAGACACTTAGAAATTCAACATTTTGTATAATGACTCAAGTTTTTCAGACATCGTGGATTTTCCAAAAAGTAAGGTAATGCGCTCAATCACAGTAGATGTGGTGTGCTATGCCTAGTCAGCATTTACAAATACATGTAGCTATAAATTTAAATCAACTATTTCCAAATGGCTTGTATAAAATCAGCCTCTGAATTGATTAACATAGGTGTGTGAGGAAGCAAGAACAGGCGGGCTGGCCATACTGATACCACACCAGTTTTAATACATTTTTAAAGGATAATTTTGATCGCTATCATTTTACGAGACATTATATACATTACTAGCTGCATTACCCGCCTACAGGAACAGATTCACGTGCAGCATAAGGTTTATTGAGAGTTGTCTTTCATACAGTAAAACAACTCTAATTATGCAGTCTACTGAAATTGTTGTCCTGATCAGAGTATGCATGCACATATACATGTCAATGTTGGGGAGAACATTGGAAATCTGCAATGTGTTTTACAGCTAGATGCGTGTAAAATCTAGTAAATATTCTAGATTCATGTGTCTAGATTCATGCATCCATTCATACCCGTCTATATTTGCAGTTGACGATCGCGCACTTCTGCCGCTGAACCCTCGGCTGACCAGTCTGTACCCGCTGAGCAGTTTACAATCGCATTCTTGCACTCGTCTCGCAATCAATCGCTTCGCACTTGCAATCAATCGCCTCGCAATCGCCTCGCAATCAATCACCTCGCCCTCGCAACCAATCGTCTCGCAACCAATCGCCTCGCAATCAATCGCCTAGCACTCGATCACTTTGCAATCAATCGCCTCGCACTCGCAATCAATCGCCTCGCACTCAATCGCCTTGCAATCGCCTCGCAATCAATCGCCTCGCCCTCGCAACCAATCGCCTCGCAATCAATCACCTCGCAATCAATTGCCTAGCACTCGATCACTTTGCAATCAATCGCCTCGCACTCGCCAACTCATTCATTCAGAAAGTCGCACCTAGAGACTCTTGCTGTACTCGGGGCGAAAAAGGTCTCCCGCGCATCCTCGAGTGACGCCATGGCCCCAAGCCTAGCTGTGCTACCCGGTGTTGCCCGGGTAGTAAAAAAAGTCTTTGCACAGAAAATTGATTTGTATTCAACATATACCAACATTTGCCATTCTAACTTTCAAACTACATATCATGAAAGCAGTGTTTTGTGTAGTTGAAATAAATTAAGAGAGAAAATAAAACAACTGTAAAGATTTTCAAACTTTTTTAAACAACTACAACTTTCAAACTTCATATCATGAGAAAAAGGTTTTCTGCCAGTCTAATAAATTAAAAAAATAAAACAAAATTGTAAAAAGGATAAGATGTAAATTTTCAAATAATTAGCAAGTAATAGCTAAATTAAGTCGGTTTTGCAACAATTACAATTAAAGATGATATGGTAATGATACAATTAATACGAACTGAGAAAACAAAATAAAATTTGTGAATATGTTGAATTAATAATAGCAATTCTTGCATAAAAGTGTGTGTATAAAAAAGTTACTGTTCCACCAACAGCTATCCATCAAAACTCTGAATACGACAATACTGGTACGACGATATTTTATGTAAAAATAAAATATTGTAGTGTCTTTGTCTGATCGAAGGTGAGAGAATCTAGATGCTATTCCTACTCGGGATAATACAATTGTCCTCGTGAAAAGTAGTGACCTTAACAGCGATTTAGCAATTGAACCTTAAGAAAAGCCAGAAATAGAGGTTCACAAAAACGGCATCGTATTTCATAGAGTTAATGAAATTTAATCGCCAAATTCTAATATCGAGAGAGTCTATTGTCGATATCGTTTTGCCGAAAACAAATTAGCCCTAATACATCGAGGACAAAAAAGCATTGCGTGTCATGAAGCTAAAAGTAAGCCATAGAGTTGTGATTATTACGTCATTTTGGTGCGAAACAGCAAACGATGAATAGGTTATGTATAGAGGCGCACTAATCGGAGATTCTCGTTAATGCGCCCTAGATACCCAGTAGCGGCTAATAATCCAAAAAGTACGGTACTCTATAAAGCGGATAGACAGATAGACAGACAACGATTGCCATTTATATAGTAGATTATAAATGACGAATTATTTGAACATTTTTTCTTTATTTATTTTATGGCCTAGTAAGGCTTATTACACTACATGTATTGCTAAATATACATGTACATATCATCAAAACCTGAGATAGGTCAATCTATTGTTGATACAACTGCATTTGAGATTACATACAAACATCGTAGCGGTAATTGACGCCCAAGGTAGGCTATACGCTAGTAATAGAAAAGAGGCTAGCATTCATTCTGCTAAGGAGCAAACATCGGTGCCCGAGTGAAGCAAGACAACTACCAAACTGAGAGTACGGTATACATATATTCAGGAGAAGACAACTAGTGTCAGAATTACAGATATCTAACAGATCATATACAAATTCGCTAGATTTGTGTGTGATCTGTTAGAAATTAACATTTGGTGACCTTAGAGAACATTGTCTTTGCCTGACAGAGAGAGCCACTTTGCCAGTTCGAAATTTTTGTTACGTCATAAAACTCGGTCAAAATTGGTACCTAACACAGGGAGAAAAACATGATTGTTATTTGATTTAGCCAGGCTTAAGATTTAATAATATGTTGATAATGATCTAAAAATCACTGTTACCCATAAAACATATCCATACTAATTGAAGAATGATATGATAATTAATGGAAAATTAATCAAGAACTGGACTAAATAGTGAGTCTATCCCACATTCAGATGACGACTCAAACTTCAATCACAACTGATCACTCTTAAATCAGTGAAGCAAAATGAAAAATCAATCATATGACACTGAAGATTGATTTGATAATGATCAATAATTAATGGTTGACAGCCGGAACTATCAAAATTCAATCACATATTTCCTCATGAATCTGTTTTAAATCATTGTTGAAATAAATCAAATTTGAGATAGTTGCCATTTAATATTCCCCAATCTACAGCAGTTTAGACCAAGAGCTGTTCCCACCTACATCTAGTTACACACATCCCTACCACTACTTCTATTACTACTACTACTACTGCTGCTACTACTACTACCAAATGAAATTTTATCTCTCAATAATAAATGAATCAACCATTCCCTGGTCCACCTTTTGTAGGTACTCATTTTGTTATGTGTCAGAGTTAGCCAGGGTCTTTGGGTGGGTGAGCCAGACCCTGGCTATGTCACAGAGATCCTCCACCACAGCTATACTTCTGAATCTTCTGATTTGAATGCCAAATAGTCTCATAGTCAAGTCCTAGCGAAGTTACAGTTAGGGTGAACAGACGCACAAAACATTCGGTCAATGTCCGGCAACGAGCGCGTCGGAAAACCTGCAGTAAGTAAGGGTGTTCTGGCTCTGGGCTGCATCTTCCTGTTAGCAAATGGAAATGTTGGGATTGAATAGTCCAAAAAAGGCGCATAACGGCCTTTGAGTAGAGGTGCTTGAATTTTTAACCTAAATAACCCTCCACTCTCCGCCTAGATTTGGTCAAGGCAATATTTTTGCGTTTTGAATTTCATATTCCTGGAGATTCATCTTCATAGTAAATAATTCTGAGTCAGCATCCGGTGCGAATCATTCTAACTTACCTTGTCTCAAACTACCCCTCTTTCGACCCGCTGCCCCTCCAACACCTAGTTTTACTCAACCCAAAAATGCTCATTTCTGTGATTGTTGATGGAATGACCTGTTTCATCAATATCTCAGTATAAGCTTTAGTCTCTTGGTCTATCATTAAGATACGAGTACAACACAAATAACAAAGGTGACTCCTAATGAAACAGGAAACCGATACAAACAGGTCTTCAAACACCCTTCCATCACCAATGTGCAAATGCATTATTGAGTGTCCAGGTCTTTGCTTACAACTCAATAATCAATAGCTATAAAACCCAGACAAGGTTGATGAAACCTGCACCATTCATGCAATGGTTGATATCTTGTTTATATTGGGCTTATTTATGTTGAAGTCATACACAATTCAAAGTAGGAGTTGTGCTGCTTTAGTAAAAAATAATCAGTGAGCAGATAAATCCTAATGTCACCTATGATCAGACTGAACATTGCATACCAGGTATGCTGAGCAGTAGTTGCTATTGTGTTACGAACTGATATCACAGTGCTTCATTCTCCACTCACTCAAGCACAACTCCACTTCACATCTGATTAACAGGTATTTTATTGTGAGGACAACTTATCTTGGCCTATCTAATAGTATGGTGAAAAACAAGAATGGCAATGATTCTGCTTGGAAACCTGGAGCATTGCTAAGTACCCAAATTTAGCACTTCACTTGCAACAATGATTCAAGTTGATGTAGAGGGACAAGTCATAAAGCCTTTTTAAGTGCCACTGGACTGAATTCCCTTGTGAGCAAATGAAAATGAGAAAATTTGTTGAACACAATGAGACTGGAATCTTATAATAGGTTTTGTTGTTGCAGGCATTCTATGAAACAAAATATCATGTCCACAAAATTAAATGTTTATAGCAGGGCTGTAGGCATGGTACCCGCTGTTGGTGGGGTCAGGCCAATTTTTGGTAAGGCCAAACATTGAGAAACATATAAGAAGTCATAACCGACGCGATAAACTGGGTCGGGCCAGGCAACTTTAGTATTAATGATGCCTACGGCCTTGGGTTATAGCATGATTGCTCAAAAGGCTTGTGGCTGGTGATGACAATCGACACAATAGCTGCTGTTTATCATCACAAAGCTGTGTTAAAAAAGAAAATTTCAACAACAGTGGACTATCAATAAATTTGCCATTGTTTCAACAATATTTGCTTCATTTTTAGTCTTAAAAAACCGGCAATGCCTTGCTCAGGGTTGTGTTCTCTTAGCAAAATAATGACAATGAGCTGATAAAATCTGGTGTTTTGCATAAGTTGTTAACTTACATAATTTATACTTGTAGTACCAGGTATATACATTATCGACTATGACATATTTTACAATAGCATTGCTACAACCAGTTCAGCAGTGATAACCAGTGACTGTTCTATCACTGAATTTGTTCATTGGTTCTACCGACTAATCTTTATAATAACCATTTGATTGGCAAACATATTATTATTGGATTATGGCCTGCATAGATAGCATATTCATGTTATCAATAAATGTTTCATCCCTGCAAGTTTATCAGGCTTTATTTGTTATATATCATAGATGTGACCATAAATATACTATATATTATATCTATGGATGAGACAAGCTTTTAGGTCTCCAAGTATAGAAACTATACCCTCCCCTATCTCTTGTGAGGTGGTTAAATTGATATGTGGGTTTGCTTGTATTCGAAGAATAAACCTATGGAAATAAAAACGTATAAATTAAGCAAGAAAAACAGCACACAACACATACTATATATCATATATATCAATATCAAAGTATCATTTGGATCAATAGTAAAGGATTGATATGAAGTAGTGCATAGCAAAAAGGTTAGGCAAGGTCATGAAATCAGGTTATGACTTGTTTTTGTAAAAACTGTAGCGGATAATGTATATTTAGAATAAGTGTTAGTTTGTGGTATCTGACAAGGCAGCAATAGTATGACAAATTGAAAATAACACTTCAATATCCGCATTGCTTTTGGTTATTGAAAGAAGATGTTGTGTATAACACTAACACAGAAAAAAGTACCTCCATGTACCAATGCATACACAATCACAGACCAATTCGCTAGATTTGTGTGTGATCTGTTAGAAATTAACATTTGGTTATTCTAGAAGACATTGTCTTTGCCTGATAGAAGGAGTCACTTTGCCAATTTGAAATATTTATTTGTTACGTCATAAAACTCGGTCAAAATTGGTACTTTATACACAAAAATGTATAAAACCACAATTTTTTTCATAAGTTTCACTTTATTAAATTCTAAATAGTTCTTTTATATAACTATATTTTATTTAGCTTTAGTTAATTTTCTCATGTAGTAAAGCTATTTGTCACAATAGTACCAAGGAATTATATTTTCACAGTTAATTCAATACGCAACAATAAAAATTATTATTGTTATAAAAATCATTTTTGGATTTATTAACATTTTATAATATTATATATAGGTTTAGTTTATGTATTCGTTTTTTTCTCATATGGCAATATCCATGAGTAATTTGATGTTACTCCTGGATTGTCAGTTCAAGGTAGGGTGTGTGTTGGATTGAACGCAGGCCTGTATTCCCTAGTTGCAAGTTGGGGCGGCAAATGTTAGTCGACTAGTCATGAATACCTAGGGGTTTAGGGAACGGTGTAAGCCTCCTAACGAGGTTGAGGGTAGCGCCCCATAGCTCTGGACCTTTTAAGCATCAACAACCCTCAAAGTATGCATAAATGCAATCAATTTTAAGCATCAAAATCTACATAAATATATTTTTTATGGTAGGAAAAATTTTTCTTTATTCAACGAACAATATAAAACATATGACAGTGCAGATTTCTGTAAAGGACGTTGACAGAAGAGCTATTACTTTTTTAATGCAATAGCTCTTGTTCTGTCAATGTGTCCATGGCAGAAATCTTTCACAACTGATTCTGTATCTACATGTATTTCAACATCTTTATATATGTGTAATATTAGAAGATTATTTAGACGAGCCCCATAGTGGTCCTCCTCAATGTCTTGATTTTATGTTGATTAAGTTTTATATGATAAGGAAAATGCAGGTTAGGGGGTCTTCTTTACACCCCGCTATAAACAATAAAGTTCAGTTTCCAAGTCAACAAATTCTCACAAGATCACTCATTTGGCGAGATCACTACGGAGACAATATAGAACAGATCGCTAGTTGCTAGTAAATTAGTTGTTAGAAATTCTAAGTGAATAAGCTTAGACTGCAATTCTTACTACTTTGTTGCCAAAAACCACTAAAATGTTGGAGCGGCTCAGTCGCCGCAGGGAATACGGGCCTGATTGAACACATTAAAACATACTGTAAAAATAACTAAGCTGATGTGAAAATGATAGAGATGTCTAAAGGAGATCTAAAAGATTTGATAACCAATCATCTTAAATACTTCACTGATGACCTGCAAACCTGAACAAAGTCAAACGGTTCGGAGCACAGTATTGAGGTAAAAATGAACTCGGACTCATTTAGGCATTTATTAACTAATTCTTCAGCTGTGTCTGTATAAATTAGTTCAACAACATAATTATGGTTAGTCTAGCTTTGGTAGATCTTGTACTATTTAGCAGTTCTGCTGATCACAGGAAACTGCTGGTATGCGATTGAATATAAGCTTTCTAGCCTCTAGGCTCCTTAGTTTAACTTGCTTGTCTGTAAATATTTTCAAACACGCAAGTTGAATTTCTTGTGAGTATCTGTAAAACAATCAACTTGGCTCATTTTCTATTCTGTTTATTACAAACTGAAAACCATACTTTGACCAAAATTAGAGTAGAATCATTGCTAGGTAAAGTTGTCGCCCATTAACTAAATTTCCATTGAATTATTCATCGAATTGTAGGTTCAGGCAAGCCTTCATGTAAATTTCATCATGATAAGTAAGAAGTTGTCTGCTCTGTTGATTACACGGAATGAAATAAAAATACAACTCTTAATTGCTTAGATAGATAGTAGTAAATAACAAGCTATATTGAGATTCACATAGTCTTCCAATCAAAGCATTATTTTTCTGACCAGACAGCCTTGAAAACCGTAGACTGGCTACTAGCCACTGATCTTCTTTCCCAGCGATTTGAATTATAATTACAATGGAGTTCTTCATTCATTTGTCTTTGCTGCGATCTTTGGGCAGTGCTTTCTTGGTGGTTCTGCCACACTCCACCCTACTCGCTGTTGGGATCATTGCTAGACCGTTTTAGTACATTTTCTTCAGCGTCAGGTTTTGATCATCTGACCTTTTTCTGTTCTCTTTCCTCATCAAACATGCATGATATTCTAAGTCTTGTTTGCATTGCTGTATTCAAAACTTATGCTGGATTGTCAAAGTTGTTCTTTCAATAAAATCTGGGCACATGCTAAGACATAGCAAATGCTTTTTGCTATGTTTTTAGTTGGTCCTCTCGTGTTAAATTACACGGAACACAAAATATGTATGGTCGCTGTTGGGTGGAGAGCTTTGGACGATAATGCTTTAGGCAAAGTTGTGTGGATGGAAACATTCATTACTTTGACGCTGATGTCAAGTGAAGAGGATAGGTTACGACTTATAATCATATATAAAGCATAGTCATTTTGATGCTCAATATCTAAACTCATGATTTGATTAAAATTTGACCCAATTTTTTGTAAATAAAAGAAAAAAATGATCAAGACAGGGATCATACAATGGTTTGAGTGCCTAAAATCCCCAGCTCAACTATGACAGTATCGAGTGTTTTTTGCTATGAGTGTAACCAAAGGTAAACAGATGGACAGATCATCGATGGCAAATAGCAATAATAAATCATTAAGAATATGTGCATGGCCCAATCTCTGCATGGCTCCGCAGAGGCCTCAAAGGCCCTGTTTGAGCAGATTTGTCAGGAATTAGCAGCGCTTTAAACCGAGAAGGGATCAAAGTAGATATTCTCATGTATTTCTTGCTGACTACAAAAACAGTCGAGAGTATCCTTGAATAGGCGATTTATACATAAGACATCACGATGTGCATTTTAGTTTCGAGTCTCAATACCTGCTCGGAAAGCTACTTTGAGAGTGGGGGTCAGTAAAATTGAATATTTTTATTTAAGTAATCAGACATATATAGTATCAGTCTAGGCTCACAAGCAGAGAGTAGAAATATGAAATTAGACTCATTTTGTTATGCAGACATCCTTACAAAATGTAATTTTTTATTCCGTATAAAATTTATCCTGTTTGCATGTTAAAACATGCGCATCAAACACAGCAGTTTTCTAATAGTGTAGTAGTTTTGAGTGGGTCTATTTAATGTTACAACTCCATTCTCTGAGATTTAGTAATTCAAGAGCTAATGAAATCCTCATTCAACTTTCAGTTAACAATTTATTAATTATGGGGAATAAACTGATATTTCAGTAGGACATGGTAGTACCTCAACATTGTGTTTCAGTATTTCAGTATGACAAGGTGATGCCTCAACATTGTGTTTCAGTATTTTAGTATGGCTTGGTGGTGCCTCAACATTGTGTTTCAGTACTTCAGTATGACATGGTGGTGCCTCAACATTGTGTTTCAGTATTTCAGTATGACATGGTGGTGCCTCAACATTGTGTTTCAGTATTTCAATATAACATGGTGGTGCCTCAACATTGTGTTTCAGTATTTCGATATGACATGGTGGTGCCTCAACATTGTGTTTCAGTATTTCAGTATGACATGGTGGTGCCTCAACATTGTGTTTCAGTATTTTAGTATGACATGGTGGTGCCTCAACATTGTGTTTCAGTATTTCAGTATGACATGGTGGTGCCTCAACATTGTGTTTCAGTATTTCAGTATGACATGGTGGTGCCTCAACAATCTGTTTCAGTACTTCAGTATGACAAGGTGGTGCCTCAACATTGTGTTTCAGTATTTCGATATGACATGGTGGTGCCTCAACATTGTATTTCAGTATTTCAGTATGACATGGTGGTGCCTCAACATTGTGTTTCAGTATTTCAGTATGACATGGTGGTGCCTCAACAATCTGTTTCAGTACTTCAGTATGACATGGTGGTGCCTCAACATTGTGTTTCAGTATTTCAATATGACATGGTGGTGCCTCAACATTGTGTTTCAGTATTTCAGTATGACATGGTGGTGCCTCAACATTGTGTTTCAGTATTTCAGTATGACATGGTGGTGCCTCAACAATCTGTTTCAGTATTTCAATATGACATGGTGGTGCCTCAACAATCTGTTTCAGTATTTCAATATGACATGGTGATGCCTCAACATTGTGTTTCAGTATTTCAGTATGACATGGTGGTGCCTCAACATTGTGTTTCAGTATTTCAATATAACATGGTGGTGCCTCAACATTGTGTTTCAGTATTTCGATATGACATGGTGGTGCCTCAACATTGTGTTTCAGTATTTCAGTATGACATGGTGGTGCCTCAACATTGTGTTTCAGTATTTTAGTATGACATGGTGGTGCCTCAACATTGTGTTTCAGTATTTCAGTATGACATGGTGGTGCCTCAACATTGTGTTTCAGTATTTCAGTATGACATGGTGGTGCCTCAACAATCTGTTTCAGTACTTCAGTATGACAAGGTGGTGCCTCAACATTGTGTTTCAGTATTTCGATATGACATGGTGGTGCCTCAACATTGTATTTCAGTATTTCAGTATGACATGGTGGTGCCTCAACAATCTGTTTCAGTACTTCAGTATGACATGGTGGTGCCTCAACATTGTGTTTCAGTATTTCAATATGACATGGTGGTGCCTCAACATTGTGTTTCAGTATTTCAATATGACAAGGTGGTGCCTCAACATTGTATTTCAGTATTTCAGTATGACATGGTGGTGCCTCAACATTGTGTTTCAGTATTTCAGTATGACATGGTGGTGCCTCAACATTGTGTTTCAGTATTTCAATATGACAAGGTGGTGCCTCAACATTGTGTTTCAGTATTTCAATATGACATGGTGGTGCCTCAACATTGTGTTTCAGTATTTCAATATGACATGGTGGTGCCTCAACATTGCATTTCAGTATTTCAATATGACAAGGTGGTGCCTCAACATTGTGTTTCAGTATTTCAATATGACAAGGTGGTGCCTCAACATTGTGTTTCAGTATTTCAATATGACATGGTGGTGCCTCAACATTGTGTTTCAGTATTTCAGTATGACATGGTGGTGCCTCAACATTGTGTTTCAGTATTTCAATATGACATGGTGGTGCCTCAACATTGCATTTCAGTATTTCAATATGACAAGGTGGTGCCTCAACATTGTGTTTCAGTATTTCAATATGACAAGGTGGTGCCTCAACATTGTGTTTCAGTATTTCAATATGACATGGTGGTGCCTCAACATTGTGTTTCAGTATTTCAGTATGACATGGTGGTGCCTCAACATTGTGTTTCAGTATTTCAATATGACAAGGTGGTGCCTCAACATTGTGTTTCAGTATTTCAATATGACATGGTGGTGCCTCAACATTGTGTTTCAGTATTTCAATATGACATGGTGGTGCCTCAACATTGCATTTCAGTATTTCAATATGACAAGGTGGTGCCTCAACATTGTGTTTCAGTATTTCAATATGACAAGGTGGTGCCTCAACATTGTGTTTCAGTATTTCAATATGACATGGTGGTGCCTCAACATTGTGTTTCAGTATTTCAGTATGACAAGGTGGTGCCTCAACATTGTGTTTCAGTATTTCAATATGACATGGTGGTGCCTCAACATTGCATTTCAGTATTTCAATATGACAAGGTGGTGCCTCAACATTGTGTTTCAGTATTTCAATATGACAAGGTGGTGCCTCAACATTGTGTTTCAGTATTTCAGTATGACATGGTGGTGCCTCAACAATCTGTTTCAGTATTTCAATATGACATGGTGGTGCCTCAACATTGTATTTCAGTATTTCAGTATGACATGGTGGTGCCTCAACAATCTGTTTCAGTACTTCAGTATGACAAGGTGGTGCCTCAACATTGTGTTTCAGTATTTCAATATGACATGGTGGTGCCTCAACATTGTGTTTCAGTATTTCAATATGACAAGGTGGTGCCTCAACATTGTGTTTCAGTATTTCAGTATGACATGGTGGTGCCTCAACATTGTGTTTCAGTATTTCAGTATGACATGGTGGTGCCTCAACATTGTGTTTCAGTATTTCAGTATGACATGGTGGTGCCTCAACATTGTGTTTCAGTATTTCAATATGACAAGGTGGTGCCTCAACATTGTGTTTCAGTATTTCAATATGACATGGTGGTGCCTCAACATTGTGTTTCAGTATTTCAATATGACATGGTGGTGCCTCAACATTGCATTTCAGTATTTCAATATGACAAGGTGGTGCCTCAACATTGTGTTTCAGTATTTCAATATGACAAGGTGGTGCCTCAACATTGTGTTTCAGTATTTCAATATGACAAGGTGGTGCCTCAACATTGTGTTTCAGTATTTCAATATGACAAGGTGGTGCCTCAACATTGTGTTTCAGTACTTCAATATGACATGGTGGTGCCTCAACATTGTGTTTCAGTATTTCAGTATGACATGGTGGTGCCTCAACATTGTGTTTCAGTATTTCAGTATGACATGGTGGTGCCTCAACAATCTGTTTCAGTATTTCAGTATGACATGGTGGTGCCTCAACATTGTGTTTCAGTATTTCAATATGACATGGTGGTGCCTCAACATTGTGTTTCAGTATTTCAATATGACATGGTGGTGCCTCAACATTGCATTTCAGTATTTCAATATGACAAGGTGGTGCCTCAACATTGTGTTTCAGTATTTCAATATGACAAGGTGGTGCCTCAACATTGTGTTTCAGTATTTCAATATGACATGGTGGTGCCTCAACATTGTGTTTCAGTATTTCAATATGACAAGGTGGTGCCTCAACATTGTGTTTCAGTATTTCAATATGACATGGTGGTGCCTCAACATTGTGTTTCAGTATTTCAGTATGACATGGTGGTGCCTCAACATTGTGTTTCAGTATTTCAGTATGACATGGTGGTGCCTCAACATTGTGTTTCAGTATTTCAGTATGACATGGTGATGCCTCAACATTGTGTTTCAGTATTTCAGTATGACATGGTGGTGCCTCAACAATCTGTTTCAGTATTTCAGTATGACAAGGTGGTGCCTCAACATTGTGTTTCAGTATTTCAATATGACATGGTGGTGCCTCAACATTGTGTTTCAGTATTTCAATATGACATGGTGGTGCCTCAACATTGTGTTTCAGTATTTCAGTATGACATGGTGGTGCCTCAACATTGTGTTTCAGTATTTCAGTATGACATGGTGGTGCCTCAACAATCTGTTTCAGTACTTCAGTATGACAAGGTGGTGCCTCAACATTGTGTTTCAGTATTTCAGTATGACATGGTGGTGCCTCAACATTGTGTTTCAGTATTTCAGTATGACATGGTGGTGCCTCAACAATCTGTTTCAGTATTTCAGTATGACAAGGTGGTGCCTCAACATTGTATTTCAGTATTTCAGTATGACATGGTGGTGCCTCAACATTGTGTTTCAGTACTTCAATATGACATGGTGGTGCCTCAACATTGTGTTTCAGTATTTCAGTATGACATGGTGGTGCCTCAACATTGTGTTTCAGTATTTCAATATGACATGGTGGTGCCTCAACATTGTGTTTCAGTATTTCAGTATGACATGGTGGTGCCTCAACATTGTGTTTCAGTACTTCAGTATGACAAGGTGGTGCCTCAACATTGTGTTTCAGTATTTCAGTATGACATGGTGGTGCCTCAACAATCTGTTTCAGTACTTCAGTATGACAAGGTGGTGCCTCAACATTGTGTTTCAGTATTTCTCATGAACCGAGGAGGAAAAATGGTTTCAAAGCTAAATACATCAAGTAGTCCTGTCATGTGAGGTCATCAAGGTTAACTAAAAAAGCATACAGTGTTGCAAATGAAGTCATAGGTGGACTTGTAACCCGGACAGTCAACCACAGCTATAGAGTTAGCACCAATTGTCTACAGAGCTAGTGCAGTCACAGCAACTAGTGATGGTATCGATTCTACAAGAAAAGAAAAGCGGTTCACGAATCACTTCAAGGATATTTATGTACTAAATCAAACCGTGTAAGACTTATAGCATGTTTAAAAGTTTTAAGTTTTGTAGAGAGTAGTGCAACTTCACCAAGTCTTTTTTGAACAAATAGCCAACTTTTCATTCAGTCTGCAAAGACGTCAAAGTTAAGGACCTAAGCTTTCAAAGAAACTGAAGAACATATTCAATATCAAAGGCATTACATGTACACCATTTACAGAAAGCAAATTGCACAATTGCCGAGTTTATAGACATTTGGAAAGATCCCAAGGAAAAATTCTATATTAAGTGAATTGTTACCAAGTGTTATAAAAATATAAAATTAGCTAGGAATGTAACTTAACACCGTGTCACTGGAATTTTCCTGACATTAATGTACACCGATTATTGTTTGACATCAGAAAAAATGGAAGTAGCTGTCGAAGACTAGAATTCCCTTCAATTTTGCCTTGCGTCATCAGCTACCAAATCAGAAGCGATAAATTCAAACCAGTTTGTGTTTAACTAAAAGTGGTCAATGAAGTTCTTTACTGACTTGGTAACAATCATCAAACATTCCCCGGGTATTAATGAACCTATTATGAAGATGTTACAACAATTAGCTATAGCATGAAGAGAATATTATCAATTCTTGTTCTTATCCATTGGAAGTGCGCGTGGGACACAAATAGCTGGTTATTTACAGATTAACAATCGCGGACTCATCCAGTAATAACACTGAACAATATTTATCTTCTCCAGCCGAGTCAATTAATATTTGAAATAAAATAAATCGTAAATGTTTGGTATTGTAAAATGTGATACATATGTATAGTCTACAAGTATATATAACAATATTGTAAATAATACCAATGATAATAAATAAAGGGATAAGCAGTGCGATAAGCAAGTTTAAACTATAAAATTTGGTTCAAGCCAAAAAAACTATTTTATTCAGATTTCTCATAAAAAATCTTGGTTTTTATCAACCCTACACTCTGGTATATTCATGCTATGCTGAGAGTATCTTTTCCTAAGAAAATTGACTAGATTATAATTCTAAAAGTTGCAAAAAGCTAATTCATGATGAGTAACCCTGAAGAGCAGCATGTATTACCACTGTCAGCTACAGGGTCTCATGTTGTAATTATGCATATACTAGCTGTACTACCTGACGTTGCCCGGCTAATAAAAAAGTCTTTGGGCAGAAAATTGATTTGTTTTTAACATATAATAACATTTGCCATTTTAACTTTCAAACTACATATCATGAGAAAAGTGTTTCGTGTAATTGAAATAAATTAAGAGAGAAAATAAAAACAACTGCGAAGGTTTTCAAACTTTGTAAAACAACTTTTAAATTTCATATCATAAAGAAAATGTTTCGTGCAGGTCAAATAAATTCAAAAAATAAAACGACTATAAGAAGGTTTAGATTATAAATGTGAAATAATTAGCAAATAATAGCTAAATTAAGTCGGTTTTGCTACAATTACAACAAAAGATGATTCTGTAATGATACAATTAATAAGAACTGAGAAAACAAAATAAAAATCCTGAATATGTTGAATTAATAATTACAATTATTGCATAGAAGCGCGTGTGTATAAAAAAGATTACTGTTCCACCATAAGCTATCCATCAAAACTTTGTATATGACGATACTGGTACCTCTCGATACAGGTACAAATGTAAAAATGAGATATGGTACTGTCTTTGTCCGACTGAACGGAGAGATAATGTCGAGGCTTTCCCACGGAGATGATGGGCCTTGACCCAGATATAGTTATTGAACCTTCCGAAAAAAAATTTCTTAACAGGGCCTCGTAACGCATATCCGCATCGGTAAAATAATCAGCATTCGCTATAACTATATTTATAGCCAGAATGACAGGCATACTTTGAGAAATATATACATATATAGAATAGATATATAATAAAAATGCTAAAGAGAACAACTGAACATTAACAAATATTGGCTTCTCAAACATTAAAACCATTAACCATTCATGCTGATGTTAGATAGCAGTAATAATAAAAAGCCTTTATAACATGGCAATATTATCCTTCACTTGTTGTAATGTGTCAGCAACTAAAAAACTGTTGCTGCTTCGTAGATGACTTTCGTTAAAAAGAAACATCTAGGGCAGACAAATTTTTGTTTGTGCCAAAGCTTGAGCAGTTAATTGTGGCTGAAAGGGAAATAAACAGAAGGCAGTTGCCGTCAATAGATGTAGAATGGCGCCTTTGTAGCGTCTAAACATCAGCAAATGTCCTATATTTGTTAAAACCTTGACCCCAACACTTAGCTTCTGTAGTGCATTTGGGAAAGGTGAGTCAGTATACACACCCACTAGAATGCGTCTTGCCATGCAAGAGAGCAGCCTTAGCCAGTGGCCAAAGAACGCATGACCCGCAAACAACAGGTTGGGGTTGACTTCCCAAAAAGAGGTCACTGGTGGTGACAAGAATTATATTCAACCATAAATTCCTCTCTGTAACTAGACATGTCTCTAGTCATCAATGTTGCCTTGCCACGGGACTCTGGCAACTCCAGTCAAAATCACAGAGCCATTGTTTGTGCAACAGTGGCTCTTAAAAACACTCGCAGCCCCGACTTGCATTGCGAGGCATTAACATGGAGGAAAATGCTCAATTCGAGCAGGCAAAAGTACAAAGGACTTAACAACTTTGCACTACTAACAAGACAGCATGTTTAGTTATCACAGTTTCCTCATTTATCTGTGTAATTATCATTTCTTTCTTGATTCATTTTCATTCAGTTTCTTTTCATTCCTGATCTTTTATCATTGATTTACAAGTTTGGGCTGCCTGTTCATAAGTTAAGTTGAAAATACTTACATATGCTATTCTCAGCGTGATTGGCTAATATCATTAGTAAACATATCGTATTACAAATTTCTGGTGGAAACAGTCGATCATATGCTACATCGCAGTCAACTACTATGGTTGCATCTCCAACAGGCTTTGTCTAAACTTGCCTTTCTCTAGATCCAACATTTAGTGAATTTGAATAAGGCAAATAATTTCGTGTTATCATGTTTATCTAATTTATGTTGACTTTTATGCATTCAGATAAATATGTGTCATGCTGACTTCTGTTAAATCGACCATCAAAATTTAATATTGCTAGCCACCTATGCAATACATGTAGTCAGCGTGTACAGAATACATAATAGCTGGTCATCATACGCTGCTTTTATTAGCTCCCCTTAGCCTTAGATACCTATCCTTGGTTATTGCAGAATTTAGCATCATCAACATATTGCGCTTTTCTATAGCCGAAAATCTTAATTTCATGACTTAAGATAGGGCTAGATGTGATTATCTCTCAGGTGTTCTTACATAATGTATACGGAAATAATTATGTATATTTCTATAACATGTGGAAGCGTGCATTCACCTTATAAACTCTCCTCGAGAGGAATAAACATGCTGCATTAGTTTCCCATATCTCCATTGCATAAAGATTCATATATATAGATATACAAGTAGATATATTAGGCTGGCATGCTGTGAGTGCAGCAAACATGGAGTACAGCATCAAGCTTCATCGAGATTCTTTAGCCTCTCCTTGGGGATTCCGAATGCAAGGAGGTGCAAACTTGAACTCGGCTTTAACAATACAGAGGGTAAGTCATGCGAGGGTAAGTCATGCGAGGGTAACTCATGCGAGGGTAAGTCATGCGAGCATCTCAAGTAAATTTTGACATTAAATAACCGTCCTAATCATGCCTCCATCTTCCATAACTGAGAGGAGTTGCAACAGACAATGTCTCTCATTGGTAGGCATTATTATGGCTATTTGAAAGCATTCTGGGCTTGCACAATCCTTTTCGGAAGTAAGCTCTTCGTGTACAAGTGTTTGGTGCCGCAATAGGTTAGAGGTTGAAGGTTGTAGCTAATTATAGTATTTCCTTCGGTCTTCAAGAGCAGATTTAGTAAAATGGTTTAGATGGGAGATAATGTTTGTGGTTGGTTATCACAGATCTGTTCATGTACCTTCGCATGGCATCGCGGAGAGAATTAGTAAACACGATGATATGTGCGTGCTTAAGTTTTGTGTTGAAAAATAAAACTAAATAAAAGATGAATAATGGTTTGTTTATTATCCATAAGGAATTAATTCATAAACACAACATGAAATATATGCTTGCTTTGATAAGTTTAGTAACAGGCTGAATACGACTTTTTCCGTTATCTACAAGTTCACTAGAACTTCTTACTGTTTTGCTCACAGAACATTTAAAATTGCCATCCAATTCCTTAATTATTATTGCCTTACTATCGCAGTACAACTGGCCAATTTATTTCTTAAAAAGTTTTTTAGCAATTGCAAAAACTATCGACTTAACTTGGCAAGTTTACATTTTAAATCGTGTGCTGTATACGTTATCCTGTTTAACTAAAAACCAAAAGTGGTGCATAAAAAACTGTAAAAAACATCTTAAATTGTTTTGAGGAAAGAGTGCAGCCATTTTAAGCGCGCTTAGATTAAAAATGTTTGCAAAAGTAAATTCTTTTTGTGCCTGTCACTTTTTGGATGAGCTACTTAATGCTAACTTTCATACATAACACAGAAGTCCGAGCACAAAAAGGCAATTAAAACCCCATCAGTAATGACAACTAGCCATTTTGAGATCCACCATCGATCCATTTCAAGTAACTAATAATAAAATGTGTAGAAGTGATTATTGCGCAATATTGCGTGAAATTTGACACGGTAAAAGTGTCTCACAAGCATTCTGTATTCCTAATCAAAATCATTTTCTGCTGGTAGAGACTATTATCTTATTTTGTCATCTGTAAAGATAATTAACACGCTATCTGTAAAGGAAACCAACATGACAATCAGAAAGGTTACAGTTCACTATGTGTAAGGGCAACAGACATGCCATGTGTAAGGGCAACAGACATGCCATGTGTAAGGGCAACAGACATGCCATCTGTAAGGGCAACAGACATGCCATTAATAAAAAATAACTAGCATGACATCTAAAAGGAGCCAACGTTTCATCAATAAAGGGCACTCATGCTGTCTGTAAAGATGAGAAACAACCTCCAATTACTATCTGGATGCATTTGAGCAACTTGCTTGTTGTAGAATTATTCTGTCGTTCAGGCTTACATAACTAAGATATAACATAGGGCCATGGAGTTAGTTGGTTGACTAGTGGCTGCCTGCCTGTAACTTCAGGTAAATACGAAGGTGAAGGCTGCAAGAGACTCTATTATAAGAGTCACAGGGGTTTAGGAAGCAGACGCTTTTTTTTAGACTAGGAGATTACATAGTGGGGCAATTAAGTTGCAGAATAGTATTAGAAACATTACATTTACTTCCAGTTTTTAAAGTCTCTTTGGCAGCACAATCATAGCACCACTAAACAGTTGTATTAAGTATGTATTCCTTAGCTATTTTCATGAGATAAGTGGTGAGTGAAGATTTGGTAAAATGCATTTTAAAATTTTGTTAATGGCAAACGAAGACGCAAAATGCAAGTTTCCATTCATACAAAAATTGTACTGTTTCTATTTTTGTACTGATATGCGTGAATTGACAAAATGTGAGAGATTCCCAGTATGCTAAACTTGCATTAAATATATGTGTGACTCACCGATAGAAAATGTGTTTAGGATTGACAGAAATATATCATGGTATAAAAATACCTTCTAAGATATTATGGGCAGTACTACCCTGGCAGCCCAAGGTGCTGCGAGAGACCGGCAGGTGTGCCAATTAAGCACAGAGAATAATGATATGCACAATCATTCTAACGTTGTGGAAGGTAAATGATTAAGCAGATGGTAATGTGTGGGGTGGCACAGCTGCATGTCATAGGATCAAATCCTGTATGATACAATCTTTTTTCCAACTGCCACTGTAGCTTTGAATGGACAGAAGCACACGACTTGTATTATATTAAAAATGGTTCACCGAAAAGAGTTACGATAGTTCTTCATATAAAGCTTTTATAATTAGTCTCAAGCCTCAAGTCTCAAGCCTCAAGTCTCAAGTCTGAAGCCTCAAGTCTTAAGCCTTTTTACATTGGCTTTAGAAAAGCTTCAATTTATATGTTGTTTTTGTATGTTTAGTTTCCACAAAAATATTATTTAGCCAAGTTGAGAGTATCAGCCAATCAAAACTCTGCTTAAATAACTAGTCAGAGATTAGTGGCCAATAGGAGAAAGTTTAGTGAGAGAATGCAAAAAGCAAGTATTGCAGGCAGAAAAGCAGTTGAGAAAAGCAGAAAAACATATACATGCACCTCGCTAAGAGCATTATCCAACTTTACTTGTCTTGTGTATTGTTAGCCAGTTGTTTGGCATTTAACCCTGGACAATGCAGTCCCGACTAGTACACACCCTGGACAATGCAGTCCTGACTAGTACACACAAAACCCCTGGACATTACAGTCCTGACTAGTACACACCCTGGACAATACAGTCCTGACTAGTACACACAGAACGGAAGCTAAAGCTTAATCTGAATTGTGTTTATAATCACTCAAAGCTATGGAGAAACTTTTACCAAAATTGCTTGAAAATCATTAAAACCACGACCAAAATTTCCAAAAAGATTTAAGGTAAAGGGGTGAATTTTGCAAAGGCTTGACCTTTTGGGGGATGATTCTTTCTAAAGAGCAGTTCTCTTAAAAGATATCTGTTCCTGAGGAAAGCTCTTCTTGCAGACCATTATTCCAGAGGACCTCTACTATATTTTCGAAAGGACTGTTCCAGAACACTAATTTTCCAGGATCTCTCTCCAAAGATACAAATCATGTCAGTCTCAATTCATGACCAACTTGTTGACATTTATATGTATATTGTATTACTTTATTATTTATAATATACATTTTATTGTAAAAGCTCAAAATTATTGCACTTCATTATCTTGGATAATTATTCTAAAAACACCAATTTTTTTCTTATTCTCCTTCTCTGTATTAGCCTCATGATAGAGGAGCAATATCTATAATTACTTGAGCATGTTGCCAGGGCAGGAACAGACAACTCAATAACCAAAAGTGACCATATTCATTTACAATAATTGTAATCTATCATAAGTGTATCAAGCGTATTGTATGTATTAAATATGTTTTGGATGCATTGTGTATGTATCGGGTGCATTGTATACGTATGGAGTGTGTGTGTGCGTGCACTTGCGTGTGCCTGCGTGCACTTGCGTGTGCCTGTGTGCACTGGTGCATGCGCATGCACTGTGTGCAATTATGGTGTGTATCATGTGAATGTCATGTATGTGTGCCTAAGGTATATCACATCTGTATCACATCTTTATTACATATGTAACGTGTATCTATTGTGTAAGTATGATAGATATATTATGTCTATATCATATGAGTTGTATACATCCTGTGTGTGTTTTATGTATTTACTGTGCTCGTATTGCTATACACAAACAATATTACTGGGTACATATTGTTTGTGTATCTAATACTAATGGCGTATGTATGCCTTTTGTTCGGCACGATGGTTTATGATTTTTTCTTTGACTATTGACAATGGTCATTTGTTTAAATTGTCCAGCACAAACCAAGTTTCTGTTTTGTTTCATGCAGTTTATAGAGTATCTAACTTAAACCTGGAAGCGCCTCCGCCATGACTGTCAAGTAGAAAAACAGTCCTTGCATAGAAGTTAGTAACAACCTTTCCATTACATTTATCTTAGTTAAATTGCTTGCCAAAAGAACCAGCAGCCACTTGTCATCCAACTCGCATTTCTCTCTGCTTCACGGATGCCTGCTAGGCAGCCAATACCACATAATCATACATTGCGCCCCGCCTGATAACGCAGATATACAACCATCTGCCATAACTGCATATACATATGGCAAGTATAGTGGAGAGATAATTATATGCAGAGAGTAAGGAAGCTTCTTGAAGTAGTCCTAATCATTAGTGGACATCCGGTGGGTTGTTTATAGCTGCGGAGTGAAACCAGCAGGTAAGGTTCCTCATGGGTTGTTTATAGCTGCAGAGTGAAACCAACAGGTAAGGTCTATCAAGGGTCGTTTATAGCTGTAGAGTGAAACCAGCAGGTAAGGTCTCTCATAGGTTGTTCATAGCTGTAGAGTAAAACCAGCAGGTAAAGTCTCTCAAAGGTTGTTTATAGCTGCAGAGTGAAACCTGCAGGTAAGGTCTCTCATGGGTTTTTCATAGCTGTAGAGTGAAACCCGCAGGTAAAGTCTATCATGGGTTGTTCATAGCTGTAGAGTGAAACCAGCAAGTAAAGTCTCTTTTGGGTTGTTTATAGCTGTAGAGTGAAACCAGCAGGTAAAGTCTATCATGGGTTGTTCATAGCTGTAGAGTGAAACCAGCAAGTAAAGTCTCTTTTGGGTTGTTTATAGCTGTAGAGTGAAACCAACAGATAAAGAGCCTCCCATGCATTGTTTATAGCACTAGAGGGAAACCAGCAGGTAAAGTATATTGTAGGTCATCTATTGAGCCAGTATAGCCAGAACATAAAGTTTTCACAGAGCAAACTATGGTATGAGAGTAAATCTGGCAAGCAAAGTAGTCAGTGTCTATAGCGGTTGAATGACAACAGCAGGTAAAGTCTAATCACACAGTATTTACAATATGACATTACTTTCTAACATCAACAAAAGCTGATGAATTATCGACTATGCCAAACACACCAATTTGTCTTTTTGTTTGCCGGTGATGATATTAATAAGGCGGAGGAGCCCAGTAAACAAAGGTCAACGAACAATAACTAGCGTGGAATCAGCAAGCTGCAAAATTTCATTCATGCCGTGCACAACCAATGCACATGATAACAAAACTAGCTTTATATAGATTGTCTTCATTGACTAAACGGAACTGGTGCTGCGCTGCATGAACTACTACTAAATGACTTGTAAGTCACATTTAGGAAGTTTTGGAAGCTTCCATTGCTTGTTATATAATGCTTTGGATAGATTTTGTTTTACTAAACAGTTTTATCTGTAAATGTCCTGGGTTCAAAACTCATTTTAGGAGTTATTTTTTATCACTCTTTTTATGATCAGATCCCAGCCTAAAAATTTTGCTTCCTTAAAGAGAAATAAAGATACTTTCAAATGTCTTTTTTAAACCTGGTTTTGTACCAAAACTGTCTAGTTTCAAGTAAATATGAATCGTTTCTGCTTCCATAGGCTAGAAGTGTGGCTAGTTGTTGACAAAACTTTCATCCTTGGCATGGTCGGCAGGTGTGTATACATCATGCGCTATAATAATATGAGTTTGCAACCCTCATGCGTAAGCTCTATATTTCAACTAGGCCTTCTCCTTCTATTAAACTCTACAATTGAACTGACCTATCCTCACAAATAAAATCTAAATTTAACTCATAAGAGAGGTTAACAGCTGACTCAGTCATTGGAATTAATTGACAGAAAAGTGTAGAGAGTCTGTTGCAGTAATAACACCTGGTTCCTTGTAAGCTCGAGATAGAGAGAGTAGGGGGCGGTTGCTCTCATAGTGTATAAGTCTTATATGTTCCTCATTACAGGTTTTCTCCGGAAGCCCATCGGAAGGTGAATTGCAACAAGGGGATATTATAGTGTCGATTGACAACAGAGACGCTACCAACTTCTCTCACGCCGCTGCCGAGCAAGCTATAAAGTCAGCTGGAGGTGAACTTTCACTAAGGATAAAAAGGTAGGTGTGATTATACTTAACATCAACTCTATCTCAGCCTGCAGGTATGTGCAGATCTTGTGATGTTCATATTTTCCTTTCCTCAGAACAGCTTGGGCTACACTGCCACCAGCGAAAGCATCTAAATAAATATCTTATACAAGTCGCTACATCTACTACTATATTTTAAAAAATTGATAAAAAATGTGACAAAGTATTTTTGGGCTCAGTATCTGTCTAATTTAGGGTTCTCAGTCTAATTGCAAGAACGTAGTTAAGTTCACTCCAAGATTCTACCGATCTGTAAAATCCTTTCCCACCACTCAAGTATTATAGGGCAGAGATGGCCGTGGTATGGCAGCAACAATATTGCATTCGCTGTTGGTTTGAGATAAGCCTTAATTAGCAGCGCCATGTATTTATAAGTTCAAAGTGATTAGCAGTAGTAAAACAGAGTATGTACAACTTAGACCCGACGCTGACGCTGCCGATGCCTCTCACTTCTCCTGGTTCACTGCACTAAATAATCACGCAACTTTAACCAAAGCATTAAGCCAATGTCTTAGGTATGTGGAGCCAGGCATTAGACATTGATATAATTAGCCTGTTTACCCACGGCTATCATCTGAAGATGTCAGGATAACAAGCTATTTAATAGACTCATTGTTGTTGCAAGTGTGACACACTGTACTCTCACTTTATATATTGTAGTCATTCGATTTTTCAATGTTTTAGAACTGGGCCCAATCATAGCCTGCCTCACACCACTTTTACAGATCAACAAAACCAACAGGTAGGAATTATATGTATATTCTGTAGTTAATGCTGCTTTGGAATACACTTTAACAAATATGTCTAAATTAATTTTAAATCAGTATTTAAATTTTATATTCATTGTTCTTCTGTAAAAACTTCTATTTTGCGAAAGTAAAAAGTATTTGCTGACATAACCATAAAATTAGTAAAAACTTTTCAGATTATAAATATTTTCACAAAGGTCTAAGAATGAAAGTGCATGGTAGGTCAGCAACATTGAAAGTGATGAACATTATTTGCCGACTTTTGTGTAATGAACAGAGAGGGCTTCGACATATACATCTGTGGGGAGCAGACACTGTTTGCGCACCCACCTCGAGGGAGGTTTATAGGTATTCCTAGCTAGGCTTTAGCTATAACAGCAATCATAGCCTGGACTGCATGTTTTTTCAGCCTTGTATTTAATTTCGTTATAAACAGAGGCTGGTATGCTCGCGGCCTAGGCAATTATGAAGGTTATTAGTTGATCTATAGGAAAGCGGATGCATAATTCAATCCTCCATTGATCAGTAAGCTACTCCTTGGATACAATTGATGAGCTATGATGACTGTTACAGCGGCTGTACTCACTTAATAACAATCTAACTCGCTCTATATAATTGTTGAGCATCATTAAGGTAAACAGTTGGCTTGTTAGTATCCATGATACCAGGTTGTATTTTAATACGCTTTCTTTTTATAAGCAATACAACAAACAATATTTTATAGGAATGACAAATGTGGCCATATGCAACTTCTCAGTACATGGTAACTTTAGTACAAGTTAATGTTGATTTCTAATATATTCATTATGGGCTTGAATACACAATTCTTGTTATAATCAAAATTATTTACTTTTTGTTATGATATATATTATATATATATTATATATATACACTTTTATTGGGCAGTCCATAATCATTTTATAGAAAAAATGATTTACATGTGATAGCTAAAATTTTGCTAAATCTTTAAAGTTTGCTAATTTTTATCATCTGTAGGTAAGTTTATGTGAAAACCTACTCAGTCTGTAGTTACGGATGATAACTTTATTGTAGGAAGAGTATATATTCTCAATCATAAGTGGTTGAAGAGAAAACAAATTCTTCACTCAAACTTTGAGTAGAAGTGTGATCTGTATTAGTTAATTTGTGTCGCTATGTACGTGTATAGCAACCATGTGAAACATGTGAAGGAGCTAAGACTAACTTTTAAAAGATTACTCGCTGCCCGCTCAACAAACGTGGAATAATCAAATAATTTGTAAATTTATAGACTAAGGCAGTCATTCATATAAGTTCTATAGAGAGTGATAAAACACTTTAGAGGATCTAGAAAGAGTTGTTGACTTTTTCTTAATGTCGCTTACAACGAACATAGGAAGGAATTTAAATCAATTTCGTATTACATAGTGAGTAATGAACAATTGTATGTGATATATTCATAATCTGCTCATTGAATTACCATCTAAATTTGTTAAAAAGGCATTCACCAAGCATTTGGCAACTTGGTGCAACTTTTTCTATTGCTGTACAAGTTGAAGTAACAAGCTTAGTCCTTGACAGGAGAATGTAAAAAGTACATTTAGCTTTGACAGCTGCTCATACGTACTCCTCGCACATGCAATCAGTTTGAAACTTCAAAAATATTTTCATACATGATAAGCTTTTGCTTTTGAATCATAGCGTTTATCATTATTGACAATAATCACCACCAGCACTTCATGGAGCAACGTAATGCATTAGTTGCCCGTATTTTTAGAATATGTATAACCAGAGTGGAGGCTACGACAAGCAGTACACCCACGGATACTACAACTCTCCAAATCCAGGTAGTAAGATATCTCCTCAAGATCAGGCTATGCTACAGCTTGTCTCGCATAGCCTTGGAACCAAACAATTGCACCAATCAAATGTACCTGGTCAGCCAATGGGTTCGTAATATCTGCTGCATGAAGGCTTGGGTAGACAGAATTTTTTCTAGATAACCATAATGGTGTTACTGTACTAACCCACCAATAATAGTGTTACTCTTTAGCCTAACTGACACTGTTACTGCGCTAGCCTGTTAATAGAGTTGCTCTTCAGCCTAACTAATATTGCTATTATACTAGTCCGCCAGTAGGGTTACTCTACTCACCTATTAATAGAATTACCCTACTCGCCTATTAATAGTGTTACCCTACTAACCAACTAAAATAGTTAGTATACTAACTTGGCAATAAAGTTACTCGACTGACATGCTAATTTCTTTGCTATACTAACATATCAATAGAGCTACTCCGCTAACCTATTAGCCACCAATCAGTTTTCAGCTATGTCAAAGTCTAATATAAATTTGGACTATCTCCTCATGGCAGGCAAAAAAGAGAATAATTTTTCATGCATAAAAATCAATTTATAGGCGCTGCTCCTGAGTATAACAGTCTACTTGATAGCGATTATGTTTATAGGCGCTGCTCCTGAGTATAACAGTCTACTTGATAGCGATTATGTTTATAGGCGCTGCTCCTGAGTATAACAGTCTACTTGATAGCGATTATGTTTATAGGCGCTGCTCCTGAGTATAACAGTCTACTTGATAGCGATTATGTTGCTTGCAATAACTTTGTTGTAACTTTGCAATAACTAATTGTTTCTAAGTAGGCTCAGGTGCAAATAGCTGCAAGTAGTGCTGCAATCAAGTTTGTGTAGAATGGATCATATGATATAAAATAAGGCAAGACTTGCAACTTTTTATAAGTATATAGTTTCTGTAAGATCAATTAAACATGTTTGATTATCTTCTGTCTGCTCAGTTGAATGCACAGATTTACTTATTCAGGCTCTGGTGCATGTCATGTGGAGTTATCCTGGCATGGCTTACCGCTTTCTTTGTGGTGGTAATGGCTGCACGCTACGCGCTTCAATGACATTGTTTGCTATGTTAAAGAAAATATTATTTTCTGACAAAAAGATTAGCTCAAGTCATTTGGTGCAGCAAACAGTTTTTTACAGCCGTTTCCACCAAGCATAAATCTATTTTCAATATGTAGAAACATTCATACCAAGAGGGGGCAACTCTGGAAAAAGAACCTCTATAGTTTCTAAGCCTCATTGATCTCTCTTTAATATAGCAGAGCAGAGTAAGCTCTTTTTGTGCGCTGATCAATCAACTGCTTGGGCCCAAACTCAAAGTTCATCTAACTTATGAATATGTAGTGACATCACGTCGGCATCTACAGCTACACAAAAAATTATTTAGCAATCAGCAATAATCATGATTGCTATGAGTTTTTATGATTTTTAAAGCCATCCGCTTTTCTTTCTGTCATCATTCCTAAGTAACCTTGTGTAGCCGTCAGATCAAAGTGTGGGCTAGTATGGACTGGTTTGCTAATATTATTATGTCTATCAGCCTTTTGACTCTATTTATGTTCTGTATGCCAACTACAGACAAGTGGATTTATACAGTATTTTTTATTCTTTATTCAAAATAATATGAAGGCTGAGCTGTGAGACAGCCAGCAGTCTCAGGCTAAAGCTGCTACAGCTAATTTATTAGGTGGTTGTTCATGTCCTATTTTTTCCTAAGCTGAACTTTGCGAAACCCGACCATAAATCTATAGATAGTTGTAGAGTGATAAGCACAGAAGTTAGTTAGGTGGCTGCATCTGAGCCTTTTTTGGTTCTGCTGGCCGTGTCTTTAGAGGGCAGCTAGTTGGGGACCTAGTTGGGCAGCTAGTTGGGCACCTAGTTGGGACCTAGTTGGGCACTTAGTTGGGGACCTAGTTGGGCACCTAGTTGGGCAGGTGTATGCTTGCCCCACTAGATCATTTGGCTGAAGTCAAGCTTCTAGGTCAACATGAGCTTTACCTAATAAGATTAGTGAACCGCCAACGACTAGTACCAAGAGTGGCAAGAGACAGCCTACAACTTGCCATGAGTACGAGCAGAAAGAAGGTAGCGCGAGGACCTTGACTGTAGATTTGATGAGTTGTCTGTTCCGCTACAATAGCTGACGCTGTGTAGACAACTCCCATTATAAAATTAGATGGAGGTCAATACAAGCTTAGTTCTAGAAAGAGCTGTTGGCAAAAAAACTGCTATTTTTGAGTGAGCTCAGCAATTCAAGGAGTCACTGACATAGACTCTGGCTATATTCCCAATTGGTTACCACTGAAGTGATTACCAGGGTTACCAACCAGTTACCAACAGAACTACCAACCATAGAAAATTACTCACAAAAAAGTTACCAGCCTGTCTTGCTTCTCTGACTCATGCGTTACATACCGTGAATTTATAAATCATTACTCATAAAGTTAGATGTATTTCAGTGATTTGATAAACTTTTAACCTGCTGTCATAGGATACTACAACGAACCTAACAACCAACAGCACTATGGCTGGGTTCCTTCACAGAATTCATCTGGCCAGCCTGGTAAGACCTTTTACCAGCCACACAACTTTAATAGACCTACACCAGGACCTTTATCTTACAAGCCTAGCAGAAACCCTTACAGGTACTTGTAATAACAGACATTTCTAAATAAATGATTCAAATGCCTTCGCTAATAACCCATTTTGATAAATTGAGCATTTATGATAAAATACCATTTATCATAAAATGAACATTTACGATATACATTTCATACTAGCTGAAATCAGTATTTTGTAAGTCGACAGAAAGAAAAGTACGATGGGTTTGCATATTCTCACATTCTTGAGTTTATGTAGTATTTAGTTGAACAAGAGCTTATAATAATACAATTAAAATATTTTAATTAAACTGATATTATATTTAGCTCAACAGCGTCAGCAGCCCACCTGCAGTATAACTCTCCACTCGCTCTATACTCCAAAAAAAATGCCCAGAATGCACTGAATAGTGCCGTACCAGGAGATTCATCAGCTGCCCAAACTATCAAGTAAGTCTTCTAAGCCTTGCGTCCTCTTTGTTGACGGCTTGCTGTCTCGTGTTCTTTGCTTTTCATAGATTTCATTATGCAACCAATGATATACAGCCCCTCCATGGGGGCTGTATATCATTGATTTAACTTATAATTGATACATTCCTTGCTGAATATTCTCTCGGAGCAGCAATTATTTGTGTTTTACATATCTTGTGTATATCTTTCATCCGCTTAATGAAAGCTGGTTTAATATAACCACAATTTTAATTGGTTCATAGTGACAAAATAATAGGAACTGACATAACTGTTGTATTTTGATTCGCTGGAACTAAGACAAAAATGCATCACAAACTTTGGATAAAAAAAATCAGCGATCTTTGTCTGTAAGTACGTATCTATGTAATCTATGTATGTATCTATGTAATCTATGTATCTATGTGAACTATGTATCTATGTAATCTATGTATCTATGTAATCTATGTATCTATGTAATCTATGTATCTATGTAATCTATGTAATCTATGTAATCTATGTAATCTATGTAATCTATGTATCTATGTAATTTATGTATCTATGTAATCTATGTATCTATGTATCTATGTAATCTATGTATCTATGTAAACTATGTATCTATGTAATCTATGTATCTATGTAATCTATGTATCTATGTAATCTATGTATCTATGTAATCTATGTATCTATGTATCTGTGTAATCTATGTATCTATGTAATCTATGTATCTATGTAATCTATGTATGTGTAACTTTTTATTGGCATTAGTAGTCATCACCAAAATGTTTCTCATTACATGCCAAAATAAAAATGATAAAACATAAATCAGGAACTATTGGGTGAGTTGAAAAAGTCGTTTAAAAGTAGGTAATCTAATGGATGAGTCAGCATACAAGGGTAGATAATAGTTTGTAGGTTGTAGTAACAGAAAGTTTATCAACTGAAACATACGATGGTGTATGTAGTATGCCGGTGTCACGGAATAGAAAAGAATGTTTGTCATATGTGTGGAAAAGTAAATACAAATATTCTGGGTATAGTTTAAGCAGGATTTAAAAACCTGTAACATAAATTAAGAAACAAGCAAGTTTCTGAATAAAGCGATATGTTCAAAGATTTTGTGACATAATTTGTGAAAGTGTTGTGAGCTTGAATACTGACTCAAATGTTCTTCAAAGTATTGAAGAAATATATTTATACAATTTTCTTTGTTATTTGAACTGCTGGCATTAAATTACCTAAATATTTTTACATTGAGTAAAATTTAGTTTGTTGAGATTTTATTGAACCAATAGAATTCAATAGAATGCAATATTTACTGTTGTCAACTTGCCATTGGACAGAGCCCAGAGAAAAGGCGGAGTTGTCTCCGCTAACAAGGGCTATGCTCCAACAGACATCAATAAGCCTAGGTAACAAATGGGTTCCCTTATAATACAACCTAAAATCATTGACTAACAACATAAAGTGGTCGGTATTGTATAGAGCAGACTTGCAAAGCATTACTAACATCCTTTGGCTTGTAGATGAATTTTGTTACCATGTGTGCATAGTTGGTCTAAGTAGCAAGCTCTTGTGGCATGAGTTGTCTTACTCTGTGCAGTCTTCAAACATACTTCATCTTAAAATGCTGAATACAACAAACCAATATGCATGGGAGACAAATTTTTGCTTCTGTAATAGTTTGACTTTTTCTTCAAAAGTGCTGACTAAGATTACAACATTTATAGCAAATATAAATATTAGTTAGCTAGACATTTCTTCATCTTTTTTGCTATTGTCCAACTTTTGACTTCGTCAGTTTTTGAGGCAACTGTAGACTGTGAGGTAACTGTAGACTGTGAGGCAACTGTAGACTGTGAGGTAACTGTAGACTGTGAGATAACTGTAGACTGTGAGGTAACTGTAGACTGTGAGGCAACTGTAGACTGTGAGGCAACTGTAGACTGTGAGGTAACTGTAGACTGTGAGGCAGCTGTAGACTGTGAGGTGACTGTAGACTGTGAGGCAACTGTAGACTGTCAGGCAGCTGTAGACTGTGAGGTAACTGTAGACTGTGAGGTTACTGTAGACTGTGAGGCAACTGTAGACTGTCAGGCAGCTGTAGACTGTGAGGTGACTGTAGACTGTGAGGCAGCTGTAGACTGTGAGGTGACTGTAGACTGTGAGGTAACTGTAGACTGTGAGGCAGCTGTAGACTGTGAGGTGACTGTAGACTGTGAGGTAACTGTAGACTGTCAGGCAACTGTAGACTGCGAGGCACTCTTTGAACAAGTTGTAACTGTTAAACAAGTTGAACTTGTGAAAGTTAATTAAATTTTTTCCAAACAGTGTGAAAATGTTTCTAGATAATATTTGATGTTTTTGGTTTAATAGACAGTTACATGAGTTAATGGCATTCTAATGTATGCTAGCTTAAATGAATCTATAGATTGATATGGGCAGATGACTTTTAGTTTGCTTGTATACATTGCAAATAACTTTCTGGTTCAGTATAAATACAGATGAAAAGTTCATTTTGTTAACTCGTCATTTTACTTTGCAATAGGACAAACTTTTATAGTATTGTGAAAAACCTTAGATCATCAGGTATTGTGGTGTTAAGAGGCGCATTCAAGGCCGCACCCTATAAATAAAACCTCATGAAACTTTCCCTTCGCTTAAACCCGTCAAACAGCGATTGGTCATCCGTATACAGTGCAAGCTTTATGTAGTGACAGTAACACTGTGAGTGAGGAATACAGATAAGACTCAAAATCAAAACTGTTTCTAAATAGTTCTTATATGATTCTATAATCAAATATGGAAAATAGAATGATCATAGTTTAATAATTTAGATTCTAGCATGCTAATAATCACCGAGAGGTTACTTCTTCTTCAGATATCATGTTAATATTGAGTGCATTCACAGGGTAATCATTTTCGAGATGTCATGTTAATATCGAGTGCGCTGATAGCTTAGTTGTTCTTAAGATACCATGCTAGCATTGAGGGCACTGACAGATTAGTCATTCTTGAGATGCCATGTTAGTATTGAGTGCACTGACAGGCTAGTCATTCTTGAAATAACATGTTCGTATTGAGTGCACTGACAGGCTAGTTGATCTTAAGATGTTATGTTTTAATGTGTGCACTGACAGGTTAGTGATTTTTGAAATGTCATGTCAGTATTGAATGCTCTAACATGGGAACTATTCAAAAAACGCCATGTTAGTTTTACTTTTAACCGTCATACTTCAATTTGTAATTTGATCTCAATTTAGATTGAGTGCGTATGAGGGAGGAGAAGCGAAGGGAGATATTGTAGATTCTCCTACCTTACGCTATGTTCTTCGTGAAGATCAAGTCAAGGCCAAAACAGGACACAATGCAGACATGAGATTCTACAAAGAGGTTCATGAATATGGTCCAGGCATGGTGCCACTCAAAGCTTATAAAGAAGAAGTCGATGATGTTGTTCCAACGTCTGACTTTTAATTTTAGTTCAGCCGCTTTTAAAAGCAAAACAAGCCATTTTGAATTTCGAGTGCATTTAATGTTTTTAAATGCTATGATTTTGCTTTCATGATACAATTTTAACCGGTTTCTATAACTTACATTATTTTTATTCTATCAACACAGTTAGGTTATTTCCTAGTTATTTTTTCACCCGGTATATTATTGAGTGCAATAAGATACCTTTTTAGGAAGACAAATTTAGATGAAGCACAGGAAACTTTTTATGTTTCGTACAAGATTAGATGTTTCATAGTTATTTTCTGTCACAGAACTTGAATAGCAAACCAAATAACATCTGTTACAAGATAGTAAAGCGATATATTATTGTATTATATTATACATCATACGACTACGGCATTGCGCTTGATGTCTTCTCTTTATCAGGCATATATATTTAAGAGCATAACGCTTGTAAGCGCTTAATGCATATGCCGATCTTGGAAATGTACTTAAGTAGTTTAGATGCTAATGAAAATGGGGTATGAAATTTTTAAAACTTTTCGTATATTTTAACCAAGCCAATCGTTTTAAGTTTTACTTCGCTTTACTTATCAAAATAGTTCTGTCTTCTTATCAAACATTTAGCAAGCGGAAAAGTCAAACTAGGGTATTTGATTTAAAGCAAACAAGAAATGTAAACGGTGAAGCGACACTTTATCCAGCTTACAGAGATTGTGTAAGGAAAATTTCTATAGCTCTCATGAGCTCTTTTTGTTTGATGAGCAAATAGACAAGAAAAATTTAGTCTACAGTTGCCGACACTCATTGTAATGGTTGTTATGTGTACAGAGCTAGGGGAAACCGAATCGTATTACAAGTCAATCGATAAATTTATAATCAGCAGTTGTTGCTCGGCGTCCAGCTCTGTGGAAGAGCTGCCAAATCAAAAGTAACAAGGGGTCATGTACCGAAAGATTCCTCCATCTTTTACACAATATCACATTTTAAAGTAAAAGTGAAACTAAACATGGAGCATACAGGAGAGTCAAAAGTGAAACTGCCTAAAGAGATTGAACACCGTCAAAAATGGAAACGGGCTCTGGTCGACTTGCTGGAGGTGAGAAAGCTTTTGATTAATATTTTTAAATCGATGTTTTTAAGTTATGCTGGCTATATGCTATTTTGAAATAAACAATTTTTCAGAAAATTGTAACGAAAGAATGAATGCGCTGCCAGAGAGTGACTCAAGTTGTAATACATATATATTGTCTCCTGTGAAAACTGCAAATGTATATTTATATTCTAATATTTACTTTAAGGCAGTATCCACAAATCATTACCCACTTATTCCACGTGTACAGCCAGTAGTCCTTCAGTGTAACAGACATTCTTTAACGCGTTGCCATAACATATTATTGTTAGGCATCAGAGTTGCATGAAAAAAGCCATCTGTTTGTGTGTAGTTCCCTCAACTTGATGTTACGTTTAGCTACATCTTTGTATCTCAGCCTGGGTCTACCCTGATTCCTCTTTCTTTCATAGAGCTGTGAATATTATAGCAGTCTTGGTAATCGCTCACGACCCTGATAAGTTAACGCAATCGATGACTCATCACATTCAGTAAAAGAAAAGCTAGTGAAGAAAACCCAAAACAACTTTTGCCTTTCCACATGTTATCTTTGAGAATATAGAAAAGTGTAACAAGGCATAACTTGAGACACTTGTTTAACTAAGAGTTAGCGAATAAACCTTCCAACTATAACTATTGTTTTACAATGACTAAATTTAGATTAAATCAAAACTAGAATTATGTAGCTTCATTTATTAGTTTATTTCTCAAACTTATTCTCAAACAGGGCTTTTAAACCAGGGCATGTGGTGACAACTCCAAGCTATATCTTAAACCAGGGCATGTGGTGACAACTCCAAGCTGTATAAATCAGCATGCACTAAATATCTATGTACATGTATATAAGTAGTCATTTCAACAAAAAACTATACATTCATTTCTATTTTACTCAATACTAACACAACCAATAAATAAGATACCAAAACACACTAGAGATAGAGCACACACAGCCGCATCTATACTACTTATCATGGTTCTGAAGGTAGTCTTGGCGGAGTGGTCTCCTACGATCATATATTTTCAGATATATTTTGAGCTTATTTTCAATTCAGAGTAACAGCAAATAGGGTAGCAAGCAAAAAATCTAGCTGCACCATCTCCAAAATTTTTGATCTCTCACCAACTCCACAAAACTCCAGACTCTGTATGGCACCTATAGTTATGGACTAGGCTAAACACTAGAGTATTGCGCATGCAGCTAAACTAATTGGAATCAAAGGCTAGAGACTTGAACTTGAATGCCAAAATATTCAAGCTAAATTTTTACTAACTGCAACTAGAGCCTCAGCAGAGATTGCTGAGGCCAGTCTATGTCTAGTCTTGGTATCCAGTAAGGTATCCAGTAAGGTATCCAGTAAGGTATCCGTAAGGTATCCAGTAAGGTATCTAGTAAGGTATCCAGTAAGGTATCCAGTAAGGTATCCAGTAAGGTATCCAGTAAGGTATCCAGTAAGGTATCCAGTAAGGTATCCAGTAAGGTATCCAGTAAGGTATCCAGTAAGGTATCCAGTAAGGTATCCAGTAAGGTATCTAGTAAGGTATCCAGTAAGGTATCTAGTAAGGTATCTAGTAAGGTATCCAGTAAGGTATCTAGTAAGGTATCCAGTAAGGTATCCAGTAAGGTATCCAGTAAGGTATCCAGTAAGGTATCCAGTAAGGTATCCAGTAAGGTATCCAGTAAGGTATCCAGTAAGGTATCCAGTAAGGTATCCAGTAAGGTATCCAGTAAGGTATCTAGTAAGGTATCCAGTAAGGTATCTAGTAAGGTATCCAGTAAGGTATCCAGTAAGGTATCTAGTAAGGTATCCAGTAAGGTATCCGTAAGGTATCCAGTAAGGTATCCAGTAAGGTATCCAGTAAGGTATCCAGTAAGGTATCCAGTAAGGTATCCAGTAAGGTATCCAGTAAGGTATCAGTAAGGTATCCAGTAAGGTATCCAGTAAGGTATCCAGTAAGGTATCCAGTAAGGTATCTAGTCTAAAAAAGTTGATAGACTGAAAACCGGTGGAACAATTCAGGGTTAGTTGCAGTTAATATCCTACATGGTATCTCTGGGTGGCATCATTGTATGTTAAATAAATAGGCTATGCTCATGCGAGTAGTCTTTTTAGCATTATTGACAAATTGGAATAAGAAGACCTCCAAGGAATATAGAACATACTCCTTCCTTGCAATTAATTTTTAATAGCAAATATCATATATCGAAAACTATAACTAAGGGAGACTAGCCGTCGTAGTAGAGTTTGATATGATAGAGCATAAAGCTGTAATACCTTGTTACATGATTGCTATAGATTGCTGCGTATCGCTGTTAGGTGTTACAAGAAGGTTGCTTCTTATTATTTCTAGGGTATTAAGTACAACAGAATGGAGCGAAGGCTAAGCTTTGAAAACTTGGAAACGTTTCAAAGGTAGGAACTCAACATTGATTGGTTAAAATCATTGTTTACTTGTTTGACATTGACAGCAAAAAACTGATTGTATTATATTGTTATACAAAAGTCTCATCTCACTTTTGATTGTATTATATTGTTATCCTGCAGTCTCGTCTGGCTAATGACTAGATTATCTTTTTCTCCAACAGTCTCATGTGGCTAGATTAGCAGAGTTTTGTCTGTGTTACACTTATGGTATAAATAGTCATATTCAATTGTAACTGCAAACTTTATTTGTATAAATTTGGATTTTCAACAATTCAATAGCCGCTCTTGTTTATACCAGTAATGTAATTTAATTTCATAATCAAATCAAACTTATCAGAACTGGATGCCGGCCAACAGATAAGTACAACTATCATTAATTTAATACTTATAACTTCTGATGATATTTTTTAGCTCATCAACAATGCTCGAAAATCTTAATGCATGATGCTATTAATCACTATTTAGACAAGTATCAATTGTCTTTATTGAAATGTCATGAGAAAATCAGTTCTATCTAGTGCCTCCAGTAAGTCACTTGTACCTTCACCGGTTTGTACTCTTTGTTATTAATAGTCTAAAAATAATATACTGATTGTCTTTTGTTTTTCTGTATAATCAACTTACAAGGCTTGACTTGTCTCCTCTTTATGTCAATATTTATTCATATACAGTTTGCGTAAAACCCAACAAGCAAAATTTCCAGATTCACACAACATGTGTTCATAAAATATATAAAACGCTTTCTTTTCATAAATGCCTAGCCACACTGAACTTTCAACAATAGCATCCTATGTATCTGAAAAATGGTTGGTTCGAATGTCACCAACAACATGGAGGTCTCTTTTTTCACTAGAGTGATGACTGCCCAGCTCATTGAGGTGATAAAATGCTTCTATTAGCTTTGTTAGAAAGCAGTCATGGTGGTATTACTATTATTATAATAATAGTCAACACAATATCTGAAAGTCAGTTTTTGTTTATCTAATTTCAGTGATTTAACATAGAGGTAAAATACTGTGCACACACCGCTGTGTGTTTTCTATAGAGCTACTCTTGCTACGCTAAAGTTGATAAAACATCAATTAGCAGGCATTATTCCTGTTATGTCAAGTCTATTGTCAACAAGAATACGGTTCATGAAAATTTACAATAGCTGACGAGTGCTTCGTTGACAACTGTTCAGTCATCTCACTCAACATACTCATGCCGCAATAATTTAAGATTTAAGACTTTGTTGTTAGTAAAATGTTTTCTGCTAAGGCAACAGAAGTTGATGACACAGTGGAAGATGCTGACTATGGATTCCAAAGGCAAGCATTTGTCTGTCATTTAAAATTACAATTTTTGTTTCAGAAATTACATTATATTCTTAATACTGTTTAAAATCGGCAACAAATGTCTAAATGTGCATTTACATCAGCACGATTTGTTCGAGTCATTGTTGCGCTGAAAGTGTTGAGTTAAAATGGCTTCTAGTAGGTTTACGATTTGAAATACGATTTTGGAAAAACTTTACACCAAACCAATTTAAACTCCAACTATAAAAAATGGGTCACCTTTTTAACCTATGAAATACACCATTGGTATCTATTCCATTTGCATGTGTTTTTGGCACAATTTACATTGCAAGACATGATTGGTCAATTCCATATTGTACTCTGTCAATGACAGTAAAAGTAAATTGTTAAAAAAGTGAGCTAGCGTCTTGCACACGATCATAAACAAATCAGTTTTTAGCAAGCCAGCATTTTGCAAGTTTAACAACTACAAATAACTATATGCCCACTTTCTGTCTATGCGCACGCCCAGCGGTTTTGATGTACCAAAAACCGGAGCATCAAGAGTGCAATGAGTCAAAACAACACGTTGACAAAATTTTATCATCACTTGACTTATTTTTATCATGAAGGTAGCTAGTCATATTCAGGTAAATTTCTACAAAAATATATGACACCATGCTTTTGCTAAACCGATCAGTTGCTAAACAGATTTCCATAGTGTTTACCTTAATAAACAATTTTATCAAGTTCACTATTACGTTATGACTAGCTAAATTCCCCGCGTTGCACGAGTATTAAAAACATCTTATAAACAGTGGCAGGTAATGTAGTTGCCATTGGCTAATTTGAGTAAGCTAGTATGCGCATTGCTAAACTTACTAATAAGAGCCGTGAGAGCAAGCTTTAGTGGCGTTGCACGTAATGCAGTCTCTATGCGTATTTTAACCCATATAACGCTTCATATCGGCCATTGAATCTAGTATGTCTTGGATAGCCTAATGGGTTAGCTTGTGAATGGGAAGTTCTGGCATCGAATCTTGTGCGATACGGGTTCATCGCTAGATACTGATAGCTATAGCTGGACAGACAAACGACACACTTGGAAATTTATATAGATTGACTGTTAGTTTCAGTTCATGAAACAGTTTAGATTAGGGAACACCTTAGAGTATTACTAGTAGTGGTCATGATGGATTGCTCTATATCTGTAATGCTTGAATAACTCTTTGACTGATCAGTTTATGATTTTGGTGCCTTAGTTAAACACAGCATTTTCTACAAGTGAGTAGTTATGATTGTTTGCATGTCTCAGCGAGAACCTAGCAATAAGGATTATACAGGCAAACAGCTTGTTAACTTTCCTACTAAGATTTGGAATATTTAAGACTAGCTTTCTCTTGTGCATTGGAATAATAAATTTGAATTGCAGATTTAACTTTTAGAGTGAATAGTCCATACCAACCAAACTATCAAACCTGGAGAATTCATACTTGTTTTGCTTTATGATGCTAATCACCTTTTGGTCAGCTGTCAGTGTATAGTGATCAGTAGTGATCCTTAGCGGTCAATTATCAGTGGTCAATTGTCAGTGGTCAGCGGTCAGCAGGTAATACTCAATAGTCAGTAATAAATAGGCAATAGTCAGAGGTCAGTAGTCAATAATCAGTAGTTGGAAGTTATTAGTCAGTAGGTCAAGTTCAGAGATCAGTGGTTTCTCGTCGGTAAACAACCACCAATAGTCAGAGATCAGTAGTAATCCGAGGCTATTGGTCAGTAGTCAGCAGTCCTCAGTAATTTATCTATAGACAATTATCAATAGTCAATAATGAATAGTGAATGCTCAGTGACCAGTACTCGATGATCGGTTGTCACTCTGCACTTGTACGAGCCGTTAATAAAGATGCACCTAAATCCTGTCGTCATGGGTCTAGAAGATTTTTTTACTGACTTTTACTGATTAGGAAGCTGTAGTGTTGCAATATTTACCTTCGCGATAATGCGGTGTAAACAATTGGCTTTCCGTACATCTTACGTTATTGTTATTGCCTTCCATGTACTTATACGTTGAGATAACCTTTGAGTTTCACTTTATAAAACCATATTATCCCAGTGATACTCTGGCAGCGTAGGTCTTACAACATCGTGTTCAATCATTCTTGCACCTATATGACTAATCTCCAGATATGGTAGACCTGCTATAGCATTATTACCATGTGGTGGTGCTGCTGATAAACCACACTTGTTGAATGTTATTACTCCTAGATTAATGCTTTTAGCAAGGCTTCTGGTTAGCACTATCACTGTTTCTTTAGCAAGGCTCCTTTCCCACAACCTGTTTCTTAGTAATATTGCTCCTTTGTCATTGTGTACTACCAGCTCTATTACTAGACCAGCATGCCACTGAAACACTCCTCCACATAATACCTCTCGAAGAATATTTTTAGACGATTTTGCTCGTAGCATGACCACTCAGCTCAAAAAGTATCTTATCGCCATCAACCAGCTAAGATAGCCGTCGCTTGGCCACACTTTTAATGTTCTAATGTGTTTAACTTTAAACCGTCAGTCAAATAATTTTGGAGTTGTGTTCTCATGAATATAAAGGTATTTCTACCGAACTCCCTAGATACCAATACACAGGTACCTACTAGACATTAGCTAAATGAAAAGCTAGCTGGAACAAATATATTGTCAAAGTTTGATTGTAATTTTACTTTCAAGGTAGAAACACGTGTCTGGATCTGATATCTATTGATGAATTGAAGCCGTAGAGAATGAGTGACAGTGTTGATATCTTAGAAATAATTGTAAAGTCAATAGCAAATAAGCTAAGTGCCATACTGACCAGCACAACAAAACATTAGCCAAGCGGTGATTTAAAAATCAATGCTAGTTTCTCATTTAGAGGCTTGTGGGCTAAACAAGTTGAATAGTGCCATATAAGTGGCTCGGTAATATTTGCTCACAGATTAGATTGTGAATAGAGACTATAAAACACTTTCAATATAAACAAGCTTGAGAAGAATTACGTAAAAGATAAGGTTGGATATTTCGTGTAACCGAGCATTTGGTGCTAGAACAATGGCAGGTTCAAATTGGTAAGTTTTCCCTAGTTGACTGGTTATTCAATGATACATTACATATGTTAAATGGTGGTCTTCAGCAATTCATGGTATTGCTCAGGTTTATATTTGTGGCTGAACTCATTAATAAGTTAGGGCTGTCATGAAAACCCTCCGCAGACTAAAAGAACTATCATATATAGTGTTACTGTTATGATGAACTCTATAATAGCTATCATGTCAGTATCATGAAGAAAAAGATTAAATTTATCATTTACATTTTCTATATTAATAAATCCAACATTTTCATTGTGTGCGCATGTGTGAGAGTGTGAGAGCGAGTGTGAGAGTGAGTGTGAGAGCGAGTGTGAGAGCGAGTGTGAGAGCGAGTGTGAGAGCGAGTGTGTGAGAGAGTGTGAGAGCGAGTGTGAGAGCGAGTGTGAGAGCGAGTGTGAGAGCGAGTGTGAGAGCGAGTGTGAGAGCGAGTGTGTGAGAGCGAGTGTGAGAGTGAGTGTGAGAGCGAGTGTGTGAGAGAGTGTGAGAGCGAGTGTGAGAGCGAGTGTGGGAGTGAGTGTGTGAGAGAGTGTGAGAGCGAGTGTGAGAGCGAGTGTGAGAGCGAGTGTGGGAGCGAGTGTGTGAGCGAGAGTGAGAGAGTGTGAGAGCGAGTGTGTGAGCGAGAGTGAGAGAGTGTGAGAGCGAGTGTGAGAGCGAGTGTGAGAGCGAGTGTGAGAGCGAGTGTGTGAGAGCGAGTGTGAGAGCGAGTGTGAGAGCGAGTGTGAGAGCGAGTGTGAGAGCGAGTGTGAGAGCGAGTGTGTGAGAGAGTGTGAGAGGGAGTGTGAGAGCGAGTGTGGGAGCGAGTGTGTGAGCGAGGGTGAGAGAGTGTGAGAGCGAGTGTGAGAGCGAGTGTGAGAGCGAGTGTGAGAGCGAGTGTGTGAGAGCGAGTGTGTGAGAGTGAGTGTGTGAGAGAGTGTGAGAGCGAGGGTGAACTAAACTTCGCACACATTCTTCCATTCTCCATATTCTCCATCCACCAAGTTGCTAAAAATATTTAGTTTCAAGCCTTCATCTGGTTCCTAAAAACCAGCCACTTAAGTGTGTTTTTACTGCCAATAACTTTTACTGCCAGCCTTACTGCTAATAACTCTTACTGCCAGCCTTACTGCTAATAACTCTTACTGTCAGGTAGCACCAGTCTTACTGCTAATAACTCTTACTTTATGGTATCTTAATTACTGTCAGAGCCTGTAAGAGCCTGTAAGAGCCTGTAAGAGCCTGTAAGAGCCTGTAAGAGCCTGTAAGAGCCTGTAAGAGCCTGTAAGAGCCTGTAAGAGCCTGTAAGAGCCTGTAAGAGCCTGTAAGAGCCTGTAAGAGCCTGTAAGAGCCTGTAAGAGCCTGTAAGAGCCTGTAAGAGCCTGTAAGAGCCTGTAAGAGCCTGTAAGAGCCTGTAAGAGCCTGTAAGAGCCTGTAAGAGCCTGTAAGAGCCTGTAAGAGCCTGTAAGAGCCTGTAAGAGCCTGTAAGAGCCTGTAAGAGCCTGTAAGAGCCACGGCTGTTCATCCATCTGTCCCCAGAGCCACAGTGGGAGGTTGAAAAATCAAGACTAAACCAGCCAGAATTCGAACCAGCAACATTCAAATTTGGCACCCAGTACGCTGCCGTCTGCACCAATCATTCACTTTTATGGATTTAAGAGTTATTGTTCTTATACTGTAGTTATCTTCTGTGCTTTATTGTGCATCTACTGTAGTTATATTCCATGCTTTATTGTGCATATACTGTAGTTATCCTCTTAGCTTTATTGTGCACATACTGTAGTTATCCTCTGTGCTTTATTGGCACCCTTGATGGTCTCTCATAGCACACCAGTCTGCCAGGATAGTAGTATATATTAATTGCAAGGCTAAAGGCAGGTTTGCCCTTTACTTGTGTTTAGCACCAACCAAGCAGTTAAAGATATTTAGTAGCCATAGCAAAGCGTACCATACCCGCTAAAGTGATCTTAAGAGAATGTTAATATGTTCTCCGTTCCACTGATCTTGAGTTCATTCATCAACAAAATTAATAAAAGTGAAATTGCCTCTCAAAATCTTTGAAATACACCAAAATATATAGACTTGCCGAAGTCATTAGAATATGATTTTCTTTCAGCCACCTGCCAGTCCCTGTCGGCTACTAGATGTAATATAAGCATTCATGGGAGCAACCATCTTTTCCCTTGAGTGCTGTTGTCTTGCTGCTAGCATTGTTCTTCAAGTATCATGTTATATAATACACTGAATAGACTAGGACTGCTCATGCTGCCATACTCCATGCATAATGTGGCAGCGTACTTAATGAACTATTAGCTTAGTAGCGCTGCGTGATTCCTCTCGGCTTGACATGTCCAGACAGTGGCATCTGTAGCTGGTTTCTCATCATAGTTATGATACGGGTGGGTGGTCTCAAAGGATTACCTAATAATGGCTGCAAATTCTCCTGGACTCACAAGGTATCTAATTTTAACCCTAATGTAAATGTTTGTTAGTGAAATATGTATTTTAACAGATTTGAGGCGATGTTAGGTTCAATGACACGCATTCATTCCGTAAAATGTTTGTCAAACCAGTGAAACTGAAGGTTTTTGAACTTCCGGGAGTGTTTCATAATAAAATGGCTTTTTCTTTGGTTTATACTTTAATATTATAGAGCTCATTGATGCATTTTGTGTGACATATGATTTACTTTTCAGTAATGCATACAAACACATAAGAAAATCACACAAACTGTTTGTATAGTCCAACAATATCACTTATTTGTTTGGTTGATTGCTTGTGATAAGTCACTTGACAGATAGTCTTGTAAATAAGCTCGGCAGCGCTAACATGAATTGAACTTGAGACCATAAGCCAGAGATCTCTCAACTCCGCCTGTTTGTCAACCTGAGGAGTGCTTAAAGTACCTAGTTGGCTGGTGTCTGGTGTAAGTTTACAAACAACAAGTTTACAAACAACTGTAAGTCTCACACTCGCTCTCACACTCGCTTGTAAGGAACTAGTGGTAGATACGAATTCTACACCGAGTTGAGGATGTTATTTGGTTGACCCATAGCCTGAAAACTAAACTCAGGCAGGTAAAAGTGAAACAGTAAATAGTCAATTGGATGTATCGTGCATGTACAACTTCTGTTGCTAAACAAGCCTTGAGGTAGTATTCATCAATCTCAATCGCTGTTGGTTCAGCTAATATGCTGCCATGCTTGACTCTGGTGCAAGTTTGACCAATAGATGTCTGGTGCTGCCATGCTTGGCATGTGTGTCCAACTAACATAATTTAACCAATATAGTTCAACAAATATATATACCGTATTTGGTTCTGTCAATCCCAAATGAATGTTTGTTCATTTAATATAGACAGAGTGCTGCTATACCTTACAGACCGGGTGTTCAACCAATATATCTTTGGCGCTACCGTTCTCAACAGAACGTGTGCCAACCAATATAGATATAGAGTGTTGTTATACTTTTCTGATTGTGCGTTCGGCTAATAAATATATCTGGTGCTGCCGATCTCAACAGGCTGCCTGTCTGACCAATACATATTTGTTGCAAGCAGAGTTAGCAAATGAAAAAGCCTCATCAACTTTTACAAATGGAATGTAATTTGACAACATACCAAGGCCAAATAATCTTGGCTAAAAATATGTTGTAATCAGAACTGCTACTGAAAGAAAAGCTAACTCCTTTGACCATTTCTCTCTTCATCTTTCTTACAGTTTCAACAAAATACCAGAGGATATGCGGCTGGAGGAGCATATCGAACTTTCTCATCTGCACGAGCTAATGGAAGAGTTCGATAACCACAGACCTGAAACTCGAATAATGGAGGGCACGAGTAAATATTCTCCAACCAAGTATGAACACAGAGAGCCTGGGGCTTTAAATCCTGAAGAATTTAAGGAGACGATAGCAGGGGTTCTGGGTACTAGACGGTACGACGACCAGCTAGATAAACTATTCACTAAGGTTAGTAAATGCAAATGGCTAGTTGGAAAATTTTTAGCGTCTTTTTAGAAACTAGTTTTCTGTCTTATTCAAAACAAAGCATCGCTTGGTATTTATTAATATGCTATTCAGAACTTTTATAGAAACTAATAATGGGACAAGTCTAGAAGAGTCTGTAATTTGCTAGAACAAGCACTGAATAAAAACAGTCACCAAGCTTGTCAGATAAAACATGCAGTACAAAAGTGAACAATAACCTCACCTGATCACAACAGCTCAATATAGTCTGCGTGATGGTAAGATCTACCTATCACATCTGGGTAATGTGAGTGTTTAGAATGTTAAACAAAACTTTGAAGTTTACCCGTTTTGTGTATTTTGAGGGTAATATGGGGTAAAATTTTATTACGGGTAATAGGGAGTAAAATATTATTACAGGTAATAGGGAGTAAGATATTATTACAGGTAATAGGAAGTAAGATATTATTACAGGTCATAGAGAGTAAAATAATATTACAGGTAATAGGGAGTAAAATATTATTACAGGTAATAGGGAGTAAGATATTATTACAGGTAATAGGGAGTAAAATATTATTACAGGTAATAGGGAGTAAAATATTATTACATGTAATAGGGAGTAAGATATTATTACAAGTAATAGGGAGTAAGATATTATTACAGGTATTAGGGAGTAAAATATTATTACAGGTAATAGGGAGTAAGATATTATTACAGGTAATAGGGAGTAAAATATTATTACAGGTAATAGGGAGTAAAATATTATTACAGGTAATAGGGAGTAAAATATTGTTACAGGTAATAGGGAGTAAAATATTATTACAGGTAATAGGGAGTAAAATATTATTACAGGTAATAGGGAGTAAGATATTATTACAGGTAATAGGAAGTAAAATATTATTACAGGTAATAGGGAGTAAAATATTATTACAGGTAATAGGGAGTAAGATATTATTACAGGTAATAGGAAGTATGATATTATTACAGGTAATAGGGAGTAAAATATTGTTACAGGTAATAGGGAGTAAAATATTATTACAGGTAGTAGGGAGTAAAATATTATTACAGGTAATAGGGAGTAAGATATTATTACAGGTAATAGGAAGTAAGATATTATTACAGGTATTAGGGAGTAAAATATTATTACAGGTAATAGGGAGTAAAATATTATTACAGGTAATAGGGAGTAAAATATTATTACAGGTAATAGGGAGTAAAATATTGTTACAGGTAATAGGGAGTAAAATATTATTACAGGTAATAGGGAGTAAAATATTATTACAGGTAATAGGGAGTAAGATAGTATTACAGGTAATAGGAAGTAAGATATTATTACAGGTAATAGGGAGTAAAATATTATTACAGGTAATAGGGAGTAAAATATTATTACAGGTAATAGGGAGTAAGATATTATTACAGGTAATAGGAATAAAGCAATATATAGGGCCTATTTAGATACTTTATAGATAAAACAAAAAAGCAAGTGAACATACTGTGGAGACTTTTGTCCCGCTTATAAAACTTGGGGTTGTTTCAAAAAGGTTTGACTGGTTTCATTGCTGTCTTTATTGTACTAAGACTACCGTGAAGTCTGTAAAACAAACTTCACATAAGCAAAAGTATTACATAGCACTAGTTAAATTAATTAATAAGAACATGAGATGTACTGGCATAGCAAACAGGCATAATATTAGCATAATAACATTAAATAGTAAGGCATAACATTTCATATATAACATTGTATATATATGTAACATGCAGTCATGAAAACAATGTTGGTTGTTGCATAATCTCTGTTAATTATTATTAGATTAGACTGAGTTGCTATTAAAACATATATCTTTCCAACAATTAAAAACATTACATAAGAACAGACAAATTAAATTAACTGACATTTTGTCTCCTTATTACAACCTTTGTTGATAATATGAATGAACAATCATGTTCTGTGTAAAGGTTCTATTTACTGTTGCCAATACCAATTTGCCAGTAACAAGACTTCTAACTGACTGTTTATGAAGGTGGCTGACTTATTAGATTTTGAAACATAAAAAATAGATGACCAGAAAGGTCCCAGTATTGGTCAAACACTCCATGATGCAACCTGACAGTCCAATCCAGACCAAGAGAGCAGCGGCGACAGCCATAACATGGAATTTCACACTGACTGACTCAGAGAGACTAACATAGAATGTTAGACCTTATTCAAGCGCTTGTTGCTGGTTTAGTAATTATCAGACAGGATTGATTCAAGAAAAACATTTATCTTTATTTCCTTTAAAAACATTTCACACACACAGTGTACATAGGGTGTACCTATATTATTTGAGAAGTTTCTACACATACTAAATAATGTAATATATTCTTAGACATGTACATTTATATGAGTAATTAAAGGTCTTGACTCATCTGCTCTTTCGTGTTGCGAGCTGCAAAAGTCAATCATCTATTTTATTTCCCTTTTTCTAAGCTGGACACGTCAGCAGATGGTTTCGTTGACTGGAATGAGTTTGCCACATACATGCTTCTACACTACAGAGAGAACGACTACCTCAGAACTAAAAAAGAAATCCCATTCATCGATGAGCCAAGGATAAAACATATTTTACATAACAGAGTGAGTGCCGACACGTGCGCGTTTCCTTCCATATCTTGGTTTGCAGGCTAGTCCAAAACTTGTATGACTGACTGCCCTGCTGTTGTCATCACGGTGTATATATTATCCCACAACCAAACACGAGCGAAGCGAGTGTTTGGGAGCTTTATGATAAATGCATATGTGCACACAACTCCCGAAAATTATCCGTCAACGACCGTAACCAAACCTTTGTACCAAAATCCCATCAAAAAATTTAACCATTTTTTTGTAGAGTTGTCTGAGTTTAATAATGATACAAAACACACATAAACTTATGTAAAAATGTTACCAAGTCTTTGAAAAGTTGAGACAATATCCTAAAACTTACCCATCTGATTGGACAATACATAGGTAACTAGACAGATTAATTTGGCCTAAAATCGTCATCAAAACCTGACAAGTTTTTTTAAAATCAAGATTAAGACCGGCAAACAGAATGCCAATAAAGCCGTGTGACAGATAGTAGAACTATTAAGTCGTGCGCATTTCACAAGAAAAATGTGCACATTTCACCAGTCTATAGCATTGTCCAATTGCCGAAGGTTTCTGTAATTAATGTAGAAGTACTGAAAGGTAATCATTTATCAATTAATTATTAGTAATCAATTATTTTTTGCCGATTTTATTATTCGATTTAATTATTCGATTTTATAAGATTATTATAAAGTTTAATTATAAAAATAATCATTCGAATTTACAAGATTGAAGTATATAGTGACCGATGGTGTGCATTAAGTTACTGTTATTATTTTTCTAAAGATTTTTTTGATGATATTACGGCTGTGCCCAATATCGCGGTACTGCCAAGCCGTTTTTAATATCTGCAAAATTAAGTAATAGGCCTACATTTTCTTATAGATATACAGCTATTTCTATGACAACCAACTAAAATTTGTTTAGATTTTTAAATTCAGCACCATTTTTTGGGTATAAATTCAGAAATATAAATAAATATCACAACCTCTTGATATTGGTTGCTATGACGTTTTGAAATGTAAACAATATTGTTTACATTTCATTGGTTTTCGTTTCTCAAACTTTAATACCAGTTTTCTCAGAACTATGTTTTCGCACTAATGGTAAACATGCATTCAGTTTATTGACCATAAAATCTGCTGTAATTAAGCTGGAATTAAATGTTTTTCGCAAACTGAGATTTTTCTTCTGCTAGTGTAGATAACTCTAAATTTTACACACCTGCTTTAACACATATAATCTTTTCCTTTCATTATTGCTATTTGTTGTATATAATAACACCCACACCCAGTACATTACAGCTACCATTGCAGTTATCCTATTTGACTGCTAATATTGCATTTCTCAACCAGCAGTACCCTTTCTTTTTTCCAATATCACTTTGGTGGTGGGCTGTATGACAGTGGAATTTCTAGTACTTTATTATATCATATTTATTATTATACATCTCCTCTAAAATTATTTGATCAAGTTCTTGCACCACTGCCATCTAGAATTCTGGTGACTCTGGTTTGTAGCGATGACCTATCGACTTCCTACAGCAATTATTAATGCCTCACTTATGACTTTAAATTTACCTCATAGGTTTTTCTTCTTGCGTACCTGAATTAGCCACCTGAATTAGTGGCCTGAATTAGCGACCTGAATTAGCGACCTGAATTAGCGACCTGAATTAGCGACCTGAATTAGCGACCTGAATTAGCGGCCTGAATTAGCGACCTGAATTAGCGACCTGAATTAGTGATGTTTAGTTCCAGACCTAAACTTGCTCCTCTCCTAGTTGCTATCCGGCAATAAACCACCTTCAATGTTTTTATCATTTTTCTGTTATTAAATGCTGAACTGAACATGTCTTTGAATTTTGGACAAATGAGGCTTTGAAAGTTAGTTGACATTGGATGCTAGTTGATTTTTGGTTTTTATGCTTGCAATGAATACAACTAATTTAATGAATTGCAGAAAATTGTCAGTTTTATGTATAAAAGTTTTAAATGGGTGAGATAGCTATTGAAAGCCATTGCACCACTGTGGAATAGACTGGCGTTCAAACGAGTCTTTTTGGTTCATATGCTATGTCTCTCAATTTTCCAGTTTTTAAAACTCTTAGTAGCAGACAATATGACATGCACCTTGTAATACACTGATGTCTCCTTGAGTGATGCTGATGTCTTCTTGAGTAGTCAATGTAATGTTTAAACATACATGGAAGACGCATAGGATGGTTTATTATTAGCTAGGACAACACCCAACTAATGTACTTCTTATATTAGTTTGTTTTAGGTTGCAGTGAGCGTACTGTATTTATTTTATTCTAACGCAGAATAGCTATTTCAACAATCCGCAATATTACCTTTGTAATATTTGTAAAGGCAGATTTGTAGACATACCGGCTATATGTTTTATTATGGTAACTGGTAGCTTGTAAACATATATGTTTTACTATGGTAACTGGTAGAGTTTAGTCTGTTTTTTAGTAATAACAAAGGTGAATATTTTCTGAAATGTAGTATTTACTAAAAGGCTAAAAAGTTCAAAATTAGAAGGGTGTTTTGACTTTTAATACACCTTAACTAAAACAATAGTTTATCTATAAAATAATCAGAGCGAGGAAGGGATGTTTGGTATATGATCATGCCTTCTACCTACAACACTGATGAGTGCCTAGTTGGACTAAACTTCACCCCAGCAAGTGTCACTAGCAAAGCAATTCTTGCTTACTTCAACTCTGACTTTCTCTTCATCTTGCGTATGTTTGTAGAAATATTCGCTTTATTTGTAGCAAGAATGCACGGTGCGCGTAGTGGCACTAGACAACCCCCTGCGTTACCTGACCATAAACAAGGATGGAGCCATTTGCTTATGGTCTTCCACTCTCTGCCTTGAGAGGACAACATACACTGACCCGGAGTTAGAGGATACTGCCGGCCAGAAGCGTAGATTTAAGGTAGGATTTTCTCAAGGATGCTGCCAGCCAAAATTGAAGAAACTTACAAAAGGCATCGTCACTGAAAGCTTATAAAAGAAAGCAAAAAAAATATGGAAAAAGTGATAAAATCATTCAAGGATTGTTTGCTTCAAAACAATGATAGAAAATGGAGTTAGAATTCATAACAAATATTAGCTAGTGTGTGCATTAGAAGCTAATGGAATCAACAAACTTGCAAAGTAGGTTTCAGCCTAATTTTTGTAACACTTGAATATCTGGTGCCGCCATTCAATATTTTGCAATAGAAACATAATCAATAGAAACCTAATTAGTAGAAATAACTCAAACATAATGAAAATATAAAAGGTGTAAACTGAATTCTATGCCAGTGTGTGTCACTACACCGTCCCTTCAAAATTTTCATCATTTGCTTGTTGCAAGGGCTTACAGTAACAGTCCATATTTATGTATGTCACGCTGACCCACAGATGTGGGTGATGGATGCCACATTCATGCCCAACTGTCATAAGATAGTGATTGCAAGCACAAGAAGGGATCTGAGGTTCTATGACATAGCTGGAAACCAAATGATAGAAGACTATCACCTCTATGGACTTAACAATGTACCGCACTGCATGGAGTATCACTACAACGAGCAGGTAATTCTAAAAATTTGACCACGTCTTTCAGGACTTAATCATGAGAAAGTATAGGGGCAGCTTTATACTTATCCAAATTAGAACAAACGCAGTGAGCTTCTAAAATAGTTGCTATATGTAAGTATGGGAACAATTGCTTTTTCCTTTCCAAATGGAAAGTTATTGCAAGGAAAGCGGGAAAGACTCCTTTACCACACTACACCAAATCTCAATCGACGGCAACATTATTGAAGATCAATTTATATACATATATTTCAGTGTCACTCGTCTATCCAGTTATAGAGTTGAAATTATAAGAATGAACAACTCGCTTTGCAGAGGATTTGAACTCAGATCTTCTAAGTTTGCAGACCCTGAGCTTATCCATTAGACTACATATCCAGCTATCCATAGTTATTAATAATAGTGAGTATATTCATTACGTTGGTTAAAAGATGCATAGCAACTTTGCATCACACGTAATGATTACCAGCTGGCCTCATGTATCTTATTATAGTAAAGACTACTGAACGCTCGGCGTTGTGCGGGTAATAAAAACAGCTTATATACAGTTGCAGGTAATGTAGTGTAAAGGTGATGTAGTAGGTAAGGTAATGTAGGTGATGTATTGTTTATAAGCAGTGTTTGTTACCTGAGCAGTGCCTGGCATTCACCTAGTATATCTACATTCGTATATAATGAAATACAGCTGTACATATATGAACAAGGCATACGGGTGCTCTGCCTTTTTCTCTCGTACGCTCTTACTTTTATACTCTTGGCTCTGCCCCCTTCCGGGCCATTTCGTCATTTTATCAAAAATCCAGCCATTCGGCCCAAGTCGAGCCGACCCAAGATGAGAGTCAGCCCTGACACAGGATCGGTGGCTCCCACCACATTACCAATAATGATGGCATGCACTTTCTTATTAGCGAGCTGAAGAATACTTTGACTTGAGATATAATATTGCTGCCAATGACTTACTCACAACCATACACTATTCGACACAACAAACTGAATTTGAGCTACAATTTTTAGGTTTGAAATTGTTAAAAAAGACACTTTAAAATAAAGCATTTTTCAATGTGATGCATTTGTTTGACAACCCAAAGCTAGCCCAGATATCACGCTGCAGTCTTCATGATTGTTAGAATTTTTCTACAAACTACATAGTTGTCATTGCTGTAGCCATTATATGAATCATACATGCATTACTTTACACTCCGTTTAATTACAAAACTGTAAAATTCCATATTTATTTTAACCACCATAAAACACCATATTCATGGTGTTTTGTTGTCAAAGAAAGTGACGGTGAAGATGCAGAATTAGGCACTCGTGTCAGCAATGTTAATGACAATTTAATTCTATATTTTTACAAGAAAATTCAAATTAGCTTTATGAAAACCCACATGTTATTAGCATATTCTCACTAAGCTGATCACATTGATTAATGTTAGAGCAATAAGTTCTCTCTTTGCTCAGGACATGAATGGAGAGGCTAAGCTGTTCTGGGGAGATGAGGCTGGTCATATACATATTCTAGAGTTCAAGGCTCCAGTCACTCAGCTGTTTGAGAAAGCTTTCACTAAACAGGCTACAAAGCAGTCTAAGAACAGAATATATATGCATGTGAGTATCTGTGCTGGACTAGTAGTCGTCTTTTCATTTTTTGAATAAAACTTCACATTTATGGCAAATTTATGACAATTAAAACTAAAGACATTTATTATTTGATTTAATATTAAGAAATTATTGCAATGATTTTATTTTATGGCACAAGATGAAGAGCATGGAGAGCGCTTTCCTTTATGGTGATAGATGCTTTAAAAACCAAAAAGATCAGCTTCAAATATTATTACACATTTTGTATAACAGATGTGAAATTATTATTCCTTTATTCTGGTGATTGTTTATTATAAATAAATTTAGTGAAAAAAGAACCGACTGACATTTGCTACAACAAAGGGTGGGTATCAGTTTTGCGCTGGTAGAAATTAGACGCGAACGCTCAGACACCTTGTATCCTGTTCTACTCTCATAGGATCTATGGAAGCATGAGAGGTTTGTACAGCACACAGTTATAGAAGGAGTTCACAAAAATGAACCCATCAAGAAGTTGCAGTATATTTCGCACAATGACCTTATAATTAGTGGAAGCGCGAGCCCAAAGACCTCTGTTGTAATCATTGATAGAAAAGGCAACAAGAAACCCTACACATTCAAACTAGCCAAGGTGAGTATTTCCAAACAGTATCATATCTTTTTAGGTCAACTACTCGTAATTTAGGTCAACTACTCGTAATTTAGGTCAACTACTCGAAATTTAGGTCAACTATATGTAATTTAGGTCAACTATATGTAGTTTAGGTCAACTATATGTAGTTTAGGTCAACTATACGTAATTTAAGGCGACGTCTTATAATTAGGGTCAAGGATTTTTGCAGGTCAAAACAAATACATTTTATATTGACGATAGTCTTAGATCCTGCTCAACACATTACTCTAGTGAGGGCAACTGACTCGACCCGACCTAAACTCAATTGGACAGTATTGTTGCTCATCTAAGGCGTTTATGAATGATGAGTATTATTGTTTTAATTTAAATATGCAGTCATCACTAAACTAACAAACAATACAAGTATTCTGATGGTTGACATGTGCGATCTAAGCAAGCAAGTTTAAATCCATAAAGTTAACAATTATGTAGAGTTTTGTCCATTTATAGTTAGTGGAGCATCTTTAAGTCTTTTTGATGTAAGATTTTTTATTATTGTACCTCGGACATAAGCACAAACATGAATTCTTTGCTATAGAACTTTCTAACAGAAGTGAGGTCAATAATTAGGAGTGTTTGTTCCACAACATATCGAAAGGTTTATTCTGAGATACCTCATTGTCAGAAACTTGCAAACTTTAAGTCACAACACCAACTCAGTTTTATCATCTTACCAAAATAGCCGAGTTCTGTCGGTCAAACAGGGCGTGCAATGCTTCGATCATAGCAAGCAACTAAACCTACTCGTCACTGGAGCTCCAGATCACATGCTGCGTCTATGGAATCCGTATGTGCCAAACAAACCAATCACAGTGCTGGAAGGACACTACTCAGCTATTGTTGACGTGGTTATATATGAATACTTGGAGCAGGTGTTCAGCTACTCTGCAGACGCTGTGAGTCTTTTAAACACTGAAGCTTCATGTTGCATGACCATGTTAGTCTTAAGAAAGAGTTTTGCATGAATTAAATCATACTTGCTCTAATTTTGTAGCAACATAACATATTCTTAGTAGAGTCAAAGGGTCAACTTCTGCTGACCGATGTTCTCTCACAAATTTCATATAGTAAAATTGTAATTATGGAAAAGCCAATGTAACCAAATAATTACTACATTATTACTTATTATTGCTTATTACTCTTAAGCTGTGACTTCAAATATATTTTTTCAAATTTACAATTCGTTTACTAAAGTTATGTCAGTTTTTGGAAGCAGTTCAACTCGAATGTCTAAATGAGGTGGAAACTGACCAGAAGAAAATATAGTTATATATGAGTTATTTATCCAAACCTCATATATCTAAACCTTTCAAGATTTTTCTCTTGATTCAACATTTTTAATATACATGTATATATATATATATATATGATACTGCGGAGTTGTCTTATCGCATTTCAGTAACTTACCCTATGCTTTTTTTATGATCAGATGCTCAAGGTGTGGGACATCAAAGATTACACCTGCCTGCAAACCATCTTGCTGAAGTTTCCTACGAGCCTGAATGGTCACATACCAGAGCATGGCTCCTTTCCCCTTCACCTCAATGCTAGTATTGACTCTCCACACAGTTGTCTCCTCGTTGCCTGCAATGACTACATCGCTAAAATAAAACTAGGGCTTTATCAGAAGCCGGTAGACGACATTCCGAGGACCCATTTATCTCCTCTCTGCGGCGCCATATTCAACCAGTTCTTCCGAGAGGTGAGTGTTTGGTTTACCTCATGAGCTTATCTGGCTTGGCAGAGTTGCATTCCAACCAAATCTTAATTGGCAGCATACGGATAACGGAGTTGTCCAGTGGACAGTTCGCAGATTCAAAGCTATTAAACGGTTTAACTTATACCACAATATGTGAAAGAAAATCACTAGTGAGGTTTGGTTGAACTAAATACTCATAAGTATGTTTAGTTTAAATAAAGTTATTTTTACCTGTTAAAAACTGAAAACATCTTATCTTAAATGCCCAAGTTCAAAAACATGAAACAAAAGATCTGTTAGGAAATTACAGACTTGAGTTGGAAACTCAGCAATTGATATTTGGTATATTAATGTGAACTTAATTTGGTATGTTAATCTTTATAAAGAAAACCATAGTTTCTTAGACGTACACAGTCACAGGGCTCATCATACTTCTGTAGTAAATGTGTGTAAGTGTAGCTCATCAGCATTTGTGTTGTCACGCAGATGCTTTCCGTTTTCAACTAAACCTCCGCTCTTTGGTTCGTACAGCAACCTTGCTGTGCACTAAAATATCTTCATACAATACAATACAATTGTATATTTAAATTGATTTATTATGTTATGGAGCTTCGATCATGTAATATTGTTTGACACATTTGCACTGAAGAAATAATATGGCTAGTAATTACAGTAAAGGTAACTCTTATCAAAGTAACTCAGTAAAGGTAACTCTTATCAAAGTAACTCAGTAAAGGTAACTCTTATCAAAGTAGCTCAGTAAAGGTAACTCTTATCAAAGTAGCTCAGTAAAGGTAACTCTTATCAAAGTAACTCAGTAAAGGTAACTCTTATCAAAGTAACTCAGTAAAGGTAACTCTTATCAAAGTAGCTCAGTAAAGGTAACTCTTATCAAAGTAGCTCAGTAAAGGTAACTCTTATCAAAGTAGCTCAGTAAAGGTAACTCTTATCAAAGTAGCTCAGTAAAGGTAACTCTTATCAAAGTAGCTCAGTAAAGGTAACTATTATCAAAGTAGCTCACTAAAGGTAACTCTTATCAAAGTAACTCAGTAAAGGTAACTCTTATCAAAGTAGCTCAGTAAAGGTAACTCTTATCAAAGTAGCTCAGTAAAGGTAACTCTTATCAAAGTAGCTCAGTAAAGGTAACTCTTATCAAAGTAACTCAGTAAAGGTAACTCTTATCAAAGTAGCTCAGTAAAGGTAACTCTTATCAAAGTAACTCAGTAAAGGTAACTCTTATCAGAAGAGGCTCAATCAATTATTTGTATAATTCTTTAAAATCAGGAAATCAACATATTTACCTATTATTGGCTGAGAATCTCTAAAAATATTTCATATTTGTTCTTCAGGTAATATTTTTCTATATCAGTTGATGTTGTATTTTTGGTTAAACATAATATAATTACAATAATGTTCTGGTGTAACCTACTATCATTGAATGTAAGCCTCAACTATCTCAGACCATCTCTTTTGTACCATTCCAATTATAATAATAGTAATACATCATATAACTAGTGATTATAACAATAGTCTCACTCACTGAACTCCTGTTGGGTGTAGACTGCATGAATCGACTCAGCAAAGAGGAGTTCAAGGTCAGATGCCTTTCGTTGTCAGCATTTGTAGCGTTTCTTAAGAATTGAACCTTAGCCCGCTGTTCACAGGTCATGGAGCTTTGAACTCCGAGACCACCGTTGTTTCTTATGACAAATATATCAAACCGAGTTAAATAATATAATTTCTCGTAAAACAAAACTGCTAAAATAATGGCAAGGAAAGTGATAAAAAATTTGTTATAATGCATAAAATGCCATATTGTCAGTGTACATTTCTACTTCCATCTACTTGGTGTACTTTAAAGAGCTCTTGTAGATAATGATCATCAACATAGAATATTCCATGACTAATTCTATACTTCTACTGTAACCAATTTTGCAAACAGGTAGTGACAGCAGCAGACGACTCCAGCATCATGTGCTGGGACTTTGAAACTGGCAACAAAAATCTTGTTTTCACCAATGCTCACGGAGAGGAAGAAATAACCAGCATGGCATTCGATGGTAACTGGAGACGTCTTATCACCGGAGCGAGAAATGGCACAGTCAAGGTAAAGCTAAAGAGAAAAACTGTGACCACCTGTTCTTGTATTAGGATTATATTATAGTTTGCAGCCTCTAAACAATCATTTATTATAGAGAAAAATAAAGTGAACAACCTCGTTTAGCTTTCAACTCAAGAAGTTGGCTGTCTGCCATCAAATCTCACTCTGCTATAAAGATATAGGAAACATAAAAGGATAATGTATACCAACATAATAGGTAATTAGAGCTAATATAACAGACATGTTGAGATCTGACATATTGACCTAAAAATGTAGCAAACATGACAAGAACGAGTGGACGAAAGGAATTTTCTTGTCATGCGATCACCCTCATAGTATAACTTATTGAAATATTGCGCAAGAAGATTTTTATCACCTCACTGATATTTTTCGGGAGTTTAAAAGACAAATTTTATATTTGAGAGTCATTCAGCTTTAGGCTCTTATTATATCAACCAGTTCAAATCCCGTGCAATGCAATCTTTTTCCTCAACTTCTAACCATGGCTTTGAACAGGCGGATAGACACGGCTCTTATTATAGGAAAGACTAGTCGCATGCTCGGAGTTGTACGGGGATTAAAAACAGTTTATAAACAGTGGCAGGTAATGTAGTTGCCTGCCACTTGCCATTAGACTGGCACATTGCCAATGGCTAATTTGATTAAGCTAGTATCCATATTGTTAAACTACTAACTAGAAATTCCACTGTCATACAGCCCACGACCAAAGTGATATTGGAAAAAGAAAGGGTACTGATGGTTAAGAAATGCAATATTAGCAGTCGAATAGGATAACTGCAATGGTAGCTGTAATGTACTGGGTGTGGGTGTTATTATATACAACGAATAGCAATAATGAAAGGAAAAGATTATATGTTTATATCTCTCCTGCAAAAAGAGAAATGCAATATTGGCCAATATTAGAAGTAAAATGCACTGATATTATTAGAATAACCAAAATTATTTATATAGTAATAATATAAAACAAAAGCACAATTTTTTTTACATTTCAAAATGGCATAGCTAACAATATCACGAAGTTGTGATATTTATATAGATTTTTAGAAAATCTGTACTACGTAGTCATTTTTCCGTAGTCATCCAAACTTATAATTAATTATTGTAATAATCTCGTAAGAAACGTTAAAAAAATATCATCGTCATTTGCTTTACTGACACTGCGTTGGACATCAGTTAGAATGCGAAAGTATTCAAATATGTCGGCAAATAAAATTGAAAATGAAAAAATGGAAATCGGCAAGAATGAAACGATTTCTGTACTCCTATGTTAATTGCCGAAACCTGCGGCAATTCGACAATGCTATAGACTGGTGAAAAGTGCACGTTTTTTTTGGTGTGAAACGCGCAAGACTTTATCGTTCTATTCTCTGTCGCCCGGCGATTCAATTTCCGGTCTTAACTTTTATTAATCCAAGCTTTTCAAGCATTTTGTGGTGACTTTCGTCCAAAAAAATCTGTCTATTTGTGTAGAATCCAATCAGATGGGTTAGTTTTAGGAATTTGCGGTAACCTTTCAAAGGCTTGGTAACATATAGGTTTATATGCGTTTTGTATCATTATTATACTTAAACGACTTTACTGAAAAATAGTTAAATTTGTTGATAGGATTTCGTTGCAAGGGTTTGGTGACGCCTGTTAACGGATAATTTTTCGGGAGTTGTGTGCACATGTGCATTTATCATAATTCTCCCAATCAATCGTTTCACTCTTGTTTGGTCGTGGGATAAGAGCTGTGAAAGCAAAGTTTAGTGGTGTTGCATAACGCAGAGTGCTATGCGTATTTTAACCTGGATAATGATTAATATCGTCCAATGAATCCATTGCATCTCGTGTAGCTTAATCGGTTAGGTTATCATCGCCTGGTGAATGGAAAGTTCCGAGATCAAATCTCCTGCGATACGAGTTTGTCATTGCTAGATACTAATTGCTACAGCTGAACAGGGGGTGGATGACAAACTGAGATTTATATATATAGGTTGAGCAAATGGCATGGAAAGGCAACTCCTCCATACTAATACCAAAGTATCTAAATACAAAGTTTTTGTTCTCATTAGCATTTTGTTTTTAGGTGTGGAATTTTCAGAACGGACACAACTTGCACAAGTTAGAGCCAGTGGATGAGAGTGAGGTAACAGGAGTCCTCTCATTGGTTGAAAAGGAGTTCATGTTGACAGTTGGCTGGAGTCGCAAGATAACCAAATATGATGACTCTGAAGGAGATGTTAGTAACAAAATATTAATAATACAATTGACTTATACACCTGCAGGTATGCCACAGATAGATCATATCTAATACAACTGAATGCTAGAAATCTACCTGTTGACATGTCACAGATATGCTGGGTTAGACAAAATACTGGTAGCTTACTCGCTGTTGTGTGTCACAGATGTACTTAATTTGGCTCACAATTGCTAGTGCCTACCTGGTAACATTTGCAATAAATGTGTCACATTTTATTCAAACAGTTCACAGTTTACCTGTTGACATGTGCCATAAATGTGTCACACTTGACCCACATAAATGCTGATAGCTATGCGATGCAATTCTAGATTTTCAAGTGTTTTTGCTAGAACTTGTATATTGAGGCCGCAGACTCCTGGAAAGGAGGTACTCTACACAAAGATGACATACTTGATTTGGCCTACTGCTCACCAAACCTGCTCGCTACTGCCAGCTTTGACGCTGAGATTCTGGTCTGGACCTTGGAAACAGAGAAACTAATTCTCAGAATTGATGCTACAGGGTGGGTGCTATAGACTAAGTTTCTGGCTGAAGGCTCTGTCATTGGGGTCAGTCACCTGATTTAATAAGCAAAGCGTAAAAGAGGGCTAGTCATAAATTTTCTCATATTAATAGCTGCATAAATGGAGTTGTTAGACATAAGATTTTAGGCTAAGTGACATAGTGATTATTGTTTCAAAGTAACACAGGCTAGGCATTGCATGATGTATTTTGAACTAATTACTAAATTGCAGAATTAGGGAGATCATAATTATGATCCTAGTGACTTCAGGCATTTTTCTAATTAAATATATATATAAGAGGAAAGGCTGTATACTGCAGTTTTCAGCAAGTTTTATTGACTGGTCCTAACTAGATGTGGAGGAAGAGTGACAAGGGTGTGTATCATAGCAGGTGTCAATAAGCCTACATTTTCACTGAAATGTAATATATTTCAGACATAGACTTGTAGGATAGACTTCATGTAAAATTTAAAATAGTCACGGGTGAACATTTCGGCGTTTTTTGTAAGCTTGATTTTTCCTAAATTGCCAAATAATTTTCAAATCACTACTAGCTATTCATGTGTCACTTTGCGATAGCAAGTAACATACTACTACCGTACAGGATGAATTTATTCGCGGAGTTATATTTCGCGAAAATTGTATTTTTATGCATATTCGCGGATGAATTTATTCGCGGCTGAAAACTGCCACTCTCTAGGAAAAGTTAACTCTATTACGTCTAGCAATAGAGTTAACCTTACGCATGCGCGGCTGCGCGCATTGTGCGTTTCGTTTTCTATTTAGCTTACAACTACGGGTGGATCGTACGAAGCTATAAATTCTTTGTTGCGTTCAGAGGTTTTCACGAATATTCACAGATTTGGAGGCCTTAGATGAACCAACAATTTGTGGTAAGTAATGAGTTTTTCACATTTACTAAATTAGTTGAATCTTACTTTGGTTCTTCGGTAAAACGCAATATTCATGTTTTCCATCCCTACCAATTCATTATTTGTTTTAGTGTGAGAGATTTTTCATCATACACGGAAGAACAATGATTGCAAGGGTGGTGTATGTCACGAATCATTCAGGGAAGTCTGGAAATTCAGATAGAAGTGACCGCAGCTACTTACGAGGAGAATATATCTGATTTAAAAAAAAGAGCTAAAACGCCTTTACGAGCACAAATCTTTGGCCAGCCGGCAGAACTTTGCAATAGTAAGCTACGAGGAGAGTTCTGATGATAACTTCCTTACCAGCCATGTAGTTGCAAGAGAATCGCCTTTAACATCTACCCAAGACAGTGACAGCGATGTAGAGCTGCTATTACCAAAATAACTAGTCAGAGAGCGCCATTACACGCTAGTATTCACTTATCAAGAGTATCAGTTTAATTTTATTGCTCTAGACAACCGCAATATAGACTAAACTATTTATATTTACTCCATTCATCGTTTGTAAAATTTTATTTGTACACTCAAGTTTGTAATAAATTATAATATATCTATACATGAAATAAAATATATAATTTAATCATGTTTGCTGCAGCGATATCAAGGAGTTGTTGTCAATGAAGGGGGTCTAGGTTGACTGGTTGCTTCTCTGCCAATATTCCTGCCTTGATGAATATTACTACTTGTCTCTAGTTTTCGTAATCGGAGTAGGTTGTTTTATTCTCAATCTGCAGAAAACACAAAAAAGAAAAAAATCTTAACAAGTGTCAAGGAAGTACAAAAACAATAGCTGAAGTATTTAATGAAAGCGATCAGTTTTTAAACAAAAGAATTAACTAATGCAGTTAATAATGAAAAAACGTATCTGCACTGCACATCAAATACATACCATAATGTCCAGATCAGAATCATGATCGTCCTCAACTTCGGTATTCGAGATTGATGGAATTGATTTCAATGTATAAAGACTAGGAGAGCTTTTTGCGATGATGAAGCCATGCCGAACTACTTATAAAAACCTTGAATAATTTTGTAAAGTTTGCTGCAATGGCAATAAAACTCGAACCCCGGCGAGGATTTTAAAGAAGTTTTGGAACTCGGCTACGTTTAGTACTTCTGCCTAGTGGCTATTTTCGCTATGACGCCGTTCTGCCTATCTTGTCACAACCTTGAATAATTTTGTAAATAAATGTGATGCATTGGCAATGGTGTTAGCTCAAAGCCTAGGTAATGATTTTAAAAATGTTTTGGAACTCACCTACGTTTAGTAGTTATATTAAAAACTAGCCTAGCGACTAGTTTTCAATTTGATGCAGTAGTTATTCTCCCTTGTGATAAAAAATAGAACTAATTATTCACGGAATTTAATAATTCGCGGAGTTGACTGTTCGCGAAATCGCGAATTTTTATATCCATCGGATATTTTCATCCTGTACGGTATGTACATTTTCGCTTCAAAATATTTCAACACTCACACTCAAACAGCGTAGACTAAAAGTTATTAGCTGCATTGTATTGGCTGTTAATGGATATATATGCGCAGATAATCAGTGATATTATAATCTTCAGGATTTAGGCTTTCTGGCGTGCTATTGGTTTTATGAGTTACATGTATGACTGTACTAGACAGAATCTAAGGTACTCACTCTCTACTTAAAGGGAAGGTTTAAAAGTAGTGAGTACAAACTCACCAAAGGTATTCACTGAGACTCGAGCAGTCAGTATACCGTAGATTTGCTTTTGACTGTTTAATAAGTCCAAACTATAAGCTGCCGTTTCAGTCCATTTGAGGCAGCATACAAGTTTGCTTTGCCATGACAAGGGTGCTGTTAGCTCAGAAGCGTGTCAACCATATTTGAGCTTCAAGCGTAGCAGCCCACAGTTTCTCTTGAAACATTTTAGTAACGTTGGCACAAAGCACGCGGGTGGAAATAAACATCGACGACCGAGTACTGTGGATGAACCAAGAAGCAGTCGTCCAAATTCGCGTCATCGACTCAACCAGAAACCAGCTAACGGGTGAGCTACCTACAAGCCGTTTGAATAAAAAATAAAAATTCAATTGTAACTAACGATAAGATCTTTAAACCATTTTAGTAATTTAACAGCTCCCAGATTTTAGTAAATGTTTTATTGTAGAGCAGACAACTCTTTTCTGTTAGCTAACTTACTTGAGTTTAATGGCAATAAATTTTCAAAATTATAATAAGTTATTTTTAGATTTTGCTCACATGTCTGAGCTCCTAGCATTTGGCAATTCTTTCATAATTCATTTGCCGCCATCTGATAGTTTATGCGGTAATGCTGCCTTGCAGAGTAACGGTGCCAGTTGACAAGGTGATATTTCTGAAGCACAGAGTTGACAGCAAGCTGACTGAAGCGGCAACACTCATTTCTTGTCAGGCCGGACAGCTCAAGTGGTGGAGTGTCTTTGGCACAAAGAACCTTTTGGGTTTGTGTTACATCTGAGCTTTATCTTTGTATAACTGTTGCATGAAGTAAACTATGGAGAGGCGAATCAATGTTCTGTGGCAAGAATGCTTAACTCCTAGTGGCGAGACAAGTCCGTAGTAGTACTTTACAGTGATAATGCTAGTTACTTCCTTTGTCAGGTAAGAATTTTAGGTTAACAGATTCTATAACTGGCCATAGAGAAGCAGTTAATAGGTAGTAATCCACAGTCAGTCAGAAAAGTGATAGCCTAAAGGACGTCAGCATTAGCAGGCATTGATCTTTTCTTGATAATGTTCTATTTTTAGTAATTTCATTTGTTCACTCTTTCATATTGTTAGACTGTTATTCTGTTTCCTTGTTTTTGATTTTGGACCGTAAAATATGCCACCAGCTAGCAAAAGAAAGGCTTTTGCAGCCAATGGTCAAAGCAGTGGTGTGATTGATAAAAAACCAAAATGAGAATTTGAAGTTTTCTTGTATTCAAGTATTTTACTGCTACAATAACCTGATGTTAGGATGTGTACTCACTCGTTGGTATTCTGTAAGCCATACTGATACAGTAACCTGATGTTAGGATGTGTACTCACTTGTTGGTATTCTGTAAGCCATACTGTTACAGTAACCTGATGTTAAGATGTGTACTCGCTCGTTAGTATTCTGTAAGCCATACTGTTACAGTAACCTGATGTTAGGATGTGTACTCGCTCGCTCGTTAGTATTCTGTAAGCCATACTGATACAATAACCTGATGTTAGGATGTGTACTCGCTCGTTGGTATTCTGTAAGCCATACTGTTACAGTAACTTGATGTTAGGATGTGTACTCGCTCATTAGTATTCTGTAAGCCATACTGATACAATAACCTGATGTTAAGATGTGTACTCGCTCGTTGGTATTCTGTAAGCTATACTGTTACAATAACCTGATGTTAGGATATGTTGCTTGTTGGTATTCTGTAAGCCAAGCAGCTAAAGTCTTCTGCAATGTTTTCTTCATCTGTTTTACCCTTTTGGTAAAACAGAATCTAAAAAGAAAAGAGGCAGACTAAAATACTTTAAAGGTTGACTTGCAACAAAATTCACATTACAGTTATTTGGTATCAAAAGGTTCACCATGTCTTACTCTGTTGTGTTGTAGGTGCAAAATATGTGGAAATGTGATTACAAGCTCTTAAAAGCTCAAAAATGAACAGTTTAAAAAAATGGCCGTAGGTTGGAATCCCTTTATTTTGATGACGTACTCAACCCAACGGGGTTATTGTTTTGACACGCGATGTTATCAGTTTTCACGTTAAATAAATGCCTCAATATAAAACATTTGGAAGCACTAGTTTATGACAAACACTTCAGGTTTCACCAGGAAGTCCTTATCAAATATAGATGCTTGCTACTTTACAGTTTCGTTACTTTACAGCTACTTACAGAGCTTGGTCTAATCATCTAGTCATAATCTGATCGTGTGACCCATATTTTCCTGACAAACAATTCCTGCAGCAGTTACCGACCATGACAGGTGACCAACAGGCTCTTCATGGTTATCAGAAGATGATATGCACCAGTCGAGCTATAGTTAAAAAATTAAACTGATTTTTAGGCTAGGTTTTGAGATATCAGTGCTTAACGTGACAGCATTACAACGATAATGAAATAGACGCGTAAGGACAATAGACATGGTTTTATCGAATTATTGAAGAAATTTATTGAAGTATATTTGTGAAAATATTTCAACAAATGAGGTTGCACGAAAGTGTAAAAAGAAACACATCGTATTCAACGACGTCACATTTGAGCCGTTTTAAGAGGGATTCCAACCTACTGCATTTTTGTAACGGCTGCGAATAACTGTTCGTTTTTGAGCTTTTAAGAGCTTGTAATCACATTTCCACATATTTTGCACCTACAACACAACAGAGTAAGACATGGTGAACCTTTTGATATAAAATAACTGTAATGTGAATTTTGTTGCAAGTCAACCTTTAAAAACAAAGATATGCATCATACCAAATACATAGGCTATTATTTTTGTACAACACAAAGAAATTTCAACTGACCTCTCTTGGTAGCATTCACCACCAGGTATCTTAGCTGTGAGTGCTCATTTCTAAGCGCCTCTGGGCAGGTAAAGGCTGAAAGTGGTTAATGCATCACATATCATCTTTTGTAGGTGAATTCAGGGGTACAGATTTTCCAAATGAGTCTGTGCTGGCGATGTCATGTGACAAAGAGTGCACAACTCTCATAACAGCTGATACCCAGGGATTTATCTACAGTTGGAATATTAAAGACTACTGTATCAGACCATCAGCAGAGGTATCTTATGTACATGTCACATATTACAGGTTGTACTCATCTCAGACACCTGTTCATACTATACATGTATAGATGAAAATACGTCGCAGACAAAGATTTCGTCTGAACTAGTCAAAGCGCAAATTTTGCTGCTGTGACAAACTGGATGCCGCATTTAATAGTATCAGTAGTATTAATTGTTGATTTTGTATGACTGCTGGACATGGTGACACAAATCAATAATCAATGTTTTAAAAGAGGTGAAATTAACAGATATTAGTTGTATATTGCTGGCTTGTAATTTTGTAGTAATAATATACTTAATAATGATATATACTAACTACAGTATATACATATACATACTAAGATAGTTTTATGTAACAATAATATACATTTTATAATATAATAGTTGTATTAGGGTAAAGCATTGACTAACACACCATTTGAAGTCAGTTTATAGGTGATCAGGGAGTGTAACAACTAACACACTATTGAATGCTTATGCTGAATTGATATACAACAGGTAACAACTGCCTAGCAACCTATTACTGGCTTATAAGTTACATATCGACTATACATCCCCAAAGCAGTGCATCTTCAAATAACACATCTCAACAGCAATCGTCTGGGACAAAAGATTACCATTTTTGTCCCAGATGATTTTAGCGAGAATTTAGATTAATAGTTTCAACAGTCTGTGTAATGTCCATGTCTGGATGATGATGACACGCTGCCTAGCCTATGAATCCTCAGTTTTATGACTCTACTATCTAAATGCTTGACATTGCTCGTGTAATAAAAAGTCTTTGCACAGAAAATTTGTTTTTATTTAGTATATACAACATTTACCATTCTAACTTCTGAATTTCATATCATGAGAAAAAATGTTTTGTGCAGTTTGAATAAACTGAAAAAAGATATAAAACAACTGTAAATGTGTTCAAATGTAAAATCATTAGCAGGTAATGGTGAGATAGTCTGTTTTGCTACAATGGTTACAATGAAGAATGATTTGATACTGATACAATTAATACGAACTGAGAAAACAAAATATAAAGATGACTGTGTTGAATTAATAATAGTAATGACTACGGTATATAAAAAGGTTAATGTTGCAGCAAAAACTCGTTGTATTCAAAGTTTGATGGGCAACACTAGTACCTCTCGATACTGGTTTAAATGTAAAAATTACATATCGGACTGTCTTTGTCTGATACTTTGTCCAATACAATAAGATAATACATTTGTCCAATACAATAAGATGATACAATAAGATAATACAATTGTCCAATACAATAAGATAATACAATACAATAAGATAATACAATTGTCCACGCAAAAAATATTTAGCCTTTAGAGATTTATCAATAAAGTCTTAGAAAAAAACGGAAATAGGAGTGTAATGGCACATGTGAAAAGTACAAATTAAAAAATAGGTAATAATAGAACATTATTTTTTTAAAAACTCCAAACAATTAACAAACCCAAAAAGTAATATTATTTAATAATGAAAAGTTCACATTTAGCGCGTACAATCACATAATTGCTATATACAGCAGGTGTATGGTAAGAGCGATGGCAATGATAAGAATGGCTTTACATTGTGATTATGCGCTTAGTAGTAGACTTAGTAGTAGACTTAGTAGTAGACTTAGTAGTAGACTTAGTAGTAGACTTAGTAGTAGACTTAGTAGTAGACTTAGTAGTAGACTTAGTAGTAGACTTAGTAGTAGACTTAATAGTAGACTTAGTAGTAGACTTAGTAGTAGACTTAGTATTAGACTTAGTAGTAGACTTAGTAGTAGATTTAGTAGTAGACTTAGTAGTAGACTTAGTAGTAGTTCATAACTAGTTCTAGTTCTAGTTCAAGTTCTATAACTGGACAAATGAACGACAGACTGACATTGTAATATATACGTATATATGTATATGTAGATGCGTTTATGTATAATATATACAATATATATGTTTATATATGTTATATATACTATATATTACCGTATATATATGATAATATATATATATAATATTTGTGGATTACCATATATATATGGTAACATATAGTATGTATAATATATATACATAAATGTATATACAGTATAGATATACGTATATATATTAGCCGATTGTCCTGCGTTGCATTGGTATTAAAAACAGCTTATAAACAGTGGCAGGCAAGGTAGTTGCCATTGGCTAATTTGAGTAAGCTAGTATCTGTATTGCTAAACTTACTAATAAGAGCCGTGAGAGCAAGAAATGCAGATTCGCTATGCATATTTTAGCCCAAATAATGACTCATATTGCCTGATGAATCCATTGCATCCAGTGTTAGGTTAGCGTGTCGCCTTTTGAATGGAAAGTTCAGAGATCAAACCTGCTTTACAGATTTTTCATTGCTAGATTTTAGTCACTATAGTTACACACCAAACGACGAAAGACGACGACAAATTTTTGGAAATTCATATGAACTATATAGATATATTACGCGTAAGCTCGCCGTGCTTTTTGAACCATCCGAGCCAAATAGTTGAGATAAACTTGAAGATGTTTGATTTAAAAAGTTGATGATTGAGGCTATACTTGCATTAGTTTTAAACCAATTTTACATCTCGGGATATTTAATAAATCACATACAGTGAAACCCCGGGTTACGGCATCCTTCTTTTACAATTTTTTTGCCTTACCATGTGGAACACAATGTTTTTTCGTCCTTCTATACGGCATTTTTGTCATCATACAACATCGACAAAAATGTCTCTCGCAGTTCAAATTTCGGTCGGTTTGCCGAATACATCTAAATAATGAAGACGCCGATATGCTATACGTCAAAATCCCTCCCACTCCCAAAGACGTATGCCAACATTGAATACATATTTTCTCTCATCTTGTCTATTATCAGCTTGTGACAAAGAGACCAGCGATCCGGCACCTGTGGAGGGCACACGAGCTGACAGTAGTCACTGTTGAATACATCGAACACAAATATGGAGATTTCATTCTATCTTCTTCATCCGACAGGACAGCCCGGCTTTGGTCCTCTGATGGGCACTTTGTTGGTACTTTTGGTCAGGTAAGCATTTACCATTGCAGTAAATTTAAAATTCCAGCTTGTTGTACTCTTCTAGGTGGTTACCTCTATTTATTAATTGTAAAGAACATTAAATAATATATATAATAAACCTTAATTTTTTAATTGAAGATGATTTGGTAGGAGTATTGTTGATGACTAATGTATACTTTTATAATTTGTAGGTCATGACTCATGCATGCCTCTATAACTTGTAGGTCATGACACATGCATACCTCTATAACTTGTAGGTCATGACACATGCATACCTCTATAACTTGTAGGTTATAATTTTTATTACCCACGTATCTGTATACCACACTGTGCCACCACACTTTACTTAGTTCTACTAGACCAGTGGTTCCCAACTATCTTGAAGCTGTGGACCCCTGAGCTCCTTATCTAAAAGTCACGGACCCCTTTATAAACATCATAATATATGGTGTTTATAACAATGCATTGTAAATTGAAATGTTTTATTTGCCATGGACATCGCTGAAGTTGAAGAGGGAGAGAGAAAATTACGTGTTGGCCGGTTACAGGTTCTGTTGTTTTATACTACTGGCGGAAAATCAGGTATTATCCAGCGATTGATGCACATAGGTGATAAAAGTCTGGACCCAAAAACCTAACAAGACAACGTGACCCCGTCGCGAGAATTGCGTTATCCCTGAAACCCAAGATAGCACAATCCTAACAGAGCTCAATCATCAAACCACGCCCATATGATAGCCGTTGCCTATCCTTTTAGGGTTTTATATCATTGATCCAACCACTATAAAACAGAAATAGCTGTAAATAACTAGCTAGAAAAACCAATACTGGCATCAGCCTGTGGACCCCTTTCAAACCTCCTGTAGACCCCTAGGGGTATTGTTACCCTTAGGGGTATTGTTACCCCTAGGGGTCCATGGACCACTAGTTGGGAACCACTGTACTAGACGGAGATACAGCAAAACTTTGCAATTTCTTGTCTAATCCTTTTTTTTAAATTGTTATTTTTGAACTGTCTTTAAACTTTTAGGCAGCGGAATGGAACCTTGCTGATGTCAGTACATGGATTCATCCTCTCACACCATTCTCTGAAGAGTACTTTCTTCAGCAGCTTGACCAATCAGAGAAGCCTGAGAAACAAGAGTTTGAACAAACTGAAGAAGCTGACGCAGAGGATGAAGATGAACAGGAAGAAAAAGATGAAGTCAGCTCCATTGCACCTTTACCAACTTTACCTGCTATTCACCTGGACCGAGCAAAAACCGATGTAATGTATTATGTTAAGAATGGCACAATATAAGGTTCAAGCCCTAGCCATAGCCCTAGCCATACCTACAAAGAGCTGAATAGAGAGCTTAAAGTGATAATATGGCAGCATACCTATCACCATAGTATCACTTTAAAACAAACACAATTCAAACTAAATTTGTGATTTTGTTTTCAACAGTTCATGGTAAGTGTGCAGGCGTTGAAGAAGGTCTTGCATACAGTATTATTAGTTATTTTGCAGTAGTATCAACGTATGCCTTCCCTTTTTTGCTTTATTAACCAGATTTTAAACACATCGAGAGATTTCTTTTGAAAGGCCGTATTGCATTATGGTGTGTAGATGTAGGTTATAGCAAAGCAAAACAATTATTGTTGTATTATTGAAAAATTTTACAAGAAATGTTTTATCACTCGATATTTTATAATTTTTAAATAAAGATTTTATGCTGTTTAAAATAAAGACGGAAAAAATTAAGTCATTGTAAACGATAACTTTTATAAATTTGTACCCAGTTAATATGCATTGTTATTGACAGATAAAGCCAGCACCCAAGTGTCATCATCTGCCAGTTAGAGCTGCCACAGTCAGCGGACATGAGTTGTCTAACCTTACTCCCTGGCTCGAGACAGATTTGCAGATTAAAGAGAAAGCTAAAACATTTCACCAATCACAGCAAGCGCTCAAAGTAAGAAGTTTGATCATTATCTTTCTATTACGTGATAACTCTGTGTGTAGACAGTTAGTTTAAATGAGCTAGGGCTATTCGAATATGCAAATAAGTATCTATAATTCATCCGCATAGGCAGCAGTTATTATAACAATGTATCTAATGTTACTCTTTTTCTACATTGCTATTGTAGTCTATAAAGTTTTTCAAACAAAATCTTTGATATTGAGTTGAGGAAAATCTATGAATTTCATAGCAAGTGCCTAAATTAAGAAAATTTCATGCTAACTTTTTCAAAAATTACCAGCTCAAAAACTTTTGATGTTTCTGTTAGACATCATAGTCTATATGGATAAACCCCACTTTGTCATTGTGTCTCCGTCTCTTAGTCTATGTAAATGCTATACGTTTCGCACCACATCTTTTGGCTGACTTTGTCCAAACGTTACACGCATATACTCCGTGCCTTCGGCGTGGTGACTAAAAATATTTGGTTTATAAACTCTAGTGGGTTCTTGAGAAGCAGAACCTGTGGCTATCTATTAATTTGATGCAAAATTTATGGCTATTCTAATTTCACAATGGGTAACAATATTGGAAATGAGAATTTTAGTTTTCCAGCAAAGGAATCCAGTTTATTTCACAAACCGCTGCACCTGAAAGGACAATCCTACTAGCAATTTTAAATAATATTTTAAGGACAGTTGTTGACTGGGCGTCACAACTGGAATCCAGTCCAATTTTTCCTTGGAGTCACAAGGAAAAAATTGCATTAAGTAAGCTCACATACTCTATACTCAAGCACATCATCAACATGTTGTAGACGATGTTAGGTATGAAGGCGGAGAGTGAGTTGCTGAGGGCCAGGCTGTGCAGGCAACAACGACGCGGCAACTTTGGAAATGTTGACAAAGAACAGACAAACAAGTTTGGAGTACTTTGCTGTCCGTTTCAAGTGTTAGCCACACCTGAAATAAACAACAACCTGCTACCAAAGCATTTGCCAGTCACACAGAGAATGATCCAGAGAGGATACACATCAGCGAGTCTTGATGAAGCTACTCTGAAGACAATGGATCTGTCAATAATAATCGATGAAGATAAGCGAGTGAAGAAATCGCGACCTCGTCTTCCAACAATAAACTCAAGAACCAATACGATGGTGTCTACAAAGCCGTAGTAAGCTAACGACCTTTACTATTGGTTGAGATGCAAAGCTTTCTTATTTATTGGCACTTCCAATGGTGTGAGAAATGAGATTTCAAGATTCCTTATTTTGGACTTCCCCACTTTACATAAATATGTATTTTAGATGTTACAATTGGTTAAAAAAAGCTTCTTAACAATTCAACCTCGTTCCATCCAAATATTTTTGCTCTGTTCACACATATTCGTATAAACAGTTGGATATTTTAATGCTCTGTTGCAGAAACTAACGATATGAATGTATTTATTTTCATAATGGATATACAGAGGAAGGCGTTCTACCCTTCTATGGCGTGCATCAATTTTTGCTCATAATAGTAAACTATTTTCTACAACTTTATTATGTAATAACATAACCGTATACTACAATATAAATTGATTTGAAAAAAGATAAGAATTGAAAAAAGCTCAGACTGCACAAAGAAATTACTAGAGAAACAAAATTGTAACAAACGAAAAAGAGAATGAGATCAGAAAAACTAGACTGTCGGCAAACGGCGATATTGACTGCAGAAACCAAACAAAGAAACGTAAGCATATGCAGGAGAAATTGAACTACTAGATGGGATGTTCTTTTCCTATAAAACATTTCCATAAGAACATACAAAACTCAAATAGGTAACATTAGCATAAGCGACAAAGCAAATACTATCAATCCAAAAACATCAGCTCATAATAGTGAACTCTGATTGGTCAAACTTACTTTTCTGGTATTACATCGTTACAACCATCTACAGTTTGCATTTTGTAAGAACAATACTTCTTGGAAATTGATTACGCCAAGAACCATTTGCTAAAGAGCTTTTGATAGATAGGTTTTTGAAACTAAATAAAATACAAATTTACCAGGAATCAAATGTGATTTTACTTCTATCTCTAGACCCATGGATTGCGCTTGAACACTAATGAGATAACTTATCTCCATCACAAAACTAGTAAAGGTGAGATAACTCTTCCTTTTTTAACCCTGTGCATAAGCGAGTAACTAGACAAGCTAAAGAAATGCCTGAACAGTCTATTAATGGTGAACTAAAAGGTGGATATTGCAACACTATCTGATATTATAAATCAATAGCGCCTAGGCAAGACTGCGCATGATAAAAGCATCTCTGTAAATAACGTAGATAGCTATAATAGCTAGCAAACAAAAATCATCGGAAAATAGACAGTTTTGTCACCGACCAACAAACATGGCGTCAGAAAGATGTTTGCGAAAACAAATAAAATTGTGTGTGGCTAGCGCAAACCAGTAGGCCGAATGGTGTCAACACGCGTCTGAAGGTCATTTATTCGAATGTCCTTGAGATGCAGCAGATGTTCTAGCCTCCGCACTTTGGCTTCTAGAATCTGCAAGCAGAACAAAGACAAGCTAATCGCAGATATCTTTTCACCATGAACCGGATATTGGCAGCATTTCAGTTAGGGTCAACCATAGCTTCAGTTTTAAACTATAACTGCGCTATCTGTACCTTATGTCGGATTAAGTCATATCAGTTTGCTGTACATGTACTCAAAATTTTCCATTGCACCAACTCCTGTTCATAGACCAGCTTGAATAACGACACATTTCGCTGGATCAATGTATCTGTATAAATGTGTTATTCTCATAACGCTATCACATCAATAAAAAAGGAATCAGGGAAAAAAGAAATTATCGGTGTCTACATGCACTATTTTAGAGCTAATCAGGGCGCTAGACCAAGCCAATAGTTACAAAATGAAACCATCACATCCCTCAGGATAGCTTACATAGGTAGATAGAGTGAATCAGCACTTTTGATTAACTATCCATTGAAAGTTCGCAAACCTGCGCCATGCAATAGGCTAAATGTCTGTGTCCACAAGCCATGCAATAGGCTAGATGTCTGTGTCCACAAGGTAAGGGCAGAGTAGTAAGGCGTAATGTGATGATGAGCTGTTATAAAATTCTTGCTGAATGTGAAAGGAAACTCTAAACATTCAGATTTGATAAACTAACCAGACTTTAGGGAACAGTAGATCGATACTAGCTGGTAGCATTTGTCAACCAAAATGTGACACGCAAGCAGTGACGGTACTTCCTTATAACCCAAAAGCCAAGGAGCACATTTCTTTGCTTTCTCTGTTAGGGTGAGCAGCACAGTTTGTCTATTTTGGTACAGGCCAAGAATGGTCCACTATTCTGGTACAAGCCAAGAATGGTCCACTATTCTGGTACAAGCTAAGAATGGTCCACTATTCTGGTACAAGCCAAGAATGGTCCACTATTCTGGTACAAGCCAAGAATGGTCCAGTATTCTGGTACAAGCCAAGAATAGTCCACTATTCTGGTACAAGCCAAGAATGGTCCACTATTCTGGTACAAGCTAAGAATGGTCCACTATTCTGGTACAAGCCATGAATGATCCAGTATTCTGGTACAAGCCAAGAATTGTCCATTATTCTGGTACAAGCTAAGAATGGTCCACTATTCTGGTACAAGCCATGAATGATCCAGTATTCTGGTACAAGCCAAGAATTGTCCACTATTCTGGTACAAGCCAAGAATGGTCCACTATTCTGGTACAAGCTAAGAATGATCCACTATTCTGGTACAAGCTAAGAATGGTCCACTATTTTGGTATGATTTAAGTTTTTGCTTCTTTGCTATGCAGATTAAATGGCGCACATAAAGCAGGGGTGCTCGAAGCGCTACATGTAGCTACGTTAAAATCATTCACGGCTTTAATTTGTACTGTAGTGCACTGCTAGTTGAGTTTGTGATTTAGTAGTGTAACTACCTACTAAATAAGTAAACAGTGAAGGTAATTAAAGCAATTTTGGAGATCATATCTATACGCCTAAAGCTCAGTGTTTGTCGTTCATCTGTTGATCTGTTCGTCTGTCGTGTGTCCAGATCTATGTGCGTAAAGCTCGGTGCTTGTCATTCATCTGTTCGTCTGTCGTGTGTCCAGATCTATGCGTGTAAAGCTCCGTGTTTGTCATTCATCTGTTCGTCTGTCCAGATCTATGCGCGTAAAGCTTGGTGTTTTTCGTTCGTCTGTTGATCTGTTCGTCTGTCCTGTGTCCAGATCTATGTGCGTAAAGCTCGGTGTTTGTCATTCATCTGTTCGTCTGCCCAGATCTATGTGCGTAAAGCTCGGTGCTTGTCGTTCATCTGTTCGTCTGTCGTGTGTCCAAATCTATGCGTGTAAAGCTCCGTGTTTGTCATTCATCTGTTCGTCTGTCCATATCTATACGCCTAAAGCTCGGTGTTTTTCGTTCGTCTGTTGATCTGTTCGTCTGTCCTGTGTCCAGATCTATGTGCGTAAAGCTCGGTGTTTGTCATTCATCTGTTCGTCTGTCCAGATCTATGCGCGTAAAGCTCAGTGTTTTTCGTTCGTCTGTTGATCTGTTCGTCTGTCCTGTGTCCAGATCTATGCGCGCAAAGCTCTGTGTTGTTCGTTCGTCTGTTGATCTGTTCGTCTGTCTTGTGTCCAGATCTATGTGCGTAAAGCTCGGTGTTTGTCATTCATCTGTTCGTCTGTCCAGATCTATGTGCATAAAGCTCGGTGTTTGTCGTTCGTCTGTTGATCTGTTCATCTGTCGTGTGTCCAGTTATAGCGTTAGTTGTAACAACAAAAATATGCTTGGCACTAGATTTGAACTCAGCACTTCCAATTCTGGAGACTGGCATTAACCCATTAAGCCACACGAGCGACAACGCTACTACTTGTGATACGATGGGTTAATCGTGCTCACAGTCATTATATCAGTTAGAATACGCATAACAAGGTTGTGTGATGCATAACCTCACTGAGCTGGCTTCGTGGCTTTTATTATAGTAAGTTGAACAATAAATTAGCTGAAATTTAACAATATACCATGTTTTCTCAAATTAGCCAATTTGCTAATTTGAGAAGACATGGTAAAACAGCCAATGGCAACTTCATTACTTGCCAATGTTTATAAGCTGTTTTTATTATACAAGTATTTCTATATATTTTTATATGTAATATTATATTAATTATTTATATAGTTGCATAGCTACAACTACAATTTTAAAATATTACTATATATTGTTACCTGTATGGTTTCATCACGTGATAAACACTCTTGAATTTTCTCTTCCAGTTGTATTTTGGGAACATAGCCAGGTGGTACTGTCCCTAGCGGCGAGGGTCGCGGCAGTGCTCCCCTAATAGCTCTACAACAGATGTAGAAGTTGCTTTCCGAAATACATACAATTTTTTAAAAACGTGAAAGTTAAAATGTTTTAGTTTTATTTAAATGTTAGGAACTGCTACAAAGAGATATATGAATCACAGCAACAGAGACATTTTTAAATTATAAGAACCCAACCTACAAAATAATGGAAATTTTTAAAAACACAAACTATGAAATAATGGAGAACCATAGGAACCTCAAATCAAAATTGAGAAAAAAATGGATGAGAATCACAAGAAGGATAGAGTCAGACGAGGAAGGGGAATCATACGAACACTCAACTATGAAGAGGCAGATGAATCGTAAGGGTCTCAGCTAAAAACTATGAGATCATATACCCAAGAAAACTTCTGTGATGTAATGACTGGGAAGTATATGTAACCATGTTGTATAGCCTAAATTATTGAAAAAGTACATGGGTAAAAGCACATCCCGCCTAAAATTGAATAGATACAGACTTCACGACCTTGAGAACAAGGTAGAAGTTCTGCATGCTCAAAATGTTTGAAGGATCATTTGCTATATGTAATATTAGATAACCATGTCTAACGGCTTTACATTTACACAGAAAACTCTCATGAGGGTATGTGATACTTTTATGACTCGCTCTATCAACTTCCTGTTGGTTGTTGGCTTGTTCTTTAAATACAATGTGTACAACAACTGCCACAAACCAAAGACGACTATAGTCTAAAAACATAGCTGAGGTATCAGCTTAACCGAACAATCAGTCATGAGCTGGTCTGTATTAAACTGTAGTCACCCTCGAGACTGTGTGTCTTACGATCTATGTAAGTTCTAACGAACACTATCAATAAACTATGAGAGTTTTGAGCTTACTTTGGCTGAGTTTCTTGGACATCTTTCTTAGCTTGACTGGCTCTCGGAGTTGTTTCTGATAAACAAGAACAACAAAGGAGGTTACTAAAGACATGTCACTAAAACATAATAAACAGACATAATAAATAGACAAGAGCAGAGTGAAATCGTCAATATAACCAATCAATCGTCAATCATTTCTATTCATTTGAATCCTGAATGAAAATTATTTTCACAAGCAGCAGTAAATGGTTTACAGATTTTCAAACTGATTCAACTCATTTCAAACTACCTACTATATATATATATATATATATATATATATATATATATATATATATATATATATATATATATATATATATATATATATATATATATATACTAGCTGTGCCACCCGGCGTTGCCCGTGTAATAGAAGAGTATTTGGACAGAGAATTGATTTGTATTTAACATATAACAAAATTTGCCATTCTGCCATTCTAACTTTCAAACTACATAATATGTAGTTTGAAAGTTAATTTTTATGCTTAGTCAAATTTTAACAAATTTCTTACCAAACTTATATATATATATTATTTATTAATATATATATATATATTAATTATCATGAGAAAAGTTTTTTGTCTAATAAACAATGAGAAGTAGTGAGAGTTTTGCTATTAGCCAGTTTAATAATGTGAGCGAACAGCTCGTGACGTTATGCTATGACCGGCGTCATACTCAAAGCAGTTAGGTTTTGCTCTGATATAATGACTTATATTGGCAGGCTAGCAATTCGACTTCCGTAGTCTAGTCAAGCCATCAGACTGGTGAACGGCTTGGTCCGAGATCGAATCCTCTTCAGTACGGAATATTTATTCCAAGATTTAAAGAACTATAGCCAGATTTCTGATGATGACACACGGACAGACTTTGAGAAATATATATATAATATAGCAGACTTTGAGAAATATATATATAATATAGATATAGATACATATATAATAAAGTATAGGCCAAAAGTCAGCATAAAGTGCTCGATACTAAAGTAGAGCTTACTATAAATTTGGTAAGAAATTTATTAAAATTTGACTAAGCATAAAAATTATTAAAAGTTTCATATTACACAAAAGGTGTGTAACACTCATCAGATAAAATGCTTAGTGAGGACTATACACAAAATTCTGCATTAGCTGGTAAACTGAATTAAAATATGTGTGTAATAAAATTGTGTATAATACCTGAGCTTTCATTTCAGTTTACCAGCTAATGCAGAATTTTGTGTATAGTCCTCACTAAGCATTTTATATGATGAGTGTTACACACCTTTTGTGTAATATGAAACTTTTAATAATTTTTATGCTTAGTCAAATTTTAATAAATTTCTTACCAAACTTATATATATATTATTTATTAATATATATATTAATTATTAATATATATATTATTTATTAATATATATAGGCCTATATTATTGATTAATATATATATATTGTAGTGTAAATATATACATGTATATATATTTTTTAAATATATATATATCATTTTTAATATATATTTTAGTGTTGGACAAGGAGAACAAGAGGGCTACTATAATAGATATAGCAGTACCCAATCACTATAACATTGTCAAGAAATGGAAGAATTGGAAAAAATATCTCCCACACGGAGAAAGGAGATTGCAAAGTGCTGGCATGTAAGAACAACTGACGAAATGTCTTATCTAAGCAATTAGAGAAGATCAAGACAAGGAGGACCTGGCCATGGCAGAACTCTCAACTAACTAATGATATTGCTTGGTTGCATGAAAAACAAAATAGAGCTGCTCAAGGAGCAGAAGTGAAAACGTAAGCTCTCTGCCAATCCACCATAATCAAAATCACTGAGACAAGAGATGTTAAACATCGTATATTGTGTAAGTATATGCATATTTCATAGCCGTATAACTAACAATGTCATGCTGCCGCAGCGGATAGTTTGTTCCAGGTGCTTTATTGAACTTGAGATGAATTATTAACAGAAGAGTCTTTGCCTTAGAAACAAGTGTAAGGTTTTTTAGGAGAACATAGCTTGAATCCCAAGGCCACTGCTGATTATTCATAAGCAAGCCTGACAACCGGTATGGTAAATACAGAGAAGTATTCCATCAGCTTATAACGATGTGAAGTTGCTTGCGCCACATACAGTCAGCTTATGGAAACTCGGCTTATCATCTAGAGAGTTGATTGTATTCTTGACTTATCCAGTATCCATCGGAACTTCATCATCTGATTCTCCTTGATGCCATCCTCATTTGCGCTTTTTCTATTGTCCACTACTCCTCACCGTTGAGAGTAAAAAGCAGTAGTCATACTCTATTAGTTGTCTGTAGGAACTCTGTAGCCCAGAAAATAAATTGCACACCAATCGCGCTATTAGCAAACCGTGATGGCTGCGAATCACTCGAGTACGAATGCCCACCCAAGAGTGCCCACCCAAGAAAGTATCTTATGTAGATCCTTCTCATGGCACTGTTAGCTGAGAGTCACTGTTAGCTGAGTGTCACTGTTAGCCGAGTGTCACTGTTAGCTGAGTGTCGCGGTTAGCTGAGTGTCACTGTTAGCTAAGTGTGGCTGTTAGCTGAGTGTCACTTTTAGATAAGTGTCACTGTTAGCTGAGAGTCACTGTTAGCTGAGTGTCACCGTTAGCTGAGTGTCACCGTTAGCTGAGTGTCACCGTTAGCTGAGTGTCACCGTTAGCTGAGTGTCACTATTAGCTGAGCGTCACTGTTAGCTGAGCGTCACTGTTAACTGAGCGTCACTGTTAGCTGAGCGTCACTGTTAGCTGAGCGTCACTGTTAGCTGAGCGTCACTGTTTGCTGAGCGTCGCGGTTTGCCGAGTGTCACTGTTAGCCGAGTGTCACTGTTAGCCGAGTGTCACTGTTAGCCGAGTGTCACTGTTAGCCGAGTGTCACTGTTAGTCGAGTGTCACTGTTAGCCGAGTGTCACTGTTAGCCGAGTGTCAATACCTGGTTAGCAACATGACCCTACCCTCTGTCGTTCTTGCTGTCAATGATGAGCATATCTGCCGGGGTGCATAAGCCGATGAATTCATTTATTTACAAACCTGGATCATATACATCACATAAACTATTTCATTACCCACATGAGAACTTTTACAATATTTTGCAATGTTAATTTATAACCATGCTCATTGAAAACACATATATAAGCCCTTTTTTGAGAGGCCACAATTATAACTGCTTTATCCATATAATAGTGATCGCTAATTTAATCGTTAGCATTGTCAATAAAAGACAATCAAATGCATACACTGGATCAACCGTTGTGAGTGGAAGTGCAAAACCAAATCATCATGTGTGTTCATTTTATGATGCCCAAGCGCAGAATGAGACATGGTGCCAGTAGCCATCACAGATACAGCCAAAAGACTGCATAGACTGTAAAAACCTAAGGTCAGATATGGTCCCATAAACTCTATGGTATGTCTTAGTGGCTTAGGAGACGTAAGAGAACCAGCAGTAACTGAACAAGTAAAAAGAAAGGCTTGTAATACATGAATTTTAGTTTTATTTAAAAATCTGCTAAATCCTCAAAGATATAATTACACGACGGCCTATGGTCCAACAATAGTGTTACAATGGAGTGTAAAAACAACATGAATAATACAGATCACACAGAAATTAAACCGTGTGAAAACAAGACAAAAAGTGACACAATAGACAAAGATATTGACACAAAAGCAAATACTGCGCAGTAGAAGCGCATACCAGCGACTAGCGAGAAACAAGGGAGACAAGCTAGTTTACAGAATGTACTGCAGATATTGATATCTACAAACACTGAGCTGTTAACCAACTACTAAAACAGGAAATAGATAAGCTATTGCGTTAGACTTGGTGGATGGAAGGGGAGAAACGCTGCAATGGTAAGAAGAGAGTCTACCACACCTCATCCATAAACAACTAGAATCTTATACTGACCATAATCTGTTACAAATCTGTTGTCATTCACTAGAATGACCCTAGCTACAGGAAACAGAATGGATTATCTCTGAAATTGTGAATTTTATATATTACATTGTATATAGAAATCTAAATCAAAGACTCAATGATATAAGTTCGAATTTGCTTAATATTGTTTTTACGATTAAAAACCTAAAAACAGAATTAATGGTTTATCATGCTTTTGATAATGGAAAGGTATAATTATTCTGTACAAAATACTTATGATTTTATAAAAATAGTAAAGAAAAAGCGGATACAATCGACGACTCAGCCATCACACTCAACTAGTGGAGAATGAGAACAGATATTAAAGTTATTGAGAGATAATCAATTATTTCTGGAGACAAAACTTTAATAAAGGCCTTTTATCTCAAGTCGAATAAAGTTCAATATATCCTATGTAAGGATGCTAGCTGTATGTAGCTTGAAATGTGGGAGCCTAAAAAAGCATCGTCTCTAAAATCTTCAAGAACAATGGCAACGAGACAGACAAATTTTGCAGTGTTTAATTCTTGATTGACTCGGAAAGTAACCACACTTTGGGCTCCACCCATAGTGTTTGTGTTTACCTTGCTTGTACTGGTCGGCTTCTGGCTGCTCGTTCTGCTGTTTGTGCTTTTCCCACATAATTGTGTCTATCTTGGTTCTCAGCATCAATAACACCCTTTCTATCACAAACGGCTTGCAGTTGACGACCTGCTTGATGACATCATCAGCCAGCTCAAAATGTAATTTCTTGAATACTTTCCTGCAAACAGTCGTTTCTCTACATGGTTTGGTGTGCAGTAAAAAAAGTAGAATAAAAATAGGCGACAGAAATAAAAACAATTCAAGCATTGATGGACTATTTTATGAAAACACTAACCATACGAAAAAGTTAAAAAAAACATTCCGTCATCCATGTCTTTCCATCTGAGTCAGACTATCATTTAGCGAAGATGCACATCTGCCTATCGGTTTCTTCCAGTTTCATTGACACTCAATAAATTTTTCATCCATTCGGAAATAAATTATTAAGTGAGCAATTTAAAAATAACAAGAATGATTATGTGTTTCGATGGTTGTTTTTGTGTTGCAACAAGTTTATATCATCACTGCAGTTTATATCATCAATGCAGTTTATATCATCACTGCAGTTTATATCATCACTACAGTTTATATCATCACTGCAGTTTATATCATCACTACAGGTTATATCATCACTGCAGTTTATATCATCACTACAGTTTATATCATCACTGCAGTTTATATCATCACTGCAGTTAATATCATCACTAAAGTTTATATCATCACTGCAGTTTATATCATCACTACAGTTTATATCATCACTGCAGTTTATATCATCACTGCAGTTTATATCATCACCGCAGTTTATATCATCACTGCAGTTTATATCATCACTACAGTTTATATCATCACTGCAGTTTATATCATCACTGCAGTTTATATCATCTGATAAACATCATCACTGCAGTTTATATCATCACTAAAGTTTATATCATCACTGCAGTTTATATCATCACTACAGTTTATATCATCACTGCAGTTTATATCATCACTACAGTTTATATCATCACTGCAGTTTATATCATCACTGCAGTTTATATCATCTGATAAACATCATCACTGCAGTTTATATCATCACTAAAGTTTATATCATCACTGCAGTTTATATCATCACTAAAGTTTATATCATCACTGCAGTTTATATCATCACTAAAGTTTATATCATCACTGCAGTTTATATCATCTGATAAACATCATCAATGCAGTTTATATCATCACTAAAGTTTATATCATCACTGCAGTTTATATCATCAATGCAGTTTATATCATCACTAAAGTTTATATCATCACCGCAGTTTATATCATCACTACAGTTTATATCATCACTGCAGTTTATATCATCACTGCAGTTTATATCATCTGATAAACATCTTCACTGCAGTTTATATCATCTCATAGGATCACTCATTAGGAAGTATAAACATTTTTTTGAAAAGTGAAAAATTTTATTTCCATGTTCACTTAATATCAATAGTTCTAAGTACTTGCCAAAGCCTTGACACTTGATATACTTGCAGTTTAATGGGAACTGCTTTAAAGCAAGGTATAAGTTCTTTCAACCAATTGTATTCATTACTGAGTTTGATTTGATCTTAGCTTTGTTTCCTCAACCAATGCTGACGAAAGCAAATAAGGCCATTTGGAAAATAAATAAATAACGTAGGAGTTCCAAACTCAATAGTATTGAAAAATTGATTATCGATGCTATTGATATTGGCTCAATATCAATCTTAAACAATAGCGAGCAATACAATCATTACTTGACCGAAACCTTTCCAGTAAGTTCTAGATCTAACTTATGCATAAATTATAATAGTGTTGATGTTCAGTAAAAACTTCATATATAAAGTACAGAGTATAAGATCACTCAATAGTGAAAATGCAGCATAACTAGCTACGAAGCAGTAGTTTTGAATCATCAAAATAGATACCTAACATAAAAAGTGTCATCTGTTCATGTCTGAGAGTAGTTACTTGTAACATTACTTTACGTATGTAGTTTGAAAAGTGAGCGAAGAATCTAAATCTATTCCTCATACTATTTTAATTAATTTAATCAAACTAGATAAACTGCCAGTTGTATATTTCATTGCAATTACTTTCATTAATGTTATTCATATAATTACGAGTATATCAACTATAGTTATAATAGTTAAAATACTGGCTGCTAGCAAGTTATTTCAGGATTCTCACAAAAATTTCAATAAACTTGAAGGATGCTAAAAACCAAAAGACAATGCATCAAAATAGCAAGTTTTCAGATGCATACATGTTGCATGAACATCGTTACATAAACCTTTACCTGTTGAGAACATTCCAATTTTCCATTTTCAGTTTTGTTCCAGTAGCAGGAGGATAGTTGTGAAGCTCGACTAGCTTGGGAAAATAATTGGCAATCAGTTCAGCCACGAGCACTAAAATATTGCATTGAATTTATAATTTCATCTGATTACAAAGCAGCAAACATAATCTTGCACTTTTCATTTGAACAACCTTTTACCAAAAAAGACTCTCACCACCATCAGAAAAGTCTCTTGTTAAATTCTTTTTTGGTCTTGACAGTGCAATCTGATCTACCCACGCGTACAATTCCTGCAGCACTGCGTCATCTATCTCATCGGCAAAAGAGGTTGACGTACTTTGAGGTGGTCTCGCCATGTTCCAAAAGGCTTTAGCAAGCTATATAATGCTTAATCCAAATACTGCAAAGTAAATATATATCAATATACTTGACAAATCTGTATATCAGATTACTGGTGTACATTTAAAACGACACATTATTGTAATGCATATCATATATTAGCTTTTAGTACTATTATTATGGAATTGCTAAACTCAGCTATTTTTAATAGCCATATGCATCAAGCTATCCTGAGATCAGCGTAGTAAAATACAAGCCAGCTTTCATGAAAAGCCAATGGACTATCATATAACACTGAATATAAGGATATGTAAGACAGTGTATAACAGGATGGGTAAAAATATGTAACAAAAGAAGATACCCTAGTGACAGAAGAACAAAGAACACAAGATACGGACTGCGAGCGGCAAAACTACAAGACTGAGTGTTACGCTCTTGATTATCATTAAGAAAGGCGTAGTAACATTAACTCATATCTGTGCAGCTTTAGATTACGTAATACAGAGCCATACTCATTCACCAGTCACTTTGCTTGCAGCAATTATTAGTTGTGCATGAGAGCTAATACTCATTCGGTATTAAATAACTTGTAGCCAGAACCTACTTGCAAGCAGATAGTTAGCGCTGACCTCCACAACATTGGTGGCAGCAGTGGGATATCTGTAATTCTGTTGCTATTGAAATTTTAGCTGTACACGCAACCTAGTAATTGTTAAACAGCTCTCTGGAAAGAGATGGCTCAAGGAGGGACCCCAAAATGTCTACTAATCCATTCCTGCTGATGAGTAACCTATTCTTGGACGTGACTAATCCATTTACTGATACTGCTGAGAAACAGCCTAAACAGGTCATGCACTCCGATACGTCAGTGCACATCAGTACACATCGATGGGGCAACCTTCATTGATGATATGTACCAAAAATATGTGCTGGAACTGCAGGACAGACAGGCTGCCAGCAATTGCATATAGTCTCCAGCAGACGATGAATTATCTGGGTGTCAACCAGTGCGACCACCAAGAGATTTTCCTAACGTTACCCAAAAAGATAGTTTGAACAGTGTTAGCTGCGAGACTGCAGAAACCTACACTGACTGCGATGAGATGAACCTAGCTTCTGTGTTACGTTTAATTTCACTAGAAATGGCAAAACCGACCAAGCTGATAAAAGATCAGTCTGCCAGAATTGCTGCTCCGGAGCAAAAGAGACAAAGCGATAAAAAACCAATGGAAAATCTCGAAAAGTGAAACGTTGTTTTCGATGCGGAGACTACTCCCATCTAATAAAAAATTGTACGGTACCAAAGAAAAGGTCACAGCCATCCATAAGCTCTAATCAAGAAAAATCACAAACATTCGCTCCTAAGATTATGAGTAAATTGGTTGAACTGTGTCCTATACCAGTTACAACAAATCGGGAAAAACCCTGCAAAAGAACAAGAACAAGGGTAAGCCATGCGGACAATACTGCCACAACCTTGACGCCCGATGGTCCAGGAATGCAGGAGCAGCTGCATGTTGGTTCAGATAAACGGCTTCAATTTGCATCAGCAAAGCAGGTTGGCGCTAAACAAGAGCAATGCCAGTCAAGGCTCCCACATTGCAAAAGACACCCACGAAATCATGCTGGGCACAACTCTTACGGCAACAGTAGGCCGTTCGCAGCGAAGATACAGCATTGTGGAGCAACCAGTAACTCTCGCAAGCATTGAACTGCTAGCACAGCTGTTAGCAGCAGATTGTATTCGAGTAGCAAAGCTAATCATGCACCTGCAGCAGCCTATCAGCTGCATGCTAAAAAAATGCAAAGCAACCACATGACTACAAAAATACACTGGAATCTTGCCTTGATGAAGTTGTCCAAGAAAAGAATGAAATTCAACACCACTACATAAAGCTGCTTCTCAAATATGATGACCTGAAGTATCACTTCGACTCAGGCCAAAAGAACACTCTAAGTTACACTACTTAAATCCATAATTGCCTTCTAGACACCGGTAAGCTAATATTTGAATACTGGCAGCGCATCTAGGGGTGGAGTATGTTATGGATTTGCTAAACTCAGCTATTTCTAATAACCATATGCATCAAGCTATCCTGGGATTAGTGTAGTAATATGGAAGCCAGCTTTTATAAAAAGCCAGTGGACTATCACATAACTCTGTATATAAGGATATGTAAGACAGTGTATAACAGGATGGGTAAGAATATGTAACAAAAGAAGATACCCTAGTGACAGAAGAACAAAGAACACAAGATACGGACTGCGAGTGGCGAAACTACAAGACTGAGTGTTACGTTCTTGATTATCATTAAGAACGGCGTAGTAACATTAACTCATCTCTGTGCAGCTTGAGCTTGCATAATAAAGAACCATACTCATTCACCAGTCACCTTGCTTGCAACAATTATAGTTGTGCATGAGAGCTAATACTCATAAGGTATAAGACAACTTGTAACCAGAACCCACTCAGGCCTGCCAACTCTTATGCATTGGGCGTGAGACTCACGCAATCACACAAAAGAAAAAGTGAAAACGAGTGAGAAATGCGTGAGATTTTTGCCCCAATTTCCCCAATTTTATATATACTACCATTGATGCATCAATTGCCCCAAAACCAAATCTCAAACATTGCCCCACTCTTGGGTTGGCAGGCCTGAACCCACTTGCAAGTGGATAGTCAGCGCTGACTTCCACAACACTATTCTCGTGATTTAAAAAATTTCATAAATTTCGCATCAGTCTAAATAAATTTAATTGACTGCTTAACTGTCGGTGCTCTTTTGTTTTCAAAACTTCGTAAATTTGCAAATAATCTAAGCAATGATATAAAATCCCCCCCATGTTGGGGTTTATGTCATTGATCCAAGACTAATTGGTGAAAACGTTAAGCATTTAGTGACCATAATTTTAATTATTTTTTTCTATTTAATGTTAACGTTATCAAAAAGTATTAATTTTGGCTTTGTTAACTATGAACTAGACAGATGAAAACAGCATGTCTAGTAATAGGTATTCCATAAAAAGCCGTAGCACAATCGCACAACAAATGAATTATCTAAACAATTTTAGGCTCTTTAAACAACACAGTTTTCGTACTTAATTTGAATAATTATATTACACGAGTAATTTCTGAATGTTATCGCTTTAAAACTACACGAATGTTCCAACAAATGTACTGCTTAAAGAAATTGCGACCGATTAAAAGTGAAGAACATGGCAACGCAACAACACCCCGTTAAAGCGTAACAATTTGTTAGCAAAGATTCTTCATAACGCGGAGGTGGTAAGCCGACGCCTCGATAGGTTGTTGCAAAATTGTTCTCGGTTTTCGATCAAACTGACGTCTTCCGTACTTCACCAAGACGAACCATGCAGTTATGAAATTGTTTCCCAATGTTTCCGTTTAAGATCGACTGTGGTTTTTGTAACTTTCTAGTTGCGTCTACATGATTCATCAGTTACTTAGTTTGACCAAAATAAGCCGTGATCGCTTACTATAGGTGTGACGCTGCTTTGTAAATTTCTACTAACGATGAACTATTATACGTACAAATGTCTCGGTTTTTTTGTAGTTTAGGGCTAGTAGTTCATTCAGCAACTACGACGGTATTAATCCTTTTGAACTTTTTTTCCGGAAAACAAAACGAATAAATTCTGATGAAAAGCTTCTTTGAAAATTCAGTCTTCTGGATATTATTCATTGTTATGAAGATTGAGCTTTTAAACGTTTTATCTCTCAGTGGTTTTCACTAGTTTTAGTATTTCGCTAATATATTTGTTAAATAGTATGGACTCATTTTAACCGCAGACGTTTTTGGTTGAAAATTATGGTTAGCCCAAAATTAAAGCAGTATTGTTTTTGTTTAGTGTCTTGTGTAGATCGTTTGTGTGTTTACATTCTAGGATATGTGTGACCATGAATTGAACATTTATAAGTTTTGGGTTAACAATATTGGCTAGTTTCTCCAGGACTTGGGATTTTCAGAAAAGGCTGGCCTAGTCGAACTGTTAACTGCTTTAGATTTACTTTGCTTTGCTGGATCACCTCAACACTGTTAAAATCTGAAATGATTTCTCAAACTTTGGTTCATACTCATAACGTATCACAGAAAATTGGTTCCATTTGGCCTTTTCACTAGTTAGTAAGAAGTATTCAACATTTGTTGGTGCTACTAGCTACCTAAAGAAATAGTTAGTAATTATTTAACCTTTGTGAGCATACTTTTGTCATTTAATTCAAGGAAAATAATGCTGAATTTTGCAAAAAATTATCCTTGTCTTTAAAATATTTCCCTTTCATCATAGTTCTATCTGCCCTTACAATATTGAGTTTCCAGTCAAAAATCTACAATGCGTCATATTATCACACTCTTACAATGTGATCTGTCAAAAGACTTGGTATACACAAGTCGTGCAATTATAGGTTTAACTTGTCCCAGGTAGAAGTTTGCACAAACACCATTCTCCCTATGTTGGCGTTGAGCGTTGTAAAAGTTAGAAGAAACTAAAATTTGCGGACTTAACTGCGGCATGGTATTTTTTATCGAGTCAGTTATGGAGGCATTTGCACTAGGCTTTAGTATGAGTCGTCATTCAAATAATCAAATTAGTAACTTATACGGTATAGCTTTGGATATACTCTCTTATTTTTATTCCAGGCTAGTTTGCATTTGTTATTACACTTCTTTCAATCTTGGCAATGTTGATGGTAGTTCTAGCCAATGTATGAGTCAAGCAAAATTTGGAATTTTCATTCTAGGTCGCATTCGTTATGATTTTTTTCATCAACTGTCAATTTAGTCTAATTACTTTTACAGGAAAAATCAAATATAGGTCTTATTACAGCATTTAATTTTTTGATAACTATTTAAGGCAGGTATTTATAGCTGCAATTCTTTAGTTCTCTGTGATAACAAGACAGACGCACACAAAACCAACTGCTTTTGTGGATACAGTGGGACACAAAGTTTTAATATTTGTAGACACCTTGTCATATAATATATGTCAGCACATACAACAGTAAGAACGGTCTGTTATTTGATAGTTATACATATTATAACAAGTCATACAAACATGTATACATAACAGCGTAATATAAGTATGTAAAATCAGTGTTCCTTTATTACTCTGCATGAGACAGCAGCTGTAATGGAGTTTACTCACCATTGTGAAAGGTGGCAATCATTTTCTTTACAGGCGATCGTTCAAGCCACATTCTTGTGCTAGAGGAAGATTTGAGCACGTCATGGCAGCTGGTAACAAATTCTAGCTTTACTGACTACTGCATAGCTCTAGCTGTCTTAGTTTACTCGCAGTGTGTATTGTTTTGAATGGATGTTTTGCAAACCTCCGGCATGCATGATGCATTTAATCGAGTTGGACCTCTCAATGACTCTTTGTTGTACATTAAAATGGAATTACCATAAAACCTCTAATTGAATGCCACCCTTTATTCGAACGCCACCTCCATTTGACCGCTCTTCTATTTGACCGCCACTTTAACTATCTTTATGAACCCATAATATCAAGTGATCAGTAGAAAAGTGTCCACAGAACGTATTAATAATGAATCGTTCAAATTAATAACAATCAATTCTCTCGTTGTCCATCTCCAGAGATTTTCACTTTTTTTGTTAAAACTTTGAAAGCAACACCATAGAAATAGTTAATAACTGTCTTAGGCTAATAGTGGTTTCTGCTTAATGCGGTCTTGATACTTCGTACTGCACATAAAAAATGGTTTAAACTTATGATGGTAGATGAACTTTGAAAGCAGCACCATAGAAATAATTAATACAATGTAACTGTCTCAGGCTAATAGTAGTTCCTTGTTTAACCCAGCCTTAATTAATACTTCAATGTACATATATAAAAAAATGGTTTGCAAGTTTTGGGCCAAAGGTTACGTTTAGCGAGCAAAACTTTTACACGTTGCATTAGTGCTAAATGCAACGCGTAAAAGTTTTGCTCTGCCAAAAATTGTTTGGACGGTAAGGTCGACTAGTTCAGCAATGCAGAAGAAGAGTTGAAATCAGATGACATTGTGGAAGGTATTGAACAACCAGAAGATGTTCATGCAATCGAAAGCAACAATCAGAACGCAGTTATCCCAACAAACGATGCAAATATTTTTGTTTTAAAAACATTAATTTTTGTTTTGCATGTAATATAAGTATGGTTCATTTATGTCATTTGTTCATGAGCATATATTTGTAGCATTTGATGGATTATCATTATATAACTAACAAATTTGCAGATTTATAGCATATTATCTAATAGCATCATTGCGGTGATCTGATCTTCCAATTGATCGACGCTCGTAACTCCTTTTCTATTGCACATAAAAAATTAGTTTTTGCTGCAAACTGTAGCAAACATATCAATGAGTGCAACGAGCTTTCAGGTAGCATTGGTAAATATAGATATAAAATAACTAGAAATTCCACTGTCATACAGCCCACGGCCAAAGTGATATTGGAAAAAAGAAAGGGTACTGATCATTGAGAAATGCAATATTAGCAGTCAAATAGGATAACTGCAATGGTAGCTGTAATGTACTAGGTGTGGGTGTTATTATATACAACAAATAGCAATAATGAAAGGAAAAGATTATATGTTTATATCTCTCCTCCTGCAAAAAGAGAAATGCAATATTGGCCAATATTAGAAGTAAAATGCACTGATATTATTAGAATAACCAATATTATTAATATAGTAATAATATAAAACCAATGCACAATTTTGTTTACATTTCAAAACGTCATAACTAACAATATCACGAAGTTGTGATATTTATATAGATTTTTAGAAAATCTGTACTACGTAGTCATTGTTCTGTAGTCATCCAAACTTATAATTAATTATTGTAATAATCTCATAAGAATCGTTAAAAAAACATCATCGTCATTTCTTTTATTTACACTGCGTTGGACATCAGTTAGAATACGAAAGTACTCAAATGTGTCGGCAAATGAAAATGAAAAAATTGAAATTGGCAAAAATGAAACGATTTCTGTACTCCTATTTTAATTTAATTTTCGTCCAACTTAATCTGTCTATTTGTGTATAATCTGATCAGATGGGTTAGTTCTAGGAAGTTGCGGTAACCTTTCAAAGGCTTGGTAACATATTTAAATAGGTTCATATGCGTTTTGTATCATTATTATACTTAAACGACTTCACTGAAAAATAGTTAAATTTGTTGATAGGATTTCGTTGCCAGGGTTTGGTGACGGCCGTTAACGGATAATTTTTCGGGAGTTGTGTGCACATGTGCATTTATCATAAATCTCCCAATCAATCGCTTCGCTCTTGTTTGGTCGTGGGAAAATGTCTTCAAATTTAGAATGAAATAAAAATTGAAAGATCGAACAAATTGCAAAGCAATATACAGGCTATAATATCATTGCAGGTTAATTACAAGCAATAGATATCAACTGCTAGAAATATTTCTCGGTTTCTCAATGCATATTTGTTAAGAGATCTTTGACAAGTTGGAGGTAGGTTAGCAGATTTCTTGCATCCATAATGTTTAATATCGTTCCGCCGTAAAAAGAGGGCAACATATAGCAAAAATTTGCTTTGCCCGAAAAAGGGCTTAACTTATCTTCCCAAAATTCTAATGAGCCATTTCAAAAATGCACTGTCAGCCTCTATTTGAACACCGCCTCCAATCGACCACCACCATTGAAAAAAGGTTGAAAAATAGAGCGCCGTGGCGTTCAATTAGAGATTTTACGGTAATCATAAACGACACATGTTTCTTCCAGTTTGTGTTAAGGCATTGCTTGGATATGTAAGATTTTAAATAACATTCGAGAGATGTTCATTGGTATTCCACTCACTAGTCTCAACTGCTTTGTCAAGGTCTTAAAAGATGTCAGCACACAAAGGGTATAATAGTCAAATTTCGAATTGTAGGTTTTACAGATAGCAACCATTGAAATTCACAAAAAAGTAATATTCTTTTTATGGTCAGTTTTCCTGGAGTATTCAACAAAAGTATGTGGTTGTCTGAACGCAGTATACTCTGCTCTTGTTAAAATAACTATAAGGGAAATTTTAGAGTTACTGCACTTATCATTTTTTAAGGAAATTCTTTCTACTACTATCTAGTATAAAATTCATATGAAAATTTTCTGGTAAACTTACAATATTTTTCATAGGTAAAATGAGCGCAGACAATGTTATTATTTATGTAGCCAATCTGCTTTATTATTTCAACTTTATTTGGCATATTGTATTAGCTCTACTATGTTAATCTCATGTTAAATTATATGTTGCTCATATATTGCAGCTAGTGCTAATTGGCCAGAGTTATATGATGAGGTTAAACTTTACAAAAATATGCGAGAACGAGAAAAGTAAGTCCGTATAGTAATTGATGAGTTCTGCCATTTTTGCTAACTGAAGTTTATTGCTTAAACTCGCAGCAACCTTTAGTAGCATTCTGAAGCAGTATCCATAATACTAGATGCACTTTGTAACTGGCTTTTATTTCATGCTTTATCTGACATTTTTATACAAATTATTAAATAAATCATAGTTTGGAGCTGTATTTATCTGAGGCCTACATTTGAATTAATATATTTATATGCTTTACAAAACTCTAATGCTAGATTTTTAGACAAGAATATTCTATATTTAGGTATGATACCATGGCAGACCTCTTCGCTGTTATTAACACATTGCAGTGCCTCGAGAAGGCCTATATCAAGGACGCTGTCAACGCCAAAGAGTGAGTTGGCATCTTGATGAGTGTTAGATTAAAATTGTTAATGGTTACTTTTTAAAAACTTGATGACCTGCCTTGACAAAAGACACCAGTGCCTTGCGAGTGCAAAAAATCTTGTGTTTAGGTAAATGCCATATTTGCAGTTATCAGAAGGCATGTGCAACTCTCCTTGCCCAGTACAAGTCAGCATTCAAACAGGTACAGAGCATGTACAAGACTGTCGAGGAGTTCATGAAGGCCTATAAGGTAACACCTTGGAAGCTTGTCTTTCACCGTACTAGCCTCTGTTCCTTGTCTCCTATCACACTACTCTATACCTCCCTGCTCTCTCTCTCTCGCTCTTCCTTGTCTCCTATCACACTACTCTATACCTCCCTGCTCTCTCTCTCTCGCTCTTCCTTGTCTCCTATCACACTACTCTATACCTCCCTGTTCTCTCTTTCTTGTCTCCTACCACACTACTCTATACCTCCTTGTTCTCTCTTTCTTGTCTCCTACCGCACTACTCTATACCTCCCTGTTCTCTCTTCCTTGTCTCCTACCACACTACTCTATACCTCCCTATTCTCTCTTCCTTGTCTCCTACTACACTACTCTATACCTCCCTATTATCTCCTCCTTGTCTCCTACTACACTACTCTATACCTCCTTATTCTCTCTTCCTTGTCTCCTACCACACTACTTTATACCTCCCTGTTCTCTCTTCCTTGTCTCCTACCACACTACTCTATACCTCCCTGTTCTCTCTTCCTTGTTTCCTACTACACTACTCTATACCTCCCTGTTCTCTCTTTCTTGTCTCCTACTACACTACTCTATACCTCCCTGTTCTCTCTTCGTTGTCTCCTACCACACTACTCTATACCTCCCTGTTCTCTCTTCCTTGTCTCTTACTACACTACTCTATACCTCCCTGTTCTCTCTTCCTTGTCTCCTACCACACTACTCTATACCTCCCTGTTCTCTCTTCCTTGTCTCCTACCACACTACTCTATACCTCCCTGTTCTCTCTTCCTTGTCTCCTACCACACTACTCTATACCTCCCTGTTCTCTCTTCCTTCTCTCCTACCACACTACTCTATACCTCCCTATTCTCTCTTCCTTGTCTCCTACCACACTACTCTATACCTCCATGTTCTCTCTTTCTTGTCTCCTACCACATTACTCTATACCTCCCTGTGCTCTCTTCCTTGTCTCCTACCACACTACTCTATACCTCCCTATTTCTGTATTATACATGTTAGACTTTCATGTCACAAAAAAGAAGAGTACTTGCAGCTCCATTTTTATAAATGCAAAAGGTTGCAACACTTATATGTAAAATCTGTAAAAATGCAACTTTTGACTATTTTTATGATGGTTTCTGCCATGAATTTGTTTCTATTTGTCAAGAGCAATATTAATTATTGAAAAAGGCAACAGTTTTGATTAAATGAGAAACTAGCCTTTCATGCCCCATTTTTTATTGTCCAAAATTAATTTATTTTAGTTGTTAAATTTCACATACGAGTTACACCTGTGATGTTTCTATGGTTTTAACTCTATGAATCGCTGTCATTGTATTTCACATACGAGTTACACCTGTGATGTTTCTATGGTTTTAACTCTATGAATCGCTGTCATTGTATTTCACATACGAGTTACACCTGTGATGTTTCTTTGGTTTTAACTTTATATCTGTCATTGTATTTCACATACGAGTTACACCCTCTGTGATGTTTTTTTGGTTTTAACTTTATGAATCGCTGTCATTGTATTTCAGATGGACTGTGCAGCTGCTCTAGAACGGATTAGAGAAGGTCGACCACTTACAGTCAAGGATGATGCTGGCAACACTACTAAATGTGTTGCAGATATTGTGTCGGTACGTGTCACCTTCTTCTCTTCTCTTCTCTTACATTGCTTAGTTCATCCGTTTGGAAATAGGAAAGTTTACATAGTACTGTTTACTCGCATTGCTTTACCTAAGTTCATATCTTGAAGGATAAGACCAAACGCTATTCACTCATATCAGGTCTGCTTTACGTGGGAGTTATCTACTCGGTACATTGCTTTATGCGAGCAAGCAATTCTTTATAGGTACCATTTCAACTAGCTTAGTATAATAATTGTATAATTGTGCCTAGTGTATAAATTATTATAATTATTTCCAACGAGTTGAAGGTTGCCAGGAAGACCACAAACAAATATGTAACGCCGTTTGTGGTGTAATTAGAGATGTAGTTGGAGGTATGAACAGAGGAATTTTAAGTTTTTACACCTTTTATTAACAATAGAATGAAAATTTGCTGCCTTTAGTCTGTAATTGGCCAGGCAGTGCGGTCACGTGCTGCTAACTATACAGTTTATATCTGATGATACAATACTTCATGGGAGCCTATTTAACTTAACCTCGACAAATTGTTTTATTTTATTCTTTATTGCCGATGTTTTGTTAGTATCATTGACATGTTTCAGTAAGAAATAGTTTCAAAGGAGTTGTGTTATCGCTCTGCTGATTCTTCTAAACAGTTCACTCGCACCATAATATGTTGTAATTTATGTTAAACCAAATTCATATTTGTCTCCCTTGATCTGGCTTTCTTATATCGGGATGCTCAAATGCTGCTAACTATTCACCTTTGCTGCCTGCGCAATACTTCCTATAAACATTTGCCTCAAAACAGTGTTGCCTAAGCAGTACTTCTTATAAACATACGCCTCAAAACAGTGTTGCCTGCGCAGTACTTCTTATAAACATTTGCCTCAAAACAGTGTTACCTACGCAGTACTTCTTATAAACATTTGCCTCAGAACAGTGTTGCATACGCAGTACTTCTTATAAACATTTGCCTTAAAACAGTGTTGCCTACGCAGTACTTCTTATAAACATACGCCTCAAAACAGTGTTGCCTACGCAGTACTTCTTATAAACATACGCCTCAAAACAGTGTTGCCTACGCAGTACTTCTTATAAACATACGCCTCAGAACAGTGCTGCATACGCAGTACTTCTTATAAACATTTGCCTTAAAACAGTGTTGCCTACGCAGTACTTCTTATAAACATACGCCTCAAAACAGTGTTGCCTACGCAGTACTTCTTATAAACATACGCCTCAAAACAGTGTTGCCTACGCAGTACTTCTTATAAACATTTGCCTCAAAACAGTGTTGCCTACGCAGTACTTCTTATAAACATACGCCTCAAAACAGTGTTGCCTACGCAGTACTTCTTATAAACATACGCCTCAAAACAGTGTTGCCTATGCAGTACTTCTTATAAACATACGCCTCAAAACAGTGTTGCCTACGCAGTACTTCTTATAAACATACGCCTCAAAACAGTGTTGCCTACGCAGTACTTCTTATAAACATACGCCTCAAAACAGTGTTGCCTACGCAGTACTTCTTATAAACATTTGCCTCAAAACAGTGTTGCCTACGCAGTACTTCTTATAAACATACGCCTCAAAACAGTGTTGCCTACGCAGTACTTCTTATAAACATACGCCTCAAAACAGTGTTAAAAATTTACTGTTTACATCTTTTTTGAATAGCTGAAAATTGGAAATTTTGCATATGCATACACTAATTTTCGCAAAGTTTAATCAAGTTTGATAAAAACAAAACAAATATTTAAATGAAATTAAATCTTGCTGGTTTTTGCTATGGTGATCTTATATTGTGATAATCTGACAGTGGCATGCAATAGACTTCAACATCATTGTGACACATTAAAAAAATTGGAGTCTGTATCCATTTTTGTAGTAGGATTTATTTTTGTGAAGAATATCGGACTTAAACAACTCTGTAGATAATCCTCAGAGAAAAGAAGGTGGTACAGTATTAATGTGTTGCCTATACCATAAAATTATTTTATTAACTCAATGGATAGTTTGCTATATAGCAGTAAGTGTTATATTAGTTTTGGACGGCTATAATGACAATAAATACTATTCGTCAGTGAGTCATTGACTAGCGCACATGCTCATGCACAAGCAAGATGAATGATTATGAATTGTTCCACAAGTAAATTCTTCCAATAAGATGGCGTTGCTTGTCTCATAATGAGTTGGCGAATTCTTAGATTTCGCTGTTGTCGTATCTGTTGTCATAAAATTGTTCCAGTTGTCCGTCCGCAGTTGCATTCGCAATTCATTGCATTTTTTACTTGCCATACTTTAACTAATCCATCGAATACCTCCAGTTAATAATGTGATGAAAGGGATGCCTTCAACAGCTGGCTTTTTGGTGCAATATAGCTTTCAGACCACCAGGATGTTGATGTCTTGTGATATTGTCCCAGTCCATGGCTTGCAATAAGCATCTGAACACAATAAGGATATCACATAACCAGTATGGCTATGATTCGCGGCACTCTCAGTGTATAATATTCCATAACCAATGATTGCACTATTATGGTTTGTCCTAACTTGTTAATTTAAAATATGTCAGAAATCATAAAGTACTCATACCAAGAGGGTAACAATAGTTTACCATCCTATCACTAATATTGAACTAAGACTAAAGGCAGTCGTGGCTCAGTGGTTAGGATGCTGGCTTAAGGTGCGTTTACACCAGGCCGATTTGTCGGAGTTGTTTCAACTCCGACGAAATCTGAGTTGGAACCGCTTCTAGTCTGTCTACGATTTGAAATACGTTTTTGCAGAGGCTTTTACACCGGACCAACTTCAACTCCGATTATACAAAATGGGTCACTATTTTAACCAATTAAATACAACATCGATACCTATTCCATTTTGAGCGTTTATCACCATAAACGGAAACGATAACCTTGCCATTGATTCATAGCACGCCCACACAGCTTCAACTTACCATAATTCTTATAGTAACAATAGTAATAATTTAGTTCGTCAAAAGTAATTTTTTTCAAGGATGGAACAAGACAACGACGATTTACTACTATGTTGTGCTGCAGCTGCAGCCGTTATAATTTTAGATGAAGTCGAAGAAAAACAGGTACGTGCGCATATTTTAATTTGGATATACATTGTATAGTCAATTATTTAAGCTATTCATATTGTTAACATTTAATTTAACAATATTGTTTACGGTTTTTCATCAATGTTTCAATTTACGTAATTTTATTAATTGTCACTGTACCCGGTTAGACAAACTGTTAGAAAAAATATTGCTAATATTTATCGAAATATCACTATATCTTAGTAAATCCACCATTGCATTTCCCTCTGACAGTTTCTATATTCGACAGTACCCTAACAAGGCAATCTACTTTTAAACTACTTGGCTTTGTCATCAACCAGACCACATCTCATTCATGTCAAATAACATCATCTAACCTACGTTTATTTTATAACATTCGTCATCTTATGAACTTTGATATTGCCAGACTATATTACTATAATTTTATCCATTCTTATCTTATATATGGCCTACATGTGTTCTACCCTACAACACCTGTAAAATCTTTTAAAACCAAACTCAAACTACACCTACTATTCTCTGACCAATAATACCATTAACCATCTAGTCTTACCTATTTTAACATTATACGTTGGTTGTTTTCATAACTAGAAATTTGTTGTCATAGATATGCATAACTATTTTCACGGAGTTTTTGTTTGTCCAATTTTTGTTTAAACAATACTTTTTGTTGTACATTGCTTTTTAGTTAGTTTACTAGCTGTGGTACCTTGTGGAAAGCATATTGTAAAATATGACTATTGATTATCACAATAAAGGTTGCTCATATATATATATATTGCCTATTAATTATCGGGAAAATCTTTCCTCGGTTTGTGACCCAAACCGACTTTTCACATGATTGTACTACTGCATGTTCTGTATATTTGTAGGAAGATTTGAGAAAGGGTAAACCATGGGTCGGTCCAATTACTGGATCACGTACCATACATGGTGCTTTTTATTCAACTGTGCCCAAGCTAATCGATGCTACTGGCGATGACAAGCTACCGTCCAACCGGGTTGGCACGTTCCAAAATTATTTCCGATTGTCTAAAGAAGAGTTTTGCTTAGTTTTATCGAAAGTGGAGCTAGAAATAAAGAAGCTAGATACCCACTATAGAGAAGCTATTACTGCCGAAGAAAGATTGATGGTAACACTGAGATATTTAGCTACCGGCTCTAGTTTAACTCAACTGCATTATGAATGGTATATCTCAGTTGCAAGCTTATCACAAATAATTTCCGAGACTTCAAGAGCAATATACAATTGTTTAAAAGACGACTTTATTAAAACTCCGTCTAGTGTGCAAGAATGGCTCAACATCTCGACTGATTTGGAAGAGAAATGGAATATACCAAATGCCATTGGTGCCCTTGACGGCAAACATGTGATGATGAACAAGCCTTGGCGTGCTGGGTCTGAGTACCATAACTACAAGGGACAGGAATCAATTATCTTGCTGGCTATGTGTGACGCCAATTACTCTTTTACGTATGTTGATGTTGGGGCACAAGGTCGAGCTTCAGATGGAGGTGTTTTTGAAGTCAGTACGCTGCAGGCATCATTGACTAGCAATAATATTAACGTACCGCCTGCCCGCTTGCTGCCAGGGTGTAAAGAACCTTTACCTTATGTAATACTAGCCGATGAGGCCTTTCCTTTAAAATCTCACTTGATGCGACCATACCCGAAAAGGGTTTTGACAGATGAGAGAAGAATTTTTAATTACCGGTTGTCACGGGTTAGAAGACTAATTGAAAACTCATTTGGAATTCTCTCTTCGACATGGCGAATTTTACTTCGTCGCATTGACCTTCAGCCAGATAAAACTAGAACCATTGTATTGGCTTGCTGCGCTCTGCACAATCTGATTCGTAGTTCTTGCCATCCTCCTGAAGGAACAGTGCCACCATTACCTCGAGAACCGTCTAATCTAGCAGACACTATACCTAGTGTTGAAGCTCGACCCGTTAGACCAACTGAAGCTGCTAAGATGGTTCGGGAACAGTATTGTGATTATCTCAACAAAGATGGAGCAGTCTGGTGGCAGAGAGGGTACGCATTGTTACAATGATACAGGTGAGCTTGATTTTAAAGCATTTTATAACTAGGCTGCTTGAAATTCATCTCTTGTGTTCTGACATTTCTCATCAGCAATTTGTGTGCAGGGATACAAATAATTGCAATAATTTCAAAATTTTTCACACGGTTCACCTGTAGTTTGGTGAGCATATTTAAGACTGTCTCTTGCAGTAGTGAATGAGAATTACCTATGTTTTAGATCTGTCAAGCAATGGTAACGCAGTCATGGATTGATGAGTTATTATATTCGATGTACATCAACCAACACTACAAGAGCTCATTTTTTATGGAAGCAATTACGGTGTTTGCCATCTACCGTACAGCAGTTAACATTTTGCTCAATGGTACAGACAGTTTGTAAAGTGCATGTTTATTGAATATTTGAGTCCTATTGATCTGTGTAAAAATATTATCACACACTTATGACATATACAGTGGTGTGCAAAATAAACTGGACCACGTTTCTAAAAAACTAAAAATCTCATTTACAAACTTTGTCATCCACTGTAAATATAGTCTGTAAACTATGGCGCCTTACAGTGCCTCGCCTTGCGCGTTCACAACTCGAGTTGATCAACTTGAGTTGCACAACTCGAGTTGTGAACGCGCAACACGACTTTTCAAAAGTAAGGTGCAATATACTGGTATTACGGTAGCATAACCGTAGATCTAGTTATATTAACAATGGTACATCAATAGGCACCCGTTAGCTAATAGAAATTAAACTGTATGTACTGTAAAACTAGAGCTAATAGCGAATTATTAGAATTATACTGTGCCGAGTTTGCAACTCGAGTTGTACAACTCGAGTTGCACAACTCGAGTTGTACAACTCGAGTTTGTAAATATAACTCGAGTTGTACAACTCGAGTTGCAAACTCGGCACAGTATAATTCTAATAATTCGCTATTAGCTCTAGTTTTACAGTACATACAGTTTAATTTCTATTAGCTAACGGGTGCCTATTGATGTACCATTGTTAATATAACTAGATCTACGGTTATGCTACCGTAATACCGATATATTGCACCTTACTTTTGAAAAGTCGCGTTGCGTGTTCACAACTCGAGTTGTGCAACTCGAGTTGTACAACTCGAGTTGTGAACGCGCAAGGCGAGGCACTGTAAGGCGCCATAGTAAACTTAGTCCATGGCCATAAATTATATGTTAAATTACTCCTATTTTTGTCCTTGTTTCACATATATAAACAAAGCAGCTGTTAGATTATATTTTTTAATAATTATGTAGGCTGAATTCTGATCATTTCAATTTTTTGAAATGTTGCAAATTAAAAAAATGAAATGTTCAGATTTTAGCCTACATAGTGATTTAAATACATAATTTTATAAACTGTTTGATTTACATATTTAAAATAAGGACAAAAAAGGGATACATTCAATATATAATATATGGTTATGGACCAAATGAACAGTAGGTAACCATGTTGTACATGAGAAGTTTAGTATTCCCATAAAAAAGGTATATATATGCAGAAAATATAAGTTTATGATTATATGAAAACTTGTTAGTACTATAATATTAAATAGCTCGGATCAGTGTCCGCTTCGGTTGATTGGCCATATATAGGTGCCGGTGGTTGCTCTTGAAACCGAGCTTCATGAAGAATTTGTTGAATCTTCAACAATGTGGTCGAGGCTACTTGTTTATTTGAGATTTGGCGGAGCTGCTCAGCAATCATCTTGCCAGCATAGTCATACTCATCCAATTTTGGGTTCCTACTTTCCTGCACTGTCATCATAGTGTCTGTTATCGCTTTTAAGGTTTTAGCTCTGGTTTCTTCAGACTCCGCCCTCTTGCGCTTGAGCGACCGGGATGGCTGAACTGCAGTTTCAGGCGCACTATCACCATTCATTTCCTCGAGACTGGGAGACGAGGCAATTGGTACAGCTAACACTGCTGAATCGGATTTATTCATGTCAGCTTGACTGGCTGAGTCTGCGGGTGCTGAAAAAGATGACGAATATGAGTTAGTTGTCGATTTGTCATACAGTAGCGTGGGTATTGTTACATGTACCATGTACAAATAATAAAACTCTCTATATGAACTACGTACCTTCACTAGGCATCTCAATACTCGACTCAGTCTGATTGACATGCACCGTCGCTGCAAGAAACATTAGGCTGGTGTAGTATGGCCAAGAAGGTTGATAAGTATCTCCAGCCCCTGCACCTGACCTCTGGGAACTGAGGACTTTTTTGTATTCTTTAAGCCAGTACGTGCGTAGCCCTTGATACTTGGCTTTGACAATTTGAACTAAAATGAGACAAAAAACTAAATAAATAATTAACACATTGAATTTTTGTGTAGGTAAACCAACGAGAGTGATCTCTAATAAAACCATCAGCATTGATGAAAATAGGTTGCAGTTTGGCGAGGGTTCAAATAAAAGCGATCATTATTAAATTTGTTGTAATAAACAAACTATTAACATAAACATTAATAATTTTTAATTACTACATGTTTACTACCTTTGCTAGATCAGCTGTTTACACAATAGATAACACTACACTGCGCACTATTGCTAGACCTACTAACCTGTACTGTTCAGCGACTTGGCTAAATCCACATACTGTCCTTGAGCCCGTGAAAAATGCTCCGGATGCGTATGGTTCCATATGTAGAACCGTGGTTGTAACTCTGTGATTAACTGCTCAGAGCTCAGTGTTTTCAATGCTAATTTTAACTGATCTTTAGGAACAACGGAATAAACAGCCATGTTTTATGATTGCTACGATTGCTAATGATATTACCCGCGCAATTGCGAAGTTTTGCAATTTTACGAGATATGATTGGTCAATTTATTGTTTCACTCCGACAAGGACGGCCGTCAAAATCGGACCAACATAGTATGTAGCATTTCACCGATTTTGTGTCTTTGACGGAGACGATGCAGTTTTTACAACCGATTTGCCTTTTACACCAGGCCGATTTTGTCGAAGTTGAAACAACTCCGACAAATCGGCCTGGTGTAAATGCACCTTTATGATCAATAGGTCAGTGGTTTGAATCACATAAGGACCATTGGTAGTGTTAGGAAGGGCATACAACTACGATTGCTGCTGTGCTCAGTCGAGTCATGCGTACCAGCATGGATAAGGAGGGTGGCTAGCAACCCTCCCCATCTGCGTACCAGCATGGATGAGGGTGGTTAGCAACCCTCCTCATCTGCGTACCAGCATGGATGAGGAGAGTGGCTAGCAACCCTCCCCATTTGCGTACCAGCATGGATGAGGAGAGTGGCTAGCAACCCTCCCCAGCTACGTACCAGCATGGATGAGGAGGGTGGCTAGCAACCCTCCCCATCTGCGTACCAGCATGGATGAGGAGAGTGGCTAGCAACCCTCCCCAGCTACGTACCAGCATGGATGAGGAGGGTGGCTAGCAACCCTCCCCATCTGCGTACCAGCATGGATGAGGAGGGTGGCTAGCAACTTTGCAGGATTAAAAACAAAACCTGAAAAAGGGTGGAAGAGCTTCTCTGCAAGCTAACAGCCAGCTATCTAGAGCTTGTGCCTCAATAAAAACACCCAACAGAAAGCAATGGCAAACCATTGTTGAAACCCGCCAAAAACAGTCGTGGTTATAGGAATGGGGGGCGAACCATGATTGCCTACGTCCTCACATGACATGGTACTTAGAGAGAAAAGATTAGAAAGTTAGTCCACAAATAAAATACCATTGTTGCATTAACTTATTACTACTTACATGTAAATACATTCTCACTCTTTCAAAGATATACGGTTTGTAATAACTCAAAGCAATTTAAAGACTTTAAACACATTCAATTAGTTGGAGCAACATTATTAAATGTTAATTTAACTTATAGCGAGTAAGGAATGTAGTTTTATGTAGTTCTAGGTCGTTAATGTACCTCGTTTGTCTTGCTCAGTGTCAGCTCTCTGGTTTATTGTTCTCCTTTACAGTTTTATATCAATTGTCTTTCCTTCCTATTCTAAGCTATAGTTAAATATAATAATGGATGGATCTACAATCGCAAATCTACAAAAGCATCTACGATTGCTTATCGGCTTATCGGCAGTCACTTTTGACATCGCAACCAACTCCAACTCATATGTCTAATTTATACTCAAATGTGTCTGTCTATGTATGCACACTTGGTTACAAACGCTATCAGCACTCATATGTCTAATTTATACTCAAATGTGTCTGTCTATGTATGTACACTTGGTTACAAACGCTATCAGCACTCATATGTCTAATTTATACTCAAATGTGTTTGTCTATGTATGTACACTTGGTTACAAATGCTATCAGCACTCATATGTCTAATTTATACTCAAATGTGTCGGTCTATGTATGTACACTCGATTACAAACACTATCAGCACTCATATGTCTAATTTATACTCAAATTTGTCTGACTATGTATGCACACTTGGCTACAAACGCTATCAGCACAGAGGTTGATAACTTTTTCCAAAGCCATAAAGGCTTTAGTTTGTCATGAACTGGTTGGTTGGCCTGTGTCAACGATCTCATTAGAGGAGATCGGTGTCTCTGTTTGCCAATATCATTTCCATAAGAATGGATGAATATCGCTTGAATGGTGAGGCTCATATGTGACCAGCCTTTTCTAATTGCAGGGATTCATAACAACAATGGACGCTCTAAAACTAGACCAGAGGTCAGTGGATGAGGTAAGAGTAAACCCTGGCACCGCCTGCATTCTCTTATTCCTGTACATGCTGGTGACTTCTGTCGTCTAGCCATTGCTGTTTCCCCAGCTTGTATCAATTATCATTGGTATCAGCTACTACCATTTCAGTTCAACTTATAGCAGTACTAGCTGAATGCCCGGCGTTACTCGGGTAATAAAAAAGTTTTTGGACAGAAAATTTATTTTTATTTGACATAGACAACATTTACCATTATAACTTTTAAACTTCATATCATGAGAAAAGTGTTTTTGTTGAGTTCAAATGGATTAAGAGAAAAAATAAAACAACTATAAAGGTTTTCAAACTTTTTCAAACAATTGTAACTTTTAAATTTCGTAAAATTATGTAAAATTATTTTGTATATGATTTTAGTTCGTTTCAGGGTTGGCCTCATAAGGCGAAAATATCGTATCGACGACGTATATTATAGTGGTATAGAAACCCATAGTAATTATCTAACGCAATCACCTCCTGAACAAAATCATCATTAAAAGTAGTAACTAAAAATATGTTAACTTTAGTAACTATAGTTACCTACGATAACTTTAGTGCATTTCGTGGTTAAGATCTGCAAGAAAATGTAACATTCCAACGTGCTACGTGTAGAGTTATTATCTTCGAGACAGCTGTGTAATATAAATACTGAATCTAGCTTAACTGAATTTAGTTTCCTAAAAACATACTTGAAGGAAGTTTTAGTATGTATTTTAGTAAACTTCAAAGCTTTAACTAAAATTTTATCACTTATCTATTTGCGAATTCGTTTTAACCATAACGGATAAAGCTGAACTGAGATATCGGCAAATTAGCACATCGACGTTTTTGTTACTTCATCGTAATCAGTTCAACAATCGCCAAATTTTAATTTTGAGATAAATTATTGTTGATATCGTATGACAGAAAATAAATTTGCCCTAGTATGGCGAGGACCAAAAACCATTGTGTTTCATATCTAGAGCTAAGCGAGAAATACTTTGTAACAGGGGCATCGTAACTCGCGGGCGCAGCAATATATCAATTAATACGTCATTTGGCGTGAGCAATCGAGAAAAAGGTATACGGTATATGATAAGAGTGATAGAATTCTAAAGACCGTGTAGCTCAGTGGTTAAATGCGTGGTTAGAAACTTGTGGTTGCAATCTCTGCGAGTTCAAATCCAGCACGAAGCGAGCTTTTCATTCCAAGATTTTAATAGCTATAGCTGGACAGACCGACGGACAGACACTGAGATTTATATATAGGTATAGACTAGCCGAATGCCCTGCATTGCACGGATAATAAAAAAACATCTTATAAACATTTCCTTACTACATTATCTTTACACTACATTACCTGCAACTGTTTATAAGCTGTTTTTATCACTCATGTAATGCCGGGCATTCACCTCATGAGACCAGCTAGTAATCGTTATGAGTGGTGCAACCTTATGCCTATTTTAACCGATATAATGAATGTTTTCGCCATTATTGATCGCTATGCTTAGTTGAACATGTAGTCTAATAGATAAGCTCAGCGTCTGTAGAACCTGATGTTTTAAGATCAAATCCTCTGCAAAGCATATTTTTCCATTAGTAAAAATTTATCGCTATAACTGGACAGACAACAGACACTGAGATTTATACATAAACTAGCTGTGCTACACAGCGTTGCTCGGGTATTAAATATCAGCTTATAAGCAATGAGAGTTGCCTGCCACTAGCTATTAGCTTGGCACATTGCCAATGGATAATTTGAGTAAGCTTACTAATAAGAGCTACTTCTTTTTACGACATTATGCCATCACTTTGCATCGTGACCAAAGGCAGTAGCTTATTTGCTCCCATATAGCAACACATATAATTGTCTAGCGAATCTATGAAGCTTGTGTGGCTTAGTTAGTAAGGCGTCGGACTGGTGAATGGGAGGTTCCGAGATCAAATCTTCTGCATTTCGGATTCTCTATTCCAAAATTTTAATAGCTGCTAGATGAACATATACAACAACAGATTACCAACATTGAGAAATAAATATATATTAGCTGTGCCTCCCGGCGCTGCCCGGGTATAAAAAATCAGCTTATAAACAATGAGAAGTGATGAAAGTTGCCTACCACTTGCTATTAGCCTGGCACGATACCAATGGGAAACTCCAGTAAGCTAGTTAATAAGCGCTAGGCTTCTAATGATGGTATGCCATGACGTTGAGTCAGCGTTGTCCAGCTACAGCTATTCTAATAATAGCTATAGCTGGAGAGACACAAACACACATACACACACTTTGAGATATAGATATATATATATATATATATAGATATATATATATATATATAGATAGATTTAGCTCCTGTCTCATACAATTACTATACTACAATTATGAAGCATTACTATACTACAATATAATGTATACTACAATAATGTATACTACAGTATACATTAGTATACTACAATTATGAAGCATTATTCTACAGCATCGACAAGCTGGCACGCGCTTGTCGTAACATCAGCACCCGATTGAGCGTGTCAATTTTTCTTTGGAAAACATGATTACTGCTCACATCTGATTGGCTTACTCTGTTTTAGCTCAGCGCTCTACTTTTTCATTTTAAAAGTTAGCGAAATTGTAAATCCATATCGCAATAGTTTTTCCTTGGCTATTATGCATATATTGTATATATGTATATATACAATATATATATATACATGTGTATGTGTGTATATATATATATATATATATATATATATATATGTATATATTATTGTAAAATGCATATAGGCCTACCGTAGCTATTGTGGGTATTATTATCAATTATATATCATCAGATGGAGGTATTATTAAACATAACACTTGTGTATAAGACGTCAGGAAAAGTAGATTGATATACATGCTCGGCCTGGGTAGCTATCAAACATCGGTGCCGTACACTTCAGCCTGTGAATCACAGCTTTATGTTGCCATGTCGGTCATATGCAGAAATGTCACTCTTGTTGAAGTGTTGTTGAAGCAATGATTGTCTAAAATAAATAATGATATTGTGTCTCAACAGGTTCAACCTTATCTGAGAGAGCTGTACGACACCATGAACCGTTTGAGCAGCCTTCCTGCCAACTTTGATGGCAAAACTAAAATAAATGGCTGGTAGGTCAACTTCACTCCCATGTTCTGATTTGGTCTCATGAATCTCATTAGCTTATTGTTATCAATACCAGTTGGCTTTCTCGGCGTTTTAACAATCTTTACATAAATTGGTTGACCAATCACCAATTATCTCAGCAGTTTACACTTTGGTTTTAAAATTGGCTCAAAGTTGGCAAATGTTACGTGTTTGACGGGGAGTAGTGAATCTGTTAGTGAGTCTGTTAGTGAATCTGTTAGTGAGTCTGTTAGTGAGTCTGTTAGTGAATCTGTTAGTGAGTCTGTTAGTGCATCTGTTAGTGAATCTGTTAGTGCATCTGTTAGTGAATCTGTTAATGAATCTGTTAGTGAATCTGTTAGCGAATCTGTTAGCGAATCTGTTAGCGAATCTGTTAGTGAATCTGTTAGCAAATCTGTTAGTGAGTCTGTTAGTGCATCTGTTAGTGAATCTGTTAGTGAATCTGTTAGTGCATCTGTTAGTGAATCTGTTAATGAATCTGTTAGTGAATCTGTTACTGCATCTGTTAGTGAATCTGTTAGTGAATCTGTTAATGAATCTGTTAGTGAATCTGTTAGTGAATCTGTTAGCGAATCTGTTAGTGAATCTGTTAGGGAATCTGTTAGTGAACCTGTTAGTGAATCTGTTAGTGAATCTGGTAGTGAATCTGTTAGTCATCAGAGAGACAACCAAACTTTGAACCCTCATGTCTCTTAGGATTTTATTATCTCATCTTCTCGAAGCACCAGGGAAGACTTATTACCCCTGACATTAATGACTCCTGACTCACATAAAATATTATTGACTGGGTCTATAGCTTGCTGGATGCACTGTTTTGTAAGCAACATAATTGATAGCCCATGATATAGCCCATGATATAGCCCATGGTGTCACACAGTACATGTGCTATAAGTGGCCTTTTGTGTTCACCTGGCTGTAGCTGGTGCTGTAGTTGGTGCTGTTATGGGAGCCTCTCATGACCAAACTAAGCAGGCCATCATTATGATGCTACAGAGGTCACACTTGATGTCTCCAGTCCTTGTTGGCAGTCTCTGTTTATTTTTAGCTTCAATTTAGCAGTTGCTCCTGTTTTCTTATATACAAACTCAAAACTATAACCATGCCGTTAATTACTAAGATTAGATAATTCATGTTTTGTTGGCCTTTTTCTACCTACGAGCCGTTAGATTCAAACTTAAGATGTGTATAGGCTCTTTGTTCGTTTGATCTCTTGATTGACTCAAATCTTGGCTCAATCGCAAAAAAGTAAGAATTACAAATAAGCTCTTTAGGGTTCTGAACGCTTAAAAATCAATTTTGCAAGCGCAGACAGAGCTGCTTTCAACCAATCAACCTCTCTGTTCAGTGTTATATACAGTCACTGGAAAAGCTAAGCCCTGGTTCACACTGGTATAGGATTGTCTAAGACGTTATACCAGATAGACCTGCAGGTGCTCGGGTTTATTCTGGCTGTACTTAAACATATTGCAGTAATTCTCTCAACTTGGACCCCTGGTCTAGTAAGAACACAGAGTTCTTTATACTACTATTATGTGACGAGCAACAAACAAATAATGTATACTTACGCATACACATGATCGTTTGCTAGAGAGAAACCTTTTTCATTTGATTAAATAGTTTTCTGGCGAGTCAGCTATGATTTGGCTACCTCTTCCCGCGGTGTACTTTTACTCGTTCAATAATGTCCGTGGGTTCTTTTGTATTTTCCTTTTTTTAACAGCATGTGTCCATTCTGTAGGGTTGCCATGTGTCCATTCTGTAGGGTTGCCATGTTTGCCATGTGTCCATTCTGTAGGGTTGTCATGTTTGGTATGTGTCCATTCTGTAGGGTTGCCATGTGTCCATTCTGTAGGGTTGCCATGTTTGCCATGTGTTTATTCTGTAGGGTTGCCATGTGTCCATTCTGTAGGGTTGCCATGCATTGCAAATAGGAAAAAAGCAAAAAGCTGTGAAAATATGATTAAATTCCATATCCAGTGCAGATCTACATTTGCTAGGTACTGTTTATCTGCTTGTGAGTTCCAGGATTACAATGTTAGTTGTGACTGTTTGTATGTTAACACTCATATACCCACAGGTTCACTATGACTATTTGTATGGTAACGACCGTAGCCTTGCTATGACTATTTGTATGGTAACGACCGTAGCCTTGCTATGACTATCTGTATGTTAGCACGTATTTGCTAAGGTGCCTTTTGCTAAGGTGGTTCGTTAAGTTTAAAAGCTACTAATAGACTGACATATGGTGATTTGATGAGCAATGAAATGGACACATGACTGGGGTGTTCTCTGTTCTGAGTATATAAATAGAGTAGATCATGTTGCTCTAGCAAGTCTGAAGGTCTAACTTATCAACTCAAGCCATCAACTGGGTAACATGCTCGAGTAAGAGATGCATAATTGGACTTTGCTCTAAACCAGCAGTCAAACCCAACCTGAATAGCTCTTGCTTATAACTTGCTAAATCTCATGTTGTTCATGATATATTTTGTCTCATGTAGTAGTATGAGATTGGCATGCCAAGCTAAATAACAGATACAAACATGTTAGGCAATTTTGGGTAGCCTATAGCTGAACTCATCGTGTTGGTAAAGATAATATTGAGTTTTCGATCGTCTCTACTCAGTAAGCATGCTGTTGATGTCTGTTCATCTTGTATTGATATGTTTCATCTAAAAATACTCGCCATGTTATAAATCATGTTATAAATCATTATAAATCATAAGCCATGTTATATCGCCATGTTATGTTTTGATCACAAATTAGCCAATGAGTGTAATCTGTACGTATGTTGTAGCAACTTGTTCACAACATTCAGCAAATAAAATTAATACTGTAACTTGAAATAAAACAGATTTAGTTTCCAGCTAAATTAAACATATTTATGTTCGTGGTACAAGTTATTTTATAGATGGTGATGCCAATTATTGCTTGTAAAGAATTCTTTCAACATTTGCCCAATCTTTGTGAAATTTGATCACTAGCATCATTGCACAAAGTTCATTAATGTTTCCCTGTTTAGCTGACTCATGTTTTGACAAACACAATTTGTATTATTCTTTGTCTTACAGGCTGCAAACGCTGAGCTCTATGCAGGCATCTGACGAACTTGATGACTCGCAGATACGTCAACTCCTGCATGATCTTGACTCTTCTTATGCAGAATTTAACAATTTCCTTCATAACCAGTGAAGACTCTCTTATATTACAAGACATAAACATATCATAATTACTTTAGGGTTATGCATGAGGCATGGAATAGAGAAATGCATATGACTTGTAGATTATGAATCGTGTACGCCATTTACTTTAATTTATCTGATGCTGTGCGTAATAGCTAATGCAGGATATCCGCTATTCGCATGGCTATTTATTCCGAGAAACAACTAACTGGTTTTTATTGGATGACATATAACTAGGCACACTCCGCGTTTTGTTCATTTCCCATAATTCAGTATTCCAATCAAAATGTCATAACAAGTAGGCCTGGTTACCATGGTAGCGAGCTAAAACGAAATTGAAGTGTCTGAGGCTTATATAAACTATAGATTTTATTTTCACATTGCTTCTTTCATATACTGTGCAATTGAATATGTGATATTGTTATAAATAAATTATAAACAAATATTAATGGACTCTCATAAATGCATGGATGACTGTTCTTGGGCCTCTATCACGTTGCTCTGACTGCGCGATGAATTGGTTTGCTTTCCAAAAACTTGATTGTAGGTGATTGGTTTTCAGAAAGGTGATAGGATTTTATCCGTGGTTTTACCACCACCAACTGACATATGGAGCCTTTATATCCTTGTTGTCCTTCAGTCGGGGAGGTAACAGGGCTAACTGTTTTCATTATTTCTATAGAAGATGACAAAGTTCTTGGTCTGGAGGCTTGCTGCTGGCTTTCTGCAGGTTTTACCTTGCTGATTATGTTTTCGTTCGAAGTTTTGTAGTGGGCCTCCTCGACATAAGGATCCACTTCTGTTTGCAAGGAATCTAGAGATCCATGGTACTTTTCAATATAAGAGCGTATCTTGTCAGATCTTTTTGTGACTGGTATATCCTTTGGCTCAAGGGCTGCTGTTGTGTTGAACTGCGCTGTTGAAGCAAAATGGTCCATTTTGCTGGACCGTGTTAGCGTACTTGGCCTAGTAGGGTACTTTCCCGCAGTAAGCATGGCAAGGAGACCCCGCGCTTTGTTCTCGCCATTAAGCGAAGGCTGGGAAGCGCTCATTCCATTCGCAACCATAGGTACATCTATATCTTCACAATGATTAGCCCAGGAACGTGGCCGAGGCTTGGGTGGGGCACCCCCTCGTCTCACATAGGCATACAAATCATCAACTTCGGCAAATAGCACATCCTCTTCAGTTTCTAAAGTATTTTGTCTCTGCGTGGGAACTTTGATGCTGTTGACTTTGCGTCTTGTCGGCAATGTAAATGCTGTGTATGTCTCAGCTCTCTGCTGTTTAGCGCTTACAAGAACTTGCATAGTTCGAAAATATTTTTCTACTTTTTTGCTGCACAGTTTGAGAAGTTGCTTGTAATATTGACTGTCTTTGATGTCAAGCATGTTGCAAGCTTTAGTTAACTGTATGTTTGTTCGCACTGAAACTGGCATTAGGCGCTGGTGACTTAAAAAAGGAAGAAATAAAGCTGTGTCGTCTTTTTGGGTCTCCAAAAGACGGAACACGCCTGGACGGTTGTTCTGGCTGGCCACTCGTGGGATTTGGCCAGACACAATTCGGACAGTGAGCGGAAGGCGGAATTGATTGATGATGCCTTCTATAGAGTGGACACCGGCGATGCTCGTCGGACTTGCAATGGGACTAAATTGACCAGTTGCTTTGATGTCAAAATAAATATGTTGGCCACTGAAGTTGAGACAATGTATGATTTGCTTCTTTTGGCGACGCCAACCATGTGTGATGCTTAGCCTTCCTACGATTGTCATAACTTCGCCCTTTTCAACAATTACAGTCTTATCAATGTCCAGCTTGCCATTTTCGTTAGACAAAAATGCCTTTATTTTACTTCTAATCAAAAACTTGTCAACTG